>NW_005871195.1:97856-118116 GCF_000147115.1 Myotis lucifugus
CGGCTCTGGGGCCTTGTACCCTCGTCGCAGGGCGGAGGTGGGGGGCGCGATGCCGGCGAGGTGCAGGGAGGTGAGAGTGAATATCTGGGACGAGAGGAGGCGCGGGGGACCGGGGTGCAAGGTGTGGCCCCCACAGGGGCTGCAAATGGGTGTCCTCACCTCCCCCCATCTTGGGGAGGAGCCGGGGCGTTGCGGGAGGATTGCCAGGGATCACCAAACAAAGCGTAGAAGGCAAAGCGGGGAGGGAGCTGGCGACTGAAACGGGGACGCACAGTGCGGGAGGCAGGAGGAGCGCAGAGAAAGTAAATGGAAAGGTAGAAAGGATGGTGGGAAAGGAGGAGGTGAAGAGGAATGGAGGAACTGAGTAACAGATGGAGCTGAAAACCTAAATCAAGCCCAGCGAAAGTGACTCGTCCTGATCCATGACCCTGGATTGCGAATTTGTTTGGCGAGTGGAGAGGGGAGGGGGCCACATGTCTTTGTGGCTCGCTTTCTCTGGTTTCGAACCGTGGGCTTTTAGGGAAGTGACAACACTCCATCCAGATTCTCCGAAAGTGTGAATAATAGTGTCATCATCATAATAAGCAATTAGCATGGTTAATATATTTCCTTTTACAAACTGCCTTATACCAAGAATTTTAATCTCTACAAAGCAAGCAAGCTTCAAAGAGTCTCAGAAACCACAACCCCATGGCTTTGCATTTCTGTGAAACATCTATATAATTTTATTTCTGAACACTACAGTTTTGTTAAACATCTTTTTGAGTGAACAATTCAAGAAATGAATACACAGTTTAAGTTGACCCTATGCTTTTATTGTAATCCTAACACACATTAACTAGTACTGGGGTTGCAGTATATCAGGTCTTCCATCTCATCTCCACAGGAGGAAAATAAACATGAAACATACCAGCATGTGCACTGAGGTTATAGTATGTCGACATGAAACCATGGAACATGGCATTTTGGGATACAATGTTTTGTGGCAAAATTATAGCCAGATTATAGTAAACATTAATATAATTACCATGAGCTCCATAATGCGAGTCTAAGAACTCTAGCATTGACAGTCTTTTTTTTTTTTTCCCCATATTCCTACCTAAAATTCTTAGTGGTAACAAAGGTGTGAAACAGGGATAAAAGGGAGTACATGGGCTAAGAGCAATGGCACAAGCAGTCTTTCCAATACCTGAAATATTTAATGACCAATTTGCAAAGTACATTAGATTTCACCTTGGGGTTAACAGGCAGGGAATGAATCTGGCAGCTCAATACTGTTGTCCCTCTGGTCTTTTTCTAGAGTCCAAAGGTAATTAAATCATAGAATTCTCCAACATTCAAAAATGAACGGAACGAAGCTTTTTGTTTATTACAAAGCAAGAGTGTTCTGTACTTAGTAGTAAACTCAAATGGTTTTAACTGAATTAAATTTGGTAATATGGATGACCTATGTATGGTTGAATATTTCAACAAAGCCATTTCTCAATTTCCCTTTCTGGAATGGACCACTGCTCTCTTTTTAAAAAATTTAAATCACTTACAGTGCTCATGCAATACAAATCTAAGTATGGTCCAGAATATTGACATGGAGCTAGAACTTCTCAAATTTTGCTAAACATAAAAATTATCAGGAGCTTGTTAAAAATATTTGACTCCCCACATCAGAAATTTTGATTTAGTGCGTCTGGGTAAGGCATTTTAAACAATCGCTTCAGTGATGCTGTTGTGGATGGTACCAGACCCCACCTTGAGAATTGCTTTAATGGTGCAACCAAACCTCGTCATGTCCCTCTATGTATTTTTGCTTTATAATCTATGCTATGACACGGCAATTTGACTCCTACCCAAGAGGGATGAGTGCACATACCCACCAAAAAACACAGGTATAAGAATACTTATTGCAGCTGTATGTGTAATAGCCAAAAATTGGAAAGAACTTAAATGCTATCAACAGGTGAATAGACAAATGAATTACGGCATATTCACACAATGGAATAGTCAACAGCAATAAAAATATGGATTACTGATACATGCAAACACCTGGATGAATCACATATGTTACATTGATGAAAAGCTAAGCATAGAACAATACATGATCTCATTCATATGAAGTTGAGAACAAGCACAACTGATGGCTATTTAAGAGAAGAGTGGCTATTTCTGGGGGAGGTACAGACTGGGAAAGGGTGCTAATGAAAAAGAAACGTTTTGCTCTTTGATTTCAGTGTATACATCGTGATATGAGTGTATCCATATGTGAAAAAACATCATGTACACTTATGATTAGCACACTTTACGTACTTCACTGTAGGTTTATTATTCCTTACTTTATAAGAAAGGCAGATGGACAAATTGGTCTGGCATGGTTTCCTTAATGGATTTTTGTTGTTCTTAATCCTCACCCAAGGATATTTTTCTATTGATTTTTTTAGAGAGAGTAGAAGGGAAAGGGAGAGAAGAGAGAAACACCGATGTGAGAAAGATTAGTTGCCTCCTGCACGCACCCCAACCAGGGCCAAGGAAACTGCAACAGAGGTACATGAACTTGACCGAAATCGAACCCAGGACTCTTCAGTCCACAGGCTGATGCTCTATCCACTGAGCCAACCATCTAGGGCTCCTTAATGGATTTGATGACAAAGAAAAAAACACATCACCACACAATCATATGCAATTAAATCAAAATTTATTCTGAGAACACGTAATCCTATATAATAAAAGCCTAATATGCTAAGTGTCCGGTCGTCAATTCAACCAACCAAAGTGTAATAGGCTAATGATAGGCTAAGGCCACTCAACCACTCGCTATGACGTGCACTGACCACCAGGGAGCAGACACTCCGACCGGTAGGTTAGCTTGCTGCTGGGGTCTGGCCAATTGGGACTGAGTGAGACAGGCCAGATCAGCTCTGGAGCCCTCCTGCATTCCCTCCCTGGCTGGCCAACATCCCGCGTCCCTCCCCGGCCCCAATCGTGCACCGGTGGGGTCCCTCGGCTTGGCCTGTGCCCTCTCACAATCCTGGTTGAGGGACCCCCTCTCCCAGAGTGCATGAATTTTGTGCACTGGGCCTCTAGTAATAATATAACAAAGTATAAAAAAAACCTCAAACATAAAACTCACAGGAAAAAAATCTAAAGTGCTATGTAGGAGTATATTATGGATCTGTCACTGGATTTAACTATATTTTGATGGCAAAAATAGTATAGAAGATAAAAAACTATGACACTTCAAAATATTATTTTTAATGATGTAGATAATTCATTATGCTTTTGACCCCAAAAAGGTAAAATCGAAATGAAAAACTTGTTGAAATGACTGCTGTAGATTATGCATCATTTTTATAAAGATTTTTGAGACTTGCCTAAGCAAGGGACAGTTTCTTTTACAAAATAAATTATTAAATGATATTTATTTTCTAAAAAATTTCTGCAGTGCACACCTTATTGGAAAGTGAGCACTTATTGCAATTGTGGTTTATGATGCCTAAAGGATCAATTTGCTGACACTACATTTGTACTATATTTTAAAGTGACTACTAAATCTTACTACTAAAACTGTAATAATTACATTTAAAAAATAAAAATTTCAGATTTTTGTGACACAGTGACACCCATCCAAAAATGTGTATTTGGTATATTTCTAATTGTCTCATTTTATTACTAACCTAGTTTTCTATGTAATTATCTTCTTTTTTCCCTAATTTCCCAGTATCTGTCTCATTCTTTTCTACATTTTCCATATACTCACTTTGTCCCAAGTTTTCTCGAGACCTACTTCCTGAAACCCCCATCCTACTTACTTGACACAATAGTCATCCTGGGATTTTTCCTTCATTGTATTCCTTTGTGAGATCTTATGTTTTCAGGATCCCATGCCTTCTTACTTAGATTACTCCTTTGTTTTGGGGAAGCACATCCTCCAGTAGCCTAAGAAAGGGTACATGGTAAGGTAAAATTTTGAGACCATGCAAGTCTTGACCTTTATTTTAGCCCCATACTGGAGAAATTGAAGCAAAGTCCCAGTTAGACTAAGAACTGGGACCTGGGGAACAGTGGTAGTGAGGTACTATCCTGAAAACAGGAAGAATTCTAGATCAGAATTTTTAAATTTGAAGGCCTTACTTTCATAGTCTTCTAACATCCAGTGTTGCTACCAAAAAGTCTAAATGCCATTCTTAAAACACCATTTTCTGTAAACCTTGTTTTCTCCCTTGGGAAAGCTTTAGGATCTTTAACCCTGGGATCCTAAAATATCATGATGTGCTTTTGGATTTTTTAATTCATTGTGATGGGCACTCAGTAGATTCTGTTAGTTTAGGAGACTCATGTCCTGTTTTTGGGAAATCTTCTTTTTGTTCTCTATTCACCTTTCTCTGTTCTTTCATTTTGAGGCTCTTATCAGATGTTGCATCCCATTCTGATCTTATTTTCCTATTTTTCATCTCTGCCTTTTTATTCTTTCAGAAATTTCTTCAGCTTATCTTCCAACACATCTACTGAATGTTTAATTTTGACTTCCCTATTTTTCCCAATACTTTTATTTTCTGATTCTTCATTTTCTTATAGCATCCTGTTATTTCATGGATGCAATATATTCTCCTAAATTTCTGAGAATATTATAGCTTCTTTGGGAGTTTTATGTTCCCTGCACTATTTCCTGTTTTTTTCCCCCAGGTTCTTTTGTTTTGGTACTCATCTTTCATTGTTGAAGGTATCCTCAAATGTCTAATGATTCTTAGCCATCAGTTCATGGTGAGTTCAAGTGACTGAAAGCCGTGTCTGAATGAGCAGGGTTTCACTGCTACAAATAATCAAGTGGCCAGTTGTTTTGTTTCTTTGTTAATTGTTCATCTTTCTGGATTGGGTGGACAGGGCTGGGTATAAGCCTGGCTACCAGATTATGTAGCTGGTGGACAAAAGGGACTGATGGCTCATAAAGTTCAGAATACAGACATTCTCTCATCTTCCTGTTTTCAGGATAGTACCTCACTACCACTGTTCCCCAGGTCCCAGTTCTTAGTCTAACTGGGACTGTGCTTCAATTTCTCCAGAAATAAGCCTCCAATTTTTGGCTAGAAAGAGGTATAGTCACCTGGCTACAAAAGGAGGGCACAAATAAACTTTTCAAATAATCCCCTTGCTTCCAACTCTGCTCCTCATCCTCACCTTCCCGGGTACCTTGTGCTTCAAATCCTTGTGTCTTTTGGGGGCTCTGGTAGGAAAAGATAGGTGATCCAAATTTGTGGACTTTTCCTGAAATGAAGAAGAGCTGCCAGAACTGTGCTACTTATCAAGTATTAGAATTAAAATACTTAATTTTTCCCTTCATTGCAAAGAATGAGAAAGTAACAGTTTTAAACACACACAAACAAGAAAACAACAAACCCAATCTACTAGCTTTGTATGCCATTGTCTTGTGAACTTAGCATACACAACTTAAGTCTGTGTAAAATATCTATTTACTTTATATCCTTAGCTGATTTTCCCTTGCGGGGCTTAACCGTTGGAGTGTACCTTCACATGAACTTACAGATTTGGATGACTGCCCTACTTTAAAATATTTTAGGGCCAGTATACGGATTAAGCTTATTTAATATGATCAGAGAACAGAAATAGTATCAATAGCCAAATGATTTGGGATAATTTATCTTGGCTCAATATATTTTAAAACAAACATCTTATGTATATAGTATCTTATTTAATTTTGCACTCCCAGTATCTGGATTATAATCCCTAACATTATTAGATGAATGACTAAGTTTCTAACTAGAGATATTTAAAACTAACAGGTTGTCCCAAAAGATAATGAGTTCTCTAACAATGGAGCCAAAAATCAGATAATCATTTATTAAAGATGTAGGAGTATTATGCATATATGTATAACCCATGGACACAGACACTAGTGTGGTGAAGGCCTGGGATGGGCTAGAAGGGGTCAATGGGGGAAAAACGAGACATATATAATACTTTCAACAATAAAGACACTAAAAATTTTTTTTAAAAAAGGAGTATTTATGTATCAATAAGAAAATAACCCAAGTGACTTCTAAGGTCCATAAATTGCTCTAACAATCTACTCTAACACTGTTTTCATGAGAGCAGTTTTTTAGTCGGATAGTTGTGATAGGAACTCTGGAGGATAAGCCCCAAAAGCTGACCTAACATCTGTCCTCCTGCAATGCATTCATGTTTTTTTCTTAGGAAGCTGATGGGTTTAAAATACATGATGTGGTCTTCCGGGCTCAAGGTATTTGGACAACGTCAACAAAAAGGAGGCTGCCTATCTGTTCTGTGAGAGAATACCTTTAACATTAATGTCCACTGGTTTAGAAATCCTGTTTCCTTAGTCCTTTGATAAGTATTTCTATAGAGAATAAATGTGCCCTTCTTTATCCTAATTATGGTGACTGCACTTGACCAAAGGCGCATGTAGGGTGAGTATGAAAGTGGTAAATTCACCCCTAACCCCACATCCATGACACACAAAAAGAAGTGAAGGATTAGGGCTTATTCAGGTGCCTATCCTTTTGTGCAACCTGGAATTACTTAATGTGTAAACAAATGGGTTCAAATGTGGGTCTTGACAACATCTCACATTATCCTCTTCAAGTATGTTTCTTTCCCAGAGTTGCCAAGTCACCTCCTATCAGAGACACTGTATAGACACAGGCACTACATATACTGATTTTACTTAGCACTTAGTGAATGTTGAATATGCCTTAAGCACAGCAGGATCTATTTCATTTGTTGAGAATAAATGACCATACTCTGTTCAGCATGTACAAAGCTGTTGGTTTATTCAGCTGCAAAGTTGGGGAAAGGATTCCTTTAGGAGTGAATAGCAAAAACGCGTTTATGAGCAAGGCATTTTTACACATACACGCACACATGCAACACACACACAGAGAAAAAGGAACATACATAATTACATAAACATCAACATATTTTCAGATTTCTCTATCTTTCCCACTTCCCCTTAAAAAAACAGGTTGTAACATTTTAAAAACCACTTTCACAGAAAACATCTACATAGGAACAGTTTCTGATACATTCAGTTACACTAACAGTATGATACGGTTTCAGTTCAATAATTTTCCACTACCAAACATTTTTTCTACCCCCTCCTTTTTTTCTTTAAGACAACTAAGGCTCAGCAGAAATACCCATTAGGTTATAAACATCCTTCTATCTCCTAAAGTTGCTACACATTTATAGAATTTGTGATTCCATTAATGCTTTAAGGTTTTGATGCCATAACTGTAGACAGTTATGGAGAATAGGAAAAAGCAAAACTAAAATAAGGGTGTATAAGATAAATCTTTAACAATCTATTTTCTGAATCCTTTAGATGCCGTCAACCAGGATCACACAGTTTTCAGTCTTTACGGTGTGAAAAGATCTAACGGTCTCATGCATTTTATGTTGACGTCTACATTTTGACTCATCTAAATAAACACTGCAAGGCCCATTTACAAGAGTACATATACTTCCTTGTTCAGATAGATCTAAAGCTAATCTATGTAGGAAAACAATGATACTAAAAAACTCTAACTTCAGGTTATATTAGGCTGAGACTTTCCATAGTAAGGTTCTTTACAGTTAGAAGCAATCCTGGAAAGTTTGCAATGGATGGGAAAGTGCATTAAGTGCTGCTCCAGGAAACATACAGACTGAAACACTGTAATCCACTAGCAGTTAGTATAGAAAACATAAATGCTCTCTTAATAATCCTTTCTCTTTGGTCTTTTGGAAGGTATTTTATTTCCTCTTGACTAAAGTCTGGGTGCCAAGATGCAGGAAATATATTTCTTAAAGAACAGGTGCCTGTTTAATGCCATGTGCAGACCTATCTATATAAAAGCTGTGAGATAAATCATATTTCCACCATTTTCTTTTGTAGTTATTCAATTTTAACTACCTCCCTAAAAATGAATGTCAGAGAAGAGTATGCTTAGGAAAGTACTACTGGGAATAGCTAACCTCCCACTTTCCACAATGGCTGTTGTGAAGGCTGGGTAAGAAGAGAGAGAATAGCCTACTCTGTCCTTCCCATTAATCATTAGATACCTAGAGTTAGAGTCTATTCAGTTAGGTAGAGTAAATTGGGGCGAGAACTGAATGAGGAGAATAGTCAATTTATTTTTTGCAACAGTCCCTTTTTACGAATTCTCTATTGAAGTTCTTGTTTTATCCACAGGGTCTGTCAAAGTGAGTGCTCACATGCATATTTTCTGTAGTTGACTGATGGGCCTCTTGGATAGATATTCAGCTTGTCAGGACAGGGCAGTTTGGTTGAGAAGGCATTCCTTTCTCAGCTCTGGGCTGTGTAACTTGTACTACTTTCTCAATCAGAAACATAGGAGACACCAGAGCAAATGGTGAATCTTTACAGTGATGCAGTTAGGAGTTTGTTAACTGCCTTTTGGAAGTCAGTGTAAGAGTAAGTGGTGTTGATGGGTTCAGTGCGGGTTGTTTCCTTAACTGTTTTAGTTAGCCAGCCACAGCAACAACCAGAAACACATGAATTAGGGATCTGTTTTAGGAATTCAGGGATGGGAGTGGCTTTACTCAAGGTTCGGCTTAACTGTTTGGTGGCAAATTGCAGTGCTCCATTTAGAGTGGCGTGATCTCTGGAAAGTCGGCTGGGACTTGTCAGCGGCTTTTGAAAAGGTGGGACTCCACAAGAAGCCAGAGGTGGCCACTCAGGAATTGGTTCCAGTTTGGGTACACAATGGGAGCAATAGGAGAGTCTTAGACCTATCTCTCGAAGTATATGGACAGGTGTGTCCTGATCTAAGAGTCTAGCATGATATAACCAGGAATTAGGATTTAAAGGTCTCCAAGTAGTTGAATATTTTAAAAGGCACTTAACCTGCCAGGCAAGACTCTCCAGACGTGTCAGGTTGGGCACCACAGGGTCCTCTTCTTCAGAGTAATCCCAATCTTCCCCAAAACTCTCATTTAGGTAGTTAGCACTTTCTTCTTCCTCACTTTCTGATTCTGTTAAGCGATCAGGAGAGGGAATTCTGGGACCCATAAGGATAGGAAAGAAGGAACCAGAAAGAAGTAACAATTGAAGCCAGCAAAACACTAACACTGGCAAATAGAACAAAAGATGAAAAATCCTTTCAACAAGATTAACTTGCCTGTTTCTGAGTCCGTTACACACACAGTATGCCTTTGGCTTGCACCACTATGCAGTTCTAGATTATGTTGTATAGTCTTCACTTACAAAGAAGACATCTCGGTTCTCAGGACCAGTTCAGTGTGTAAAAGTTAGGCACTTACCAGCGGCACAGGTCAGAGTCTCTCCTTTAAATCCTGGCTACCCAAGAAGAGAAGGGGTCCTCATATAGGCAAGCTGATTTTCTTAGTGTGGTCTCAACTGGCTGTGATACTGTGAAGAGACACTTGTGTCCTCTGTTTTGTTGTCAGGGATATTATATCTACTTGGTAATGAAAAGAAGCTCAGTGGTCGGCTTCATAGTCTGCTGGTGCAGCAAATTTTGTGCAGGGGATGGTGGGATGAGTTGTCAAGGACATCTGCTATGCACGGATCCGACGTTTTCCATAAGTGGTACAAATGCCCTTGGAAACTGGTGACTTAGCTGTTGGACTATCTGGAAAGGTAGCCTTAACCTGTAAATGAGAAGACTAGACACATGATATTAAAGCCTGAAAGTACTAGGTAACATTACTGTCTGTCTAACTATGAGTATCCAAGAACATGGATGCTGAACAAGAAATCTTCTTAACTTTCCCATCTCTATTTCATAGGCTTAGGCAGATTTTCCTATTGGGAATGGTTCCTAAAATCATAAAATTGGGAAGGAGAGCCTGGGCCCATTTTAATCCTTTGTTGTTGGTACATATCTGGGCCAGTTTGTTTTTACATATGCAGTTCTAGCCCAGAAAATTACTTCCACAAAGCAGATCCCTTATGTCCCAAACTCCAAGTAGAGAGCTATAAAACAATTTTATATTCTTTTACCTTTAGATATGCTTGGTGGGATTAGTTTTAAGATACGTGTCCTGCTTGTACAGCTGCTAGATCAGTGGTTCTCAACCTTCTGGCCCTTTAAATACAGTTCCTCATGTTGTGACCCAACCATAAAATTATTTTTGTTGCTACTTCATAACTGTAATGTTGCTACTGTTATGAATCGTAATGTAAATATCTGATATGCAGGATGGTCTTAGGCGACCCCTGTGAAAGGGTCATTCGATCGCCAAAGGGGTCTCGACCCACAGGTTGAGAACCACTGTGCTACATATTAGGACTTTTGCTGGGACCCAGAGTGGTAGTCATGTGACCCCACTCTACAGGTATGAGAAGATGGCAGGTATAAATCTTAATACAATAGGAATTACACTGAATGTAAACAAGTTAAACTCACAATTAAAAGGCAAATACACTGAATTAAAAAAACTAAACAAGATTCTATAATATGTCGCTAACAAAAGACAATTTAAAGCAAAAAAAACACACAAAAGAAACCACACAGAAAGGTTAAAAAAAATGATGAAAAAATATAGCAATTTTAACATACAACAACAAGAAAAGATTTTACGCCAAAAATTATAAGGAACAGAGATGGATGATAATACTAGTAAAAGAAATTGAATAAAGTGATATACAGTTAAATCCTCACTTAATGTTGTTAATAGGCTGTGCAATATTAAACAAAATGGTGTTACCATAGGCTAACTGATATAAACAAGAGTTAGGTTCCTATGGCATCTCATCAACATTATAAGGAAGTGACCCTGAACGAAACGATGTTATTCAATGTTATTTGAGGACTTGCTGTTCTTATCATATATTCACCTGAAAACACATACTCAAAATTTCTCAAGTAACCACTGATAGAACTGAAGGGGGATATATAAGCAGAGATACAAAAAGCATGAAAAACAGTTAAAATATTAATATACTTTGAGTATTACATAAGTAAACAGAATAATACCAACCAATACAGTGGGGCCTTGACTTAAGAGTTTAATTTGTTCTGTGACGGAGCTCATAACTCAAATTACTCGTATGTCAAATCACTGTGACGTTTGCTGCGCCAACTAGCGGTGGGGTATCTGAAGCTGGCTCGTAACCCGAATTTTTTTGCACTTGCACTCAAAGCAAAAAATCGGCCAAGAGACGGCTCGTATCTCAAAAAAACTCGTTAGTCGGGATACTCGTAAGTCAAGGCCCCACTGTAGATATTTGAGTATGCACACACACAAATAGATCATGCATAAGGTTATAAAGTATAATTAGGGTCATTTCATTCAGACTAAATCTCTGACCACAGTACAAAAAAAGCAGATATTAAGTGTTACTTAAAAGTAATCCCCTAGGAAGGGCGGGTTCAGGGTGGAGGTCAATGGGAAAAAGACAACAAAAGGGACATCTGTAATACTTTCAATAATAAAGATAAATTAAAAAGAAAAAATAATCCTATGCTGAGACATAAATGATTCAGGGGTTAAAACGGAAATTATAAAGGATATTAAAAATATTAACACCGAATAATAATATAGACTACCTGCAAGGCGTAATTTATAGGACATGGCCAAACCAGTACATAAAAGAAATGTATAGGTTTGAATACACTGATGAGAAAACAAGGAAATTTAAATATCTACAAGTTTAAAAATAAATAAATAAATATCCACAAGTTAAGAATTCAAGATAATGCAAAAGAGCAACAGCAAAATAAGGCAGGAAGGAAATAATAAAGACAGAAATGAAATTAGTATATAAAATAGTAATAAAGACCGATAAAACTAAAATATTTTCTGAAAATATGAAATAAAAAACAAAACTGGCAAGACTTATCAACAAGGTTCAAAAATAACAAAGTCTAAAAAACAAACAAACAGGACAAACATACTAAAAAGGAAATTCTAGATGAAATGGCTAAATTCTAGAATATAAAACACTGAAATTCATATAGGAAGAAACAGGTAACTTTAATAGAATAAATTAGTAAGTATTAAAGAAAGGTAAAAACTACCTATTAAAAATATCAAGACCCTATGGTTTTATAAGAGTCCCACTAATTCCTAGAAGATTCATATCTATTTTACATAAATTGTTCCAGAAAAATATGTATAAACTCCTTTATGAATATAATAAAATATTAATTCTAAATCTAGATATGAACCAAATAGGAAAAGTATAGGCCCATTTCACTTGCAAAAATTCCAAATATTACCCAACAAGACTAAATGTGTATTAAAGAAAAGAAAAATATGTTATAATCAGATAGAGCTTATCCCAGGAAAAGACTTTCCCAACTTGGGAAAATTTCTAAAATAAGTCAATAAAGCAAACAAACAAATAAACAACAGATAAATTTATCAACTGTGGATATTTAACCTTTGTTAGTTCCTGATCAACACCTATACACGCTTTAAAAAACAAAGTAAAACATTCTTACCAAACTAGCAAAAGAAAGTTACTTTCTCAACTTGGTAAAGGTTAACCTAAATCTTTTAGCAAATAAAGGGTGTCCCAAAATTCACGCAAGAAGTAATTTTGATAGAAAATACAGGTTTATAATTAAAAATTGTAAATTTCTTATTGATTCATAAAGTATACAGTATAGGGTTATGTTTGGAATAGCATATCGGGTAAATGGCCTCCACAGCTTTGCTGGCACATACCGCACTCTTTTGTTGAAATTTTCCATGACTGTTTTGCATAAATGTGGCTGAATTTCGTTGATACAGCACTCAATTTCCTCCTTCAAGGCGTGGGTGGTCGTGGGCTTGTTGGCATAAACCTTATCGACTTCAAAAAACCCCAAAGAAAAAAGTCCAACGGCGTTAAATTGCATGATCTGGGCGGCCAATTCTGATCACCAAAATGGGAAATTACACGACCAGGAAATGACTCATGCAGTAATTGAATTGTTTCTCGGGCTGTATGGCATGTGGCACCATCTTGTTGAAACCACAAGTCGTCCACATCCATATCTTGCAATTTAGGTACAAAAAACTGGATTATCATGTCGTGATAGCGAGCACCATTAACTGTTATTGCCTGAACAGCCGCATTTTCGAAGAAGAATGGTCCCATGATGCCTCCAGCCCAAAATCCGCACCAAACAGTGACACGTTGTGAATGCATTTGTTTCTCAACAATCACTCGTGGATTTTTCTGAACCCCAAATGCGACAATTTTGTTGATTAACCAAGCCATCAAGATGAAAATGAGCCTCATCGCTGAAGATGACTTTGTTAGAAAAATCAGCATCCACTTGTTGTTGTTCCATAATGCATTCAACGACCTCTCTTCGCTGTGCGTGGTCAGTAGGCTTCAGTTCTTGAGTCAATTGAACTTTGTAAGCAGGAAGATGCAAATCTTTCGTGAGAATACGCTGTAGAGAGCTTCTCGAAATATCCAATTCTTGACCACGGCGCCGAATTGATGTCCCTGGACTCTTAGCAACACTCTCACGAACTGCTTCGATGTTTTGTGTTGAACGACTTGTTGAAGGACGGCCAGAGTGTTTAAGATCACTAATTGATCCAGTCTCCCTAAATTTTTTAATTAATCTCTTCACAGTTGATGAAGTTAAATTACTATTCCGACCATATTTTGTACGAAAATTGCGAACTGTAGCTGCCAAACCTTCATTATTTTTAAAATATTGCTCAACAATGAAAATGCGTTGTTCTTTCGTGTAGCGCTCCATTTTTAATAACCCTGAACTGTCAGCTGTCACGCTATCTTTTTTTCCCGTTGGCAACACTTAACGGCACAAATGGCGTAAAATTCAAATCTTGCGTGAATTTTGGGACACCCTTTATTATCCTAAGTGTGAAACTTTAGATATATTCCCTTAAAAAAAAAAAAAAAGAAATTAGATAATGACCATGAAAATTGATAATGACAAAGAACCAAAAGTTCTAATCAATGTTATAATAAATTTAAGACTAACATGTAAACAATTAAAGCTAATAAAGAGCTCAACAAAGTTTCTGGATCTGAGATTAACCATGTATGAATAGTTATTAATTTATTTATATAGCACTTATTATTTGCTACATACTATTCTAGAAGCTGCTTAAATGTTAACTTGTTTTAAAATCTCCTACAAACCCTATTAACCCCTTTCGGTCCAACATCGAGGCTGACTCGACAGACCAGGCGCTAGGAGCAGGTCCAACATCGAGGCTGAGGTCGACACTGCAAACCGGTTCAACATTCAATCCTGTCAATTAATTTGGACCAGACTGTTTGAATTCCAAAAATAAAATTGGACTGCAAAGGGTTAAGATAGGTACTTTTATTGTCCCCACTTACACAAGACTTAAGCTACTTGGCCAAGGTCACACATCTACTGATAGTCAGAATTTGAGCCCAGGGCACACTTAATTTCTATACCAGTAATACTAACTAGAAAATGCATCACAGAAATACCTTTCACAAGGTAAATTACAAGGTCAAAAAATATGAATTCAGTCACATCAAAATTAATTATTTCTTGACTGAACTAAAGACATCAAGAACAAAGTTTACAAATCAACAATAAGAAGTAGCAACTTCAGTAAAGAAATGGGCAAAGGAAAAAAATATCCCATTTACAGAAGGGAAAAGCCACAAGTTATTAGCCATATGAGTGAAGGGATACCACTTTATTCCATTAGTTTGGCAAAAAATTAGAAAGCTGGACAATGTCAGTGAGGAGACTAAAGGAACCCCCTTTAGAAACCAACAATTATAGACTGGGAGAACCTTTCTGAAGAGCAATTGGCAGTACTACTTAGCTAAACTATTTACATACCTCATGATCTAGCAATTCTACTCTTGGGTAAATAAAGCAAAGAAATTCTCTTAAGACCAACATGCATTCTGATGCTTCATCTTTGATGGTAAAGAATTAGAAGCATTCTAGGTTTCCATCACTGGAGGAGTGGCTAGGTAAAATGTGATGAAAACACATTAGAAGTATACATTGCAAATGGTTGGACTAAAAACATAGCTCTAAATGGAAAAAGCAAAACCCAAAATAGTAAATCCCATTTATGCCATTCTGTAGGAGTGATTTCAAAAATGAGTCAGTAAGTATCTCCAGTTTCAAATACACACTGAGTTGTAGTAATAAGGTTATATACTATGGCTTCATGTCAGTATTAGTCCTCTAAAAAAATATTTCTTTGGCTTCTATACATTCTATTTATCTAATTCAGTTCCCAACAATGCCTGGTACATATTAGGGACTTAGCAATCTTTTTGAAAAAATTAATGAGGGAATGAGGAAGGGCTGCTGTAACTATATGTACAAATATGTTCTATTTTTATTTGAGGGAGCCAAAAATTCCCAAATTATACTTAACTGACTTGTTAATATGTTGGACAAAGACACATTAAAGTTTTTTAAAGCAAGATCAACAAAGATGATGCTACTAAAGCAATATAAAGGGAACTGTTTATAACTTCATCTGTAAGAGAAACAATGCAAACAGTTTCAAGTTTACAATATTATTACCTAGTTCAATCTGAAAAAGAAAAATTCAAAACATACCATAAGTCTTTATTTTATTGAGACAGGAGAAGCTGTTGGCTTTTAATTCTTCCGTCCTCTTATATTTTTATTATTTTCCTTCCAACCAAATTCCATCTGCAAGATCATTGAGTACATTTCAGTTAATTGTATTACTCAAAACATGCTGTAAAAGGCTCACTCATGTAGAAATAAGACAAAGTCTCTTTGCAGGCATATGTAAATTCTAGAATGAACCCATTACTGTTTTTTTCTTTATATCCCATGTGCAGAGTTTTCCCATATCAAAACTGAATTACCACACCTATTCTATATATGCTCATGTATAATTTACCTTTAAAGAATGGGTTTTCTGTAATTTCAGAACTAAACAACCTTACCATACAAATTCTTTAGTTTTGTTATTTCTTCAACTAAGTTTCCCAAGGGCAGGAAAAGATTTATTCCCAAAGTTGCTATTATTTGTTCTTTCCTCCCATAGCACTAAAAGTAAAATTCAAGAAATAGGTTAAGCTTCAAGACAATGAAACTATGGTGTTTAAATTGTGATGTAGCTTTTTTTTTGTTTACCAGCTTTATTCAAGTATAATTGACAAATTAGATATTTAACATGATGTAATATTTGATACATGTACTCACTACAATTACCACAATCAAACTAATTAACATTATCACCTCAGTTACCATTTTTTGTGGGTGGTGAGAACACTTGAGATCTACACTTTTCAAGTTTCAAGTATACATACTAATTACTAACTATAGTTACCATGCTGTACATTAAATCTCCAGAACTTACTCATCACTGAAAGTCTATACCCTTTGACCAGGATCTCCATATTCCCTCCACCTTCCAGCTACTGGTAACTTCCATTCTACTGTTAAAGAGTTTGAATTTTTTAGATTCCACATATAGAAGGATAATGCAGTATTTGTCTTTCTATATCTGCATTATTTCATTTAGCAGAATGTACTCTCGATTGATCCATGTTGTTGCAAATTGCAGAATTTCCTTCTTTTTAAAAGACTGCATATTCCATTGTCTGCATCTCACATCTTTATCCATTCATCCATTGATGGACACTTAGGCTGTTTCCACATATTAGCTACTGTGAATAATGCTGCAGTAGATGTGGGAGTGCAAATACATCTTTGAGATAGTGACTTTATTTCCTTTGAACATATATACCCAGAAGTGAGATTGCTGGGTCACATGGTTGTTCTATTTTTAACTGAGGTGATAATGTTAATTAGTTTGATTGTGGTAATTGTAGTGAATACATATATCAAAATATCACATCATGTTTACATTCCCACCAACAGGTATAAGGTTTCCCTTTTCCCACATCCTTGCCAACATAGTTTTCTTTTGACTTTTTGATAATAGCCATCATAACAGGTGCCATGTGTTATCCTATTGTAGTTTTGACTTGATAGTTAGTAATTTGTATGGTAAGGTTGTTTAGTAGCATTTCCCTGATAGTTAGTGATGCTGAGCACCTTTCATATACCTGTTGGCCATTAATATGTCTTCTTTGGGAAAATGTCTATTCAGATCTTTTGCTCCCATCTTTAATTTTTTTTTTGATATTGAGTTGTATGAGTTCCTTATATATTTTGGATATTAATCCCCTTTGGAATAAATGGTTTGCAAATATTTTGTCCCACTGCAAAGGTTACCTTTTCATTTTGCAGTCTATTATCTTTTAAAAACTTTTCTAGATTATAATGTTAAAAAAGTACTGAAAATGTTATTAATCCTAAAAAAAAAAAAAAAAAGAATTAAAATATAGTTAGGCTGACCTCTAGTGGCCAGATGCCTCATCCTTTGGTAACTGACAAAACTGTATGAAGCTGCCCCTGGCTAGTTTGGCTCAGTGGATAAGTGTACACCTGTGGACTGAATGGTCCCTCAGACTGAATGTTCCCAGGTTCAATTCTGGTCAAGGGCAAGTACCTTGGTTGCGGGCTTGATCCCAGCCCTGGTTGGGAGACAGACAAAAGATGTGTCTCTCTCACATTGATGTTTCTGTCTCTCCTCCTCCTTCCCACTTTTAAAAATCAATGGAAATATATTCTCTGGTGAGGATTAACAACAAATGAAGTCATTTCTCATTTGTGGCAAGACAGCCAACTAAAATACAGTAAAGGAAATAATATTGTTAGAAACTTCAAACAAAGCAACGAAGGTAGCAGGCACCCAAAGCATAAAGAGAGCTGAGCAAGTAAAGGCCATACAATAAGAAAATGCCTCCAAATATTAGTTTGTTCTAGTAAGTTTACTAGTTGATTGACTTTACATAAAAAACAAATGGAATATATAGAGGTTCTCAAAGTAAGAATAGTTCTGTACTATCCGATACTAGATTCACTCGCTCTAGGTATCTACTGAGCACCTGAAATGTGGTTAGTGTAAAATAATGCCCGATTTCAAAGACTTAGCAGGAAAAAATGTAAATTATCTCATTAATTATTTATGTTGATAACATGTTGTGGGTATATTTGGTTAAGGAGTGAATACCCTTTCTAGGCTTCTTTCACCACAACTTTCTGGGCAGTCTACATTTAAGCTATAGTGAGTTTATAAATGTTATCAGTATCCATGCATTCTTAGGCCTCCACATGTTTCCTCTAACTTATTAAGTAAAAATGCTTTTTCAGAAATTAGACATCTTTATAATTTTGAAATTATGGGCAACTCAATGCTTTCACATTCATTACTTTGAATACCTAAAACAGAGGTCCTCAAACTTTTTAAACAGGGGGCCAGTTCACTGTCCCTCAGACATTCCACACATGCACATTGCGGGCCTGGGACGAGTTGGCTGCTAAGCAGGACGGGCAGCGGCAGCAAAAACACCCGGCGGGCCGGATAAATGTTTTCGGCGGGCCGCATGTGGCCCTCGGGCCGTAGTTTGAGGACCCCTGACCTAAAATGTTTAAGGAATTAGGAATATGAAGAGAATGAATGAATAAATTATAGCATATTCATATAACAGAATACTATAGCAACCTGTGCCTCAGTTTCCTCATCTTAAAAGAAGATAAAAGTTACTTCACAGGGGTTGTTTGTAAAGATTAAATGAAATAGAAACCAAGATGGCGGCATAGGTAAACACCGGAAATTGCTGCCTCGCACAACCACTTCAAAAATACAACTAAAAGACAAAACGGACATCATCCAGAACCACAGGAAGGCTGGCTGAGTGGAAATTATACAACTAGAAGGAAAGAGAAAAGCACAGTGAGACTCAGAGGAGGTGCGGAAGTAAAGTGCAGAGGTATGGAGGCGCACGTGGAAAGGGCTGGCAGCTGAGGACACGGTTGTCTTTTTCAATTGGGAGGGAGTCTCAAGCTCCCGACTGCTCTGAACTCCAGTTCCGGGCGAGTCTCTGGGGACCCAGACTCATACAGGAGAAACTGGACTGTCTGGCATCGGTCGGAACTCGAGGGCGGCTTTCTCTCAGAGGTGGTTGCAGCGATTACCGGGACACTGAGAAGCAGGGCCTCTTAGGACAGCACTGAGGAGTAGCCTTAGCTGTTTGCTCCGCCCTGATAATCCCGAGACCCCGCCCCACCCAAGCTGTGCACAGAGGCTTTTGCATATGAAAGGCCTGGCCCTTTGCAATCTGAAAATTGCCCAACAAACTGCAGCTGGATCAGAGAAACCCAGAACATCCAAAAGAAGGCCCAAGGCCCCACAGCAGCCTGCATTGCTTCACAGCTGGGCTCCTGCTGGGTATCCTCAGGCAGAGGCTAAATTAGCACCACCTTAGAGATCCAAGAGCCAGTGTACCCAGTGGTCAGAGTGGGACCATCCAGATTACAACTCCTCAGATCCATAAGGGACACACTCAGAGGGCAGACTCAGTGAGCACCAAAGCCCCACTGAAGCAAGTCTTGCCCCAGAAGGGTGTCTCCAGCACAGAAGTTCTCCCACTGCAGACACAGCTGATTCTCACAGCCAATTGGCCTGGAGGTCAATTCCTCCCAGTGATAACTACAACAATCAAGGCTTAACTACAAGACTGTGCACAAAGCCCACAAAGGGGTGGACCAAGAGTGTCCACGTCAGGTAATTGGGGAGGCTGAGCCACTGGGCCCTATAGGACACCTAGCACACAAAGCCACTCTATCAACACAGGGAAGCATAAAAAATGTGGAGACAAAGAAACAGGTCACAAATGACAGAAACGGAGGAAAGCAAACTACTGGATATAGAATTCAAAACCACACTTATAAGGTTTTTCAAGAATTTTTTAGAAACTGCCGATAAATTTAGTGAGACCCTCAAGAAATCTAGTGAGACCCTCAAGGTTATGAAAAAGGACCAACTAGAAATTAAGCATACACTGACTGAAATAAAGAATATTATACAAAGTTTCAACAGCAGACTAGAGGATCGCAAGAATCAAGTCAAAGATTTGAAATACGAAGAAGCAAAAAACACCCAACCGGAAAAACAAAAAGAAAAAAGAATCCAAAAATATGAAGATAGTGTAAGGAGCCTCTGGGACAACTTCACGCGAACGAACATCCGAATTATGGGGGTGCCAGGATAAGAGAAAGAGCAAGATGTTGAAAACCTATTTGAAGAAATAATGACAGAAAACTTCCCCTACCTGGTGAAAGAAATAGACTTACAAGTCCAGGAAGCGCAGAGAACCCCAAACAAAAGGAATCCAAAGAGGACCACACCAAGACACATCATAATTAAAATGCCAAGAGCAAAAGACAAAGAGAGAATCTTAACA
>NW_005871195.1:118250-149682 GCF_000147115.1 Myotis lucifugus
AAAAGCTAAAGGGAGTCACCCCCCAACCTAGTTTTATTGGAAATGCTGCAAAGGTTTCCTTTTAGGAGGAGGAGGAAGGAGCAAAGGGTAAAGATGCTATTCTGACCACAAATCCCCTCTATCACCACGTGAATCTTAAATTCAAGTGATTAATAATCTGGTGGAACAGAATAAACTGGTGAATATAATGGATTCAGGGGCATAGAAAGGGAGTGGCCTGACTATCCTCGGGGGGGACAGGGATGTGGGGGGTGTGGAAGAGACTGGACAAAAATCATACACCTTTGGATGAGACAGTGGGGGGATAAGGGCAGAGGGTGGGGTGGGAACTGGGTGGAGGGGAGCTATGGGGGGAAAAAAGAGGAACTGTAATAATCTGAACAATAAAGACTTAATAAAAAAAATAAAAAATAAAAAACACACCCAAAATAAAAAGATTAAATGAAATAAAGTGCTCACACCAATGTCTGACACCTAAGTGTCCACAGATGTAAGTTATTATGAAAATATCAATATGAATAAACCTCAGAAACAGTACTGCTTGAAAACGGGAAATTGCATATTTGAATATTCATATTAGAACATGACAACAATTGAGTATACTTATTCAGAGATGTATTTATAAATTATTAATATATAAAAATTAACAGTGAATTTAGAAAATCCATTACTACTGGCTCTAACAGTAAAGTGCTCATACCAGTGTCTGGCACATAAAGGTCCACAGATGTAAGTTATTATTATGAAAACTAGAAGCCTGGTGCATGAAATTCGTGCACTGGGGGGGGGGTGTGTGTGTGTGTGTGTCCCTCAGCCTGGCCTGCGCCCTCTCGCAGTCCAGGAGCCCTCGGGGGATGTCCGACTAATGGTTTAGGAGCCGGCCTAAGCTGACAGTCGGACACCCTTAGCGCTGCTGTGGAGGTGGGAGAGGCTCCTGCCACCACTGCTGCACTCGCCAGCTGTGAGCCCAGCTTCTGGCTGAGCGAGCGCACTGACCACCAGAGGGCAGCTCCTGCGTTGAGCGTCTGCCCCCTGGTGGTCAGTGTGCATCATAGCGACCGGTTGTTCTGCCAATTGGTCGATTTGCATAATAGCCTTTTATTATATAGGATATCAACATGAATAAACCTCAAAAACAATACTGATTGAAAAAAGGAAATTAAATACTTGATTATTAATATTAGAACACAAAACAATAGAGTATATTTATTCAGAGATGTATTATCTATTATTAAAACATAAAAATTCAGTGAATTCAGAAAATCCGTTATTGCTGGGGAGGGAAGGTGATTCAATAGGAAAAAAGATGTCCGGGCAGCTCTGTAATCTACTTCTTTCTTTATACATATATTTTTCATTGATTTCAGAGGAAGGGGAGGGGGAGGGGGAGGGACGGAGAGAGAGAGAATCACTGGCTGTTTCCTTCATGCCCCTACTGTGGATTGAGCCTGCAACCCCCGGCATGTGCTCTGACCCTCTGGCTCACAGGTCGAGGCCCGGCTGTAATCTATTTCTTTAGATGGCTGAGTACCGAGATACTCCCTCTGGTTTGATGTAATTCATTTTTTTAAAAAAAGTTTAAAGGCCTAGTTCCCCCTGAACGCAGCACTCCAAATGTCTTTATCTCAACGACCCTGCAAACTTTGGAGCCATTCTGCTCTCTCCGAGTACACGGTCGCTACGCACTTGGTGAACGAGGCCTGGGAAGCTGGCGCGTCTGGAGGAGGCTGCCTCTCAGTTAAATGTGCCCGTGTTCGCGGGGTGCCCCGCCCGCGCCCTCCTCCGCACACCTTCCACCGGCCGGGGCCCAAGGCTGAAAGACAGCGGCCCGCCTCCATGAGGGGACCGCGGGACGGCGCCCTCAGCCCACCCGGAACGTCTCCCTTCGCGGCAGAAGCCAGGCCGCGGCCCGGCCCTCAGCACTCGCTATCTTTCCCTTCCCGACGGAGCTCGAAACGAGCCCCTCCTCCCGGGCTCCCCTGCTCCCCTCCCGCTGGATTCCCCTCAGCAGATTCCCCGTTCTCACCCAAGGAGAATTTGTTTTTTTCTTTCGCCTCACGCCCTGCCGCACGATCAGGATAAGCCCAGCGCTGCCACACCGCTCGCCCTCTCCGTCGGGTACTACTTCCGGGCGAGCCTTCGCCCCGCCTCTTCTGAGAAACGCCACTTCCTACCCGAAAACGGTTGGAGAAACCCTGAGCGCACGCGCCTCAACCGCCATGTTGGAGGTGGGTGGTCGGTCTTCCCGCCTCCCGCCTCCCGCCGCCGGCTCGGCAGTCTCGCGATATTTCCCTCTCCCGCGGGAGTTGTTTAAACGGTCTGGCGGTAACCACGCCCCGCGAGCCCCGCGGCCCGCAACAGGGAGTCTGAGAGGACTCTTCGGACTTGGCTTGTGGTCAGTGGGTCCGGCTGCAGCCGAGCGCAGGCAGGACTGGTCCTCGCGGAGTCGCGCCACCATGGGGGCTGAGAAGAGGCTGCTGTCCATTAAGGAGGCCTTCCAGCTGGCGCAGCAGCCGCACCAGAACCAGGCGAAGCTGGTGGTGGCGCTGAGCCGCACCTACCGCACGGTAAGCGCGCCCGACCGACCCGAGGCCCCTGGCGGCCGCTGCCCCTCGCCCTCCCGGGGGGCCTCCGGACTCGGCGCGCTGCCAACCCCACCTCCTTAAACCTCGCGTCCTGCGGGGATCGCCCCCCACCCCGCTCTCCCCAGCGGCCTCCGGCGCGGACCGTTATCCTTTGTAGGCGGTGAACTTGGGAGAGAAACGTTTGCGGGCGCCGAGGAGACCTGGAGGCGACCTGGCACCGGTGTTGGGTGGATCCCGAGCTGCGGTTCATCCCGCCGACCGTCAGTCCACCCATTCCCACCTCTCCCCATGGTTACGTGGAATCAAATCGCCAAATAGCAAGTTCATTATCAGTGCCTGGCTCTTCCTATAAATGTATAAACACTGTTTGTTTTGAATGGAGCCGTGAGAAGACTAGGACAATGAATTTCGGGGAAATAAAGTATTTTGGGGGGTCCAAGAAACATTGTAAGTCAATCTAATAGGAGTTGAAGATGTGAGACAGATGTGAAAGTTATAGCAAAAGGAAGTTTCTGCGCAGCAGGAAGGCTAAATAGGATCAAGCATGAAAGCCACTGGTGATCTTGAGTTCATGAAGCAGATGTTTACTAAACTGGTACCCAGGCATATTGAGAATGAAAGGATGTTGGGGGCGGGGGGAGAAGGAACCCTTGTCAAAATTCATGATTTTTTTTCCCCCCGGGAGAAGTATTTAATTTCTCAGGAGAGAAATTCGTGCACATTTATTTCCTTTTCGATGGTTTGGATAATTCAGAGTTTTCTACATGACTTCAGTTTGTCTGAGTTATGGCTCATGCATTCAGCATTCTTAGAGTAATGTTGGTAACATAAGGATTTTATCAGTGCGGTTTGTGAAGGTTTCTTTTGTGCTTCAGATGGAGGATAAAACAGTTTTTCACGAGGAGTTCGTGCATTACCTGAAATATGCTATGGTGGTCTACAAACGTGAACCAGTTGTGGAGAGGGTGATAGAATTTGCAGCCAAGTTTGTTACTTCATTTCACCAGTCAGATGTGGAAGGCGATGAAGAGGAAGACGGTGGACTTTTAAATTACTTGTGTACTTTTCTGCTAAAGGTATTATGAAAACTAGAACTTGGGGGAAGTAATTGCAGAAAATTTTACTCTATTAAAAGGGCCAGGGGAGTTTGTATATTTTAGAGATTGACATACCTGGTAAACGACAAAATGCCTGTAAAGGAATCTGCTTTTTATAGGAAACACTAAAACTGTCGTTAAGATTAAAAGGTAGACCTTTTTAAAATTTTTATTTTATTGGGGTGACACTGGTTAATAAAATTATACAGGTTTCAGGTGCGCAGTTGTGCAACACAAAATCTGTACACTGCATTATGTGTACACCACCCCAAAGCACGTCTCCATCCATCATCATTCCCCCCCCCCCCCCCCGCAATGCCCTATAAAAGATGGACTTTTAAAATAACACCAGCATTAAATTTTTAATGACCTCTCTAAACCAGTTCTTCCATACATTTAAATGAGTTCTCTACTTTAGAAGTAAAGTAAGAGTTCCTATAAAGAGGAATATGCTCTTCTAATTTAACAAATACTTCAGACTGTATTTTTGAGAATTTATATGTTTTTAGTATGCATGTGGATCAAGAGAACATAGTTTTTCTGCAAGTATTGAATTACTGTTGTAATTTCTTGAATTCTAAACATACAGAATTCAATGATATGTGATTATTTAGTAATGGTATGTGACTACATTTTGGTTTGTATCCATTTCAGTCTCATGAAGCGAACAGCAATGCTGTTAGATTTAGAGTATGCCAGCTCATAAACAAACTCTTGGGAAATATGCCAGAAAATGCCCAGATTGATGATGATTTGTTTGATAAGATTAATGAAGCCATGCTTATTAGATTGAAAGATAAAATTCCAAATGTGAGGATACAGGCAGTTCTGGCTCTTTCAAGACTTCAGGATCCCAAAGATGATGAATGCCCAGTGGCTAATGGTATGTGTTGCTACCTAAGTCCTTTTTCAGTTTTGTTGACTTTGTTAAATTATCAGTAGATGAATTTTTTATTATGAACTATATATATGTGAAAGTATAAACATGTATCCTATATAATAAAAGCCTAATATGCTAAGTGTCCAGTCAACCCGTCGGCTGTTCAACCAATCAAAGCGTAATATGCTAATGATATGCTAAGGCCGCTCAACAGCTCCCTATGACATGCACTGACCACCAGGGGGCAGATTGTCGACACAGGAGCTGCCCCCTGGTGGTCAATTTGCTCCCACATAGGGAGCCCCATTCAGCCAGGCTCATGGCTGGCGAGTGCAGCAGTGGTGGCGGGAGTCTCTTCGCCTCCATGGCAGTTGGACATTCCCTGAGGGCTCCCAGACTGTGAGAAGGTGCAGGCCGGGCTGAGGGACCGCCTTCCCCCTTGAGTGCACAAATTTTGTGCACCAGGCCTCTAGTATAAATATAAATGATTAAAAAAGAAAAAACAAAACCCGCCCTAGCCTGTTTGGCTCAGTGGATAGAGCGTCGGCCTGCGGACCAAAGGGTCCCAGGTTAGATTCCAGTCAAGGGCACGTGCCTGGGTTGTGGGCTCGGTCCAACATGCAGGAGGCAGCCAATCAATGATTCCCTCTCACCACTGCTGTTTCTATCTCTCTCTCCCTCTCCCTTCCTCTCTGAAATCAATAAAAAAAATATTAAAAAAAATAAAATCAATAAAAATATATTTAAAAAAACACCCAAGAAGATACCACCCAACTTAAAAAAATAGAGCATTATCAATAACTTTGGGACCTAACTTACGTCCCACCCACTTACATCACTCTCTCAGAGATAATGATTATCCTGGATATTTTTTGGTGTTAAATGGTACACATAATAATAGTGTGTAACACACGTTTAATAAACATGTACTTGATTATGAACCTGGGGAAAATTTGAGATGTAGAGGTAAATACATATTTAAATTCAGGAATGGATTTTGTTTTGGTGAGTAAAACCAGAAGTTATTTCTTTTTAGAACTCATTAAAAATCAAAATAGTAATGGCTCTTCATAAAGTCATATTAGTTTAAAAGTAAACTGCCTACTATACTAGACATTCTTATAAATCTTGAAGAGTAGCAGCGACATAATCCTGGTGGTGGATTTTCCATGTTCTATAAGGCTGTTTGTTTTTGGTTTAGCCTTCATGCTCAATCCATTGAGTAATTTCCTATTCTGTCCTTATTAAGGGAAGTTGACAGAAGAAAATCTTCAGCTAGAATAAATATGTCAGACTAAAAAGTGATATTTTTATCATTTTAAAGATACTATTCAATATCAAAATGTGTGATATGACTATGGCTAAAGAAATATTTCTTTAATGTACTAAAATATATTGTTTTATTTTTAGCATATGTTACTTTGATTGAAAATGATTCAAATCCAGAAGTTAGGAGGGCAGTGCTGTCATGTATTGTACCATCAGCAAAGACTTTGTCAAAAATTGTAGGACGCACCAAGGATGTGAAAGAGGCTGTCAGAAAGCTGGCTTATCAGGTAAATAAGTTCAATATCTCGTGTAGGCATATTCTTAAAAGACAAAAAGCCATATTTTTAAAATACTTTGAAAAATATTTGTCAAATAATAATGATTTCTTTAATTGAGATTTTTATGTTCGGAGAGCATAGGTAATTTAAGTAGAATCTTATTGCATTAACTGTATTACCAAATATTAATTTTTTGGAGATTTTTGGGTCATTTCCTTAGATGAAGGCGTTATTGCTAGTTATGAAATGTAAACTATGTTGAGTTTAATGACCATTTTAATATTATCTCTTTAAGGTTTTAGGTGAAAAGGTTCATATGAGAGCCATGTCCATTGCTCAGAGAGTAATGCTCCTTCAACAAGGTCTGAATGACAGAGCAGGTAAGATAGACATCTTCATATACAAAACTTTTGTAGATTCTGAGTTGACTTAAAAAATTTAGGAAACAGGTGTCCTAAATTAAGTCAAATAAGCCTATTATCTCCACAACCTGTAAATATTCATCTTGGTGTATTGTATATAAAACATTATCTAAAGTTAGAGATCTTGATACTTAGAAGGAACAAAGCTTGTTTCAGTTTTCCTGTGTTTTACAGATGGAGAGACTATAGCTTAAGGCTATAGAGCTAATTTATATCAGAAATAGGGCATGATCTCTTTTTCAACTCTCTCTCCTTTATTAAAATGCTATCTTGCCCTGGTCTGGTGGCTCAGTTGGTTGGAGCTCCCTCCCATACACAAAAAGGGTTGTCATTGGAGTCCCAGTCAGGGCACATAGCTAGGTTGTGAGTTCTCCAGGGAGTGGGGGGTGGGGGTGGAGGAGCAACCGATTGATGTCTTTCTGTGTGTGTCTATCTCCCTCCCTCCTGCCTTCCCTCCCTCTAAAAATCGAATGAAATCATATCCTTGGGTGAGGATAAAATAAAAATGCTGTCTATCCCCTTTGTGTGTATCTTGATATGAATGTTTTCTGTGCATTAGAAACAACAGTCAGGAATGGTCATCCTATATCAGTGATGGCGAACCTTTTGAGCTCGGCGTGTCAGCATTTGAAAAACCCTAACTTAACTCTGGTGCTGTGTCACATATAGAAATTTTTTTATATTTGCAACCATAGTAAAACAAAGACTTATATTTTTGATATTTATTTTATATATTTAAATGCCATTTAACAAAGAAAAATCAACCAAAAAAATGAGTTCGCGTGTCATAGGTTCGCCATCACTGTCCTATATAATAAAAGCCTAATATGCTAAGTGTCCGACCGTTCGACCAGTTGCTGTGATGCGCACTGACCACCAGGGGGCAGACGCTCCCACTAGTAGGTTAGCTTGCTGCCGGGGTCCGGCCGATTGGGACTGGGCGAGATGGGCTGGACATGCCCTGGAGCCCTCCTGCGGTCCCTTCCTAGCCCCAATCATGCACCAGTGGGGTCCCTCGGCCTGACCTGCGTCCTCTCACAATCTGGGACCCCTTGGGGGATGTCGGAGAGCTGGTTTTGGCCTGATTCCCGCAGGCCAGGCCAAGGGACCCCACTGGTGCACGAATTGGTGCACTGGGCCTCTAGTACTAGTATAATTTTCTTAGGTTTTTTGTTGTTTGTTTTTTTCTCTTCCTCTTAAAACTAGAGAATCTGTTTATAGGAATGATGAGGAATAATCTAGTTTAAATTTCCAATCTGTATAAGAAGGCTAAGGTAGCTTAATTTTGCTCTAGCAAGAAAACCTGAGTTTGAAAACATTTTTATGTCACAGGACTAATGATTAGGATGACTTTAAAAATTAATAGGTTTGTTCAGTGATATATGCTTGTATGATTCACTACTGCAAATAGCAGCATGTGTAATAGATAAGTCAGTCAACAAGTGAAATAATAGGTAGTATTATGTAGTCTAGACTAAGACCTGAAGCTTACTGAACCCAGGGAAGAAAGAATACAAGATTGTGATAATGGTTGTGTATTTGATTCTAACCCTTCTCATTTTTATTCAGAAATGGGCATCATAGTGATTTTCGCAATATCATTGTACTTCTGTTTTTTTCATTGGCATGCTTTATTCTGCCTCTTAGTTTCTTTCTATTTTTATTGTAAATGTTAACTTTATGTTAGCACTGATCTGATAAAATCAGTGATTCCCAAAGTGGGCGCTACCGCCCCCTGGTGGGCGCTGCAGCGATCCAGGGGGGCGGTGATGGCCACAGGTGCATTTGTTTTAACTTTTTTTGTATTACCTTTCTATTCTGAGTCCAATAAATAGTTTCATAATTTCAAACTTCAATGTTTCTAATTTACACCTTTCTTTACTATATTTTATGAAAAAGGTAGAAACATTAATACATATATCTTTCTGTTTAATTGCTATTAAAATTTAAAAAAAATTAATTTCCAGGGGGCGCTGAGTAATATTTTTTCTGGAAAGGGGGCGGTAGGCCAAATAAGTTTGGGAACCACTGTGATAAATTAATTAAAATAGACAAAATACAGGAAATGGAAGCTAGGGGGAGCCTCTGTTCACCTATGTTTCAAATGACTTAACAGAGGCTGTGAAACAAGCAACACAAAAGCATCTTCTGCAAGGCTGGCTGCGTTTCAGTGAAGGAAATATATTAGAGTTGCTTCATCGGTTGGATGTGGAAAATTCTTCTGAAGTGGCAGTCTCTGTTCTCAATGCCTTATTTTCAGTGACTCCTCTTAATGAACTGGCAGAAATCTGTAAAAATAACGATGACAGGTATATAAACTATTCATTATTTGAAATGTGAGACTGATGAGTTTCTATAATGAAAATTAGTTCCCTCCCCCCATTACTTCAAATTGCATCAATACTTTTTATCCCTCTTATTTTTTTTTTTTTTACTCTGGTGGACATCTCCCTTCCCCCCTCCCCCCCCTTTTTCCTCCCTTGTGTAAGAACTCACTACTTTTTCATAGACTACTTTAGCTGCATTTTAAAAAAAATGTTTTTCCTTTATTGATTAAGGTATTACATATGTGTCCTTATCCCCCCATTGCTCCCCCACCCTCCCACTCATGCCCTCACCCCCCTGGTGTCTGTGTCCATTGGATAGGCTTATATGCATTTTAGCTGCATTTTTTATTGTTTATTTTGTTACTTTGATTTTTGCATTAACCTACCATGGAAAGTTGAACAGCATACATCCTATAGTTTGCTCATTTGATTTTTATTTATTTTTTTTGTTTAAATATTTTCATTCTTTTTTTGTGATAACTTAGTGACTTTGCAGTTTAAAAGGATAGTGGTTTCAAATCAAGTTTGCTTCTTATTCCTATTTTTATATTCAGTTCAAAATTTTAACTGGATATTAAGATCATGCTTCCTTTTATTTTCTCCCTTTTAAATGAAGGAAATTGATTCCAGTGGAAACATTAACTCCTGAAAATGCTTTGTATTGGCGTGTCCTTTGTGAATATTTGAGGTCAAAAGGCGATGAAGGTGAAGAATTTTTAGAGCAGATTTTGCCAGAGCCTGTGATATTTGCAGAGTATTTACTGAGGTAAAATTTTTTCCTTTGGTTTGGAATGTACTTGTGTTGCCGTCCATGTCAGTCTCTCAGCTCCCTCCCTCAAAGGCAGGCTTGATTGGGAATAAGTTGAAAACCATTTTTTTTTGGACAGACAGAGATAAATAGGTATGCACATTGAGTCTTTCTGAAGAAAGAGTAAAGTCAGTATGTTTAGGGATATTTCCTGAAAACTTAAGATGTGATTATGTACATTTTTCCATGAAATTGATGATGATGTGTTACTCTGAAATTGGTTAGAAACCTTTTCTAAGTGCCAGATAGCAAATATGTGAGAGTCTGTGGGCTATCCTGTCTCTGTCACAATGACTCACTTCACTGTGGCAAAAGCAGGCAAAAACAAGATGTAATGAATAAGTGTGACTGTTTTTCGGTAACACTTTTATCGATTTTATGGATGCTGAAATTTGAATTTCATGTGATTTTCACATGTATATATTTACACATGTATATATTTTCACATATATTAAACTACTATTTAAAAATGAAAAAATCTTAGCTTGCAAGCTATAGGAAAAAACTAGTAGGCTATATCTGGTGCATGGGCCATAGTTTTCCAACTGACAGGGTAGACATTTGTGGCCAGTACTTAAGACTGTAAGTGTTTGGCTTTTGTTTTCAACTACTGGTGTCTGAGATCATTATATGTTGGTGCATATAAATATATCACAGTCCTAACAGCTTATCACTCCATAATGTGGTAGTGTCGTTTGAATTTACTCCTCTGTTAATGGACATTTTATAGGTGTTTACAATTTTCACTGATGTTATAAGTGTGTTAAACTTCTTTGTACATTTTTATGTATGTTTGAGATTTTGTGGGGTTGATTCCCAGAGTGGAATTGCTGAGCCAAAGATTATATCTATTTTCATAGATATTGGTGTTTAGATTTTTAACCTTATGTTTTTGATGCATTTATAAAAGCTTCTATATAATATGAATTATAGACCTGAATTTTCTTTGCATAAAACATACTATTCTGCTTTTGATTATAAAGGTCTCACATATAAATTAGGAAACAAAGCTCTAAATGCATTTGAGTCTCACATGCAAAATATTAAATTCAGGACAAATATCTTAAATGTGAGCCAATCTGAAAACTTAACAGTTTGAGCTCATAGTAACATCATGAAAAACATGTATAAATTTACTAATGGTAATTATTTCAGGCTTTAACATTTAGTTAGAATATTCATTATAATGCTGTTTGGATCATGTTGAAATGTTTCCAAAAGAAATGGGTTTGATGTAATGCTTAGTAATTTGTATTAATATAGAAGTAATAAGTGCTTATAGAAGATATAGAATATATTAAAAATATGAGAAAATGTTAAATATTTAAATAACAGGGGAAACCTCATCAAAGACTGCTTCACAAATTGATTGATTCTTAGTTCATATTGACATGTATAGAGCGTGGTTACTTATATTTCCTTTGTCATTTAATCTGTGAGTTTTGAAATAACTTCAGTCAATTTGTTTTTTTTACCTACAGAAAAGAAAACTTTAAAAGTTCTATTTTAATTATTATTGAAAGAATACTTAAGAAATAGAATGCTTTTCTTTTTGGAGCAAAATTACTAGGTAGGATTAATTTACTCAAGTAAAGAAATAAAATTAAGTGGAAAATTGTTTCATGATACTCTCAAGAATATATATTCAGGCATTTTGTAGCAAGAAGAGTTAATTACTCAAGGGTAGTTGATGGTGCTACTCAGTAGCACCTACACTAAAATAAGTACAATACCGAGATTAGTAGTGCCCCAAGCAAGGATAATACAAATTCATGAAGCTGTCTGTATTTTCCTGATTTTTAAAAGGTCATTGTATTCATGGATTACTTGTGTAATTACTATTATTATTACTACTATTCTTTTAAACAAAATAGTGGATAATTAGGGATGATGGAAGATTAGCTCTTTATGAAATTGGATTTTGGAAAATGGATTCAGAACTTTAAAATTGAGAATACTAGTGACATATACCTGAAACAAATTTAAAATACTGAATATCAAGTGTAATAGAAAAATAAAAAGATTAAAAATACGAGAATACTATTGACATTGAAATAGTTATCAGTTTGAGAGAACTAAATATGTACCTCTTGAAAATTTCCCATAGTAAATTTGAATCTTCAATGAAAATACGTTTTTCAAATTCTATTGATTCAAGTCAATAAATTTCTGTGCAAAAAAATTCAGGATGATAGCATGGAATTTACTCTGTAAACCAAATTAGTACCACATGGTATAAACATCCATATATTTGGATTACTGTGAACTGAAAAAAAGACTCTTGTCACCTAATGGGGAGCTGTTTAATGTTTCTTAATACATCCTACATTTATTAATTTTCTTGTTTTAGTTATATTCAGAGCATTCCAGTTGTTGATGATGAACGCAGAAATGATTTTTCTTACATTGGACATTTGATGACAAAAGAGTTCATAGGTCAGCAATTGATTCTAATTATCAAGTCTTTGGATACTAATGAAGAAGGAGGAAGGTATGTCTAAATGTTAACTGTAGTTTGAATTTGTTCTAATTCTATATTGAAATATAGCCTTGTTATAATATAATTAAATATACAGAGTGGGCAAAAGTAGGTTTACAGTTGTTCCTATGGAAAATAATAGAATAATCAGTAAAAATACAAGAATAAACTGTTTCGTGTACTCAGAACTGTTAACCTACTTTTATCCACCCCTGTATTTAACCTAGTTCTCTAACATGTTATAAAAAATATTCTCTCTCCTCATATATATGTAATATATAAAAGGAAACATACTCTTCCGTCCTTCCCTGTCTCCTCCCCCCCTGGAGTGTGTGTGCATATAAAATATGTGAGGTCTTTTTTTTCAGGAGGATTCTTTATTTTTTTGTTTACTTTTAAATTTTATTTTATGAGGTCTTAATTCAATTTCTTTAGAATAAATCAATGACATTGCAGGTTTATGCATAAAAATATATTTGTCTTCATGACAGGGCTAGTAATACTATCTAAAAGGTTTTATTCACTTCTGGTATTTTGTCATTTCATTATGTTGATTTATAAAAGATTATAAGGCCATTTATAATTTTTTTTTGCAGAACATAAATTTTTGATCTAAAATCTCTTCATATATTTTTTTGTCTATAGTGATAAATGTAACAAAGAACTGAGACAAATGTGATTTAAGTCTGCAGAAGAGGAGAAAAGTTAGAGATAAAATGTGTTTCTGCTGTCATATTTAAATTAAAATAGTTCTTTTTGAATGCAGGAAGCGACTGCTGGCTATTTTACAGGAGATTCTTACTATACCCACAACCCCAATGTCCCTAATTTCTTTTCTTGTTGAGAGACTGCTCCACATCATTATAGATGATAATAAGAGAACACAAATTGTAAGTAATTTTCTTCATTGTTGATAAAGTTACGAGGTTTTGGTCAATGACTGAGGATTGTCTTTTTTTTTTTTTCGTCAGTACTTTTGCTTTGTCTTTAACTTTTAATTTAGTCTCTATCAAATCTAATCAAATCTCTCTCTCTCTCTCTCTCTCTCTCTCTCTCTCTCTCTCTCTCTCTCACACACACACACACACACACACACATATTTAAAAAAATATCTTCTCCTCTTAGAATACTTACCATTGTGTTGTATCAATTTGAAATGCAGCCAGTTAGGGAAGAGATGACTTTGGGCAAGGTCACTAGAGTATTTGAGAGCTGGCTCAAGTTATACATACCTGGGTTCAAGCCCCCTCTGACATTTTCTAGCTTTGTGATTTTGAGCAAGTTATTTAATTAAGATTTTTTTATTTGTCTGCAAAATGGAATAACAATAAAACCTACCTTTCATTATTTAATGAAATAATGTTCATGAACTGCTTCGTAAATACAGAAATAAATGTTAGTATAATATTACTGTTGCCAAGTGTTATTTTCTCTGGGGTAGCCAAAAAAGACAGACTTTTATTATTGCTTTTTGTAAAATCTTAAGTTAATTCACAGGTTGTCTTTTCCAACCTCTTCCTATAAATACATACTTACACATAAATCCCTTCTACGACATTCCTAGTTAGTGGTTATCCAGTGTCTGCTTAAGTACCCTCATTTGGGATGCAGCCTTTTCCTGAATCGGCTAACTCCAATAGCCCTGAAAGGAAAGTCTTTAGTTATGCTGTTATTATTTATGCATTGTATATCCAGAGGAACAATAAGAGTATTCTATTTCTTATATTTAGCTCCCATGAAGCTGAATAAGGGAGGGAGGTGAAAATTTTAAGCAGAGAATTTTAGTTTTATGCTACCTAAGGTTAAGCACTATATTCATTTTTTCTATTTCTCAAGCAATATTTGAGAACTTATCTTCAGTATCTATGTGCCTGTTATCTTCCATAATATTAGTTTTTAGTCAGATGTATTTGGTAATTTTTTTCTAAAATTGTCTAGCAAATAGAATGTGTACCATTGTTACTTGTATATTTTGCTTTATTTTTCAAGAGATTCTGAATACTAATGAGTTGTATGTCATTTTCTGAAATAGAGCAAATATTACAGCATGTATGCTGAATTATAACTTTACTTACCAGGTTACAGAAATTATCTCAGAGATTCGGGCACCCATTGTTACTGTTGGTGTTAAAATTGATCCAGCTGATGCAAGAAAGAAAGAACTCAAGGTAAATCTCTTATGAATTAAAGAAATGCTTGAATATACTAGTAATGTAGTTCTGCAAGTCTTTTATTCCCTCTTGCTGTACATTTTCAGAATTGTTCTCACAAGGTAAAATTATTGATTAACCTATATAATAAAAGGCTAATATGAAAATCGACCGAACGGCAGAACGACCGGTCGCTATGACACGCACTGACCACCAGGGGGCAGACGCTCAAGGCAGGAGCTGCCCCCTGGGGGTCAGTGTGCTCCTATAGGGGGAGTGCTGCTCAAATAGAAGCCGGGCTTACGGCTGGCAAGCGCAGTGGCGGTGGCGGGAGCCTTTCCCACCTCCGAGGCAGTGCTAAGATTGTCTGATGGCTTAGGCCCGCTCCCCTAAGGGAGCGGGCCTAAGCCGTCAGTCAGACATCCCCTGAGGGGTCCCGGACTGTGAGAGGGCACAGGTCGGGCTGAGGAACGCCCCCTTGAGTGCACAAATTTCGTGTACTGGTTCTCTAGTTAAGCTATAAGAGTATCTAAAATGTTGTCAGATTATGTCAATCAGAAAGATTTGCAGGTCTCTGTTTCAGGAAGACTTCAACTTTGTATATGCCTGGCTTAACTTCTGGGACATTGAGATGTTATATTGTACTCTTCAGTTTGCTACAGATTTTCATATTAATAGTTTTTGTTTGGTATTTACACAATCAATTTATATCTTTCCTAGATGGCTGAGATAAAAGTTAAACTTATTGAGACAAAAGAAGCTTTGGAAAATTGCATTACCCTACAGGATTTTAAGCGAGCATCAGAGTTAAAAGAAGAAATAAAAGCATTAGAAGATGCCAGAGTAAACCTATTGAAAGAGACAGAGCAGCTTGAAATTAAAGAAGTCCATATAGAGAAGGTATAGATAACTTCTTTATACAAAATTTCAGCTGATATTTATCTCAACTAAACTGGTTTTTTTAAACCCAGAAAGCTGCCAGAATATATTTACTTTGGAGGGCTTTTTCACAGTACCATGAATTAATATGAAAATATTTTTTCCCCTCCTGTTCCTTTCTATTTTGGACTTTTGAGAGGCCTTAATTAACTTTAATTATTGTAGCTAGGACTTTATTTGCCCCCTCATGTGCTACAGTCTTCTTCTGCCCTGGCTGGTGTGGCTCAATTGGTTGGAGCGTTGTCCCATGCACTGAAAGGTCATGGCACATACTAATGCTGAATATTTTGTGTTTCATTTTTAGAATGATGCTGAGACACTACAGAAGTGTCTTATTTTGTGTTATGAACTGTTGAAACAGATGTCCACTTCAACAGGGATAAGCGCAACCATGAACGGCATCATTGAGTCTTTGGTATGTTGGTGGCCTTTGAAGCTTTATTTTAGTGCACTCCTTCCTCACTTTATAAGTAAAAATTTCTCTGGGGTTTAAAAGAATGAAAGGATGACCATTTTAAATATCTGGTAAATATAAATGGTAAAAAAATAAAATGCAGTGGTTGCAATAATATTGTGAAGATTAAAGGACCTGATATATAGTTAATTCCTTTAAACATTGTGAAAAAATTAATTTATGCTGGAAAGAGATATTGAATATTTTAATTCCTTTAAGTATTGGAATCTTGCTATATAGTAAGAGTAGGAAAGATACATGGTGAGCCCTGTCAAAGGAGTTTTTTTATTATAGATTTAAGAGACTTTTTACTAAAGTAGCCCTTCATAGGTAATCTCCATTTTACTGAGCTTAGGGACATAATATTGCAAGAATCTAGAACAGCATTGTCTGATAGAAATATCATACAAACCTCATGTGACTTTAAATTTTCTGGTAGCCACGTTTAAAAATAAAAAAGGAACAGGTGAAATTAATTTTAATATCTTTAACCCGATCTACTGAAAATATTATAACTTCATCATTTACTCAGTATTAAAACTATTGAGATATTTTAAATTCTGTTCTGACATACTAAGTCTAAGAGCACATCTCAGTCCGAACTAGAGACATTTCAAGTGTTATGTGGTTAGTGGCTACAGTCTTAGACATTGCAGCTGTGGAGTCTTCTTTTTTAGTTGTGTACTCATCCAAACAAATTTTGAATGTGTTTAAGTTCTTCCAGGATTCTCCAAAAATTGTTTTTATTTGGGATTAGTGAAAAACAGCTAATGAATGTGATCTAAAATTTAGATTTTGGGTTGTCATGAGTTTCTTAATTCAGCAAAGAAGACCAATTATTGTTTATAACAGTTTAGAGCTTTTGATTAAAACTAGATTCTATTAAACCATTAGAATTTAGTTTTATTTTTAGTGAAGCAGATGTCATCAGTGAAAAGTGATGCTTTTAAGGTTCTACTTGCATACTTCATGTCTAGTAGTAATTGAAGTAGTAAATATATACAATGTTGAGGGAAGAAAGAACACAAAATTGAATGGTCATAATGATTTTAAGTATATATGGTAAAAACTATCTAAAAACTGTCTAAAGATTGAAAGAGACTATAGAAGGATGTAAATGAGTAAGATATTTAGATACAAAATTTAGAATATTTTTATGAAATTACTATTTTTTACATAAAATAATAAATTAATTAAGCAAATATTTAGTGAACCTCCACTATGTACTAAATACTGGGCATAGAGCATACATGGTATATGAAACATGTAGACTTCCCTCATGGAAACATCAATCAAATAAAAAAGTGGAAGCTTATACGTACTGTTGATAATTGCTATGAATAAGAGCTATATGAGCATATGTGAACTTACAATAGATTTGATGTGTTCATGGAAGGTGACTTTGGTCTGATATTTGAATAGACATGAACTATTTGAAGGAGGGGGGAGCATGTTCTAGATCTGCTCTCCAATACAGTAACCACCAGCTACATGTGGTTATTAAAAACTAGTTTAAACTGAGATGTGCTATTAGTATTAAAACATTGGGTTTTGAAGACTATAAATTACCTTAAATTTTAAGTATTGATTACATCATTTATTATAATATTTGGGTTATATTGACTAAAATAAAATATGCTAAGATTAGTTTCACTTGTTTTTACTTTAATATGGCTATTAGAAAATTAAAAATGACTTACATGGCTTGCCTTATAGTTCTACTGGACAGCACTGAGTGGGAGGTATCTCAATCAGACCAATTAAATAAGCGAGAGCAAAGGGTAGCATAATATAAGATGATACTGAGGAGTTCACAGTGAGAAATTTTATTTGTCATGTTAAGGAGTTTTATCTTCGTTCTCTGAGCATTGGGAAACCATTGAGAAAGTTTTAGCAGGTGGAGGAGGAGTCTCATGATCAGATTATTTCACTCGGGCTATATTCTTCTGTTTAGCAATTTAATATTTACCTTTTCAATTGAAAATTGAATTCTTTGAGTTAATATGGAAATGTTGGTATACAAAAATCATACAAAAATTATTTTAAACATGTTTTTAATATAATATTGTAAACTTCTTGTCCTGGTAAAAATTATAACCTCTAATTCATTTTAGATTCTTCCTGGAATAATAAGTGTTCATCCTGTAGTAAGAAATCTGGCTGTTTTATGTTTGGGATGCTGTGGACTACAGAATCAGAATTTTGCAAGTAAACACTTTGTATTGCTCTTACAGGTAGGATTTATCTTGTGACAAAATCTTGATTGTTTTTTCTAAAATACTCAGAATCTGTGATGATAATGCTAGTACTCTAAATTTAATATTATTGAAAATGATGATTATGATGACTTTTAGAGACTTAATTTTTATCTTTTGATTTTTCTCATTCAAACATCTCTGTAGAAAAGGGGTGAAATGTCAGTTATTTAAGGATTTTTAAAATTAATCATACAGTAAATACTTTTAGAGTGCAAGTTATATGCCCAGCATTATTCTAGGCTTAGAAAAAAATAAGATAGGATGGTACGTTTTAGAAGAGAAAATACAATGAAAAATAAACAATATATAGTACAGTAGGCATCAGTGATTCTGCTAGTAATTCTAAAGGAAGTTCTTGTTTACTGTTGTGAAATATAATGGCTTTTAGGTGACCAGGGAATAAAATCATTCATTTTTAAAGAGGTTTTGCTAAGAAATTAGAACAGAAAATTCTCGACTTCAGTTTCCTGTATTTTTAGGAGTTTAGGGTTAGATTGACCCTGGTCATTACTTTTTTTTTTTTTTTTACAATTAAAAAAATTTATTGGGGTGACATTGATTAATAAAATTATATAGGTTTCAGGTGTGCAATTCTATGATATATCATCTGTATATTGCATTGTGTGTCCACCACTGAAAGTCAGATCTTTTGTCACCATATATTTGACCCCATTTACCCATTACTAACCTTCCCTCCCCCTTTTCCTCTGGTAACCACCATACTGTTATCTGTGTTTATGAATTTTTGTTTGTTTTTCTTGTTCATGTGTTGTTTTCAGTTTTATATCCCACATATGAGTGAAATCATATGGTTCTTTTTCTGAGTTATTTCACTTAAGCATGATATTATCAAGATCCATTCATGTTGTTGCAAATGGCAGTGTTTCATCTCTTCTTATGGCTAAGTAGAATTCTATTGTATATATGTACCACATTTTCTTTATCCAGTTGTCTATTGAAGGACACTTTGGTTGTTTCCATGTCTTGGCCCCTGTGAATAGTGCTACAGTGAACAAATGGGTACATGTACTTTGGAAATAAATGTTTTCAAATTTTTTGGATAGATACCCAGAAGAGGGGCTGCATTTTTTTTTTTTTTGAAATGGAAGAAAACATCTTAGTAGAACATTTGATAGTGAAGGGTTCATTTATGTCTAACTTACTAAATAGTTCTTTTTGGCTCTAAAACTGAGGTAAAACATTCTTTAAAATGTCCTATATACCATTGTGAATGCTGCGAAAAATGATAAGTTGTTGTAGTCAAGTTGGAACCCTGACAGAAGAGATTGACAGTTATGCAAAATTTCTAGTACGGCAGCAAAGGAAATACCATTGAACTCTTTAAAAAATATTTATGTTCACTTGACCTTTATAGAGGAAATGTGAATTTTGATCCTTTTAACTTTTGTTGACATAATATCAGTAATAATAATAATGTGGTTTGGTCATTTCAGACAGAAAAAATGCAATATGAATTTAATGCTCAAGAGTGTCCTGGAGTATTTTGTAATGATTTAATACTAAGTCACCCCTATGAGAGCGCAAGAGAGAGGAGTGTGCTGTGGGAGCCTTGGTACTGTTTGCTCCTATGTAATTTTCTGTAGTGAAAAAGACTTGTCAAAATCAAGTTGATGTGGAAGATAAATGAATATTTCTTATCAAGACTATTCCACAATTTTAACTTCTTTCAAATCAAACCAGTCAAGAGCAGCCTAGTCATGGAATTAAAGTTTTAAAAAAATTAAGTTTATTTTTTTTTAATTTAAACAACATTGATCTCTAAACTTACTTTTTTCAGGCATTTGCTATTAATATTTGCTTGAATAAAATAACTTTTTAAAATTAAAAACGTTTTTTGTGAATGCTGTATTCAAATGAAATAAAATGAGTTATATGTGAAATTTTGTACATTCTAAAAGTAACCAATATAGTCAAGTAGTTTATCACTCACCAAAACTTAAGTCATTAAAGATTATAGTAAATCTCTTTATAATAGAAATATTCAGCTCTATTTGTCATGGTTGTGAGATTTGCTATGTAGGAATTAAGTTTTCTTATATCAGGATAGATCACACAAATTGCTGGGCTTTCCAGATCACCTCCAGTCCAGTTCACTGAAAATGGAATTCACTGTTAATGAAATCTGAAATTAGCTAAGAAGAGAAAATCAGAGTTGAACATTTTTTTAAAAAATAAAAGGAACAAATAATATAATTCAGCCTGACACTAGTTCCAGACTTTTTTGACTGAAGATGAACTTCTTCTGAAGAAAATATAACTGTTATGGTACAAATAAATAAAAAAAATAACCAAAAAATGGAAATTTCAATTGGTTTTGAAAAATGTTGTATGTAGGCTTGACACCGTTCTGAAATTAGACTGAGAAAATAAGATACATGTTAATTTTACGCAGCATAACCAAAGTTTACTGAATTCCCTTTTTTTTGTTGGGGGCTGTTTCAATTTAGGTTTTGCAAATTGATGATGTGACAATAAAAATGAGTGCTTTAAAGGCAATCTTTGACCAACTGATGACATTTGGGATTGAACCATTTACAACTAAGAAAGTGAAAGCCGTTCAAAGTGAAGGTGTAGAAATAAACACTGATGAAGAGCAAGAGTCAAAAGAAGCTGAAGAAGTGACTGCTACAGCCAAGAATGTTCTGAAACTTCTCTCTGATTTCCTAGATAGCGAGGTAGGAAATCATCACAGCCCTGTTATTCCGAATTTTCATTTTCAGCATGTATGTTTATGTTCCTTATAATGTTTAGGCTACAGTTTAAACTTGGCTGACATTTAAAAATTTTGCCTTTTGACTATCATAATTAAATTCTACTTTCACTTCCAGTATACCTAGCTCCTTGCTATCAAATTCCATGTGCCGAGAATTGCAGTGTAACAAAAATGAAATGACGATTGGAAGGGGTTGCTATCATATTTTCATCTTTTTCCCTGTCTTTGTGATTTATGACTTAAAATATTTTTCCCCCAAGAGTCTTAAGAAATATTGATTTTTTTTACTAAGGTAAAATTGACATAACATGAACTAACAATTTTAACTTGAACAATTTATTGGCATTTAGTACATTCACAATGTAGTACAAGCACCACCTCTAATTTTTTAAAAAAAGTTTTCATTATCCCAAAAGGAAAGTTAACCCATTAAGCAGTTAGCCTATTTCCCTTCCCACCAGCCCCTGACAACCATGAATCTGCATTTTGTCTCTACAGATGTAACTATTCTAGATATTTCATATAAATGGAATTATATACAGTATGTGACTTTGTGTCTTTCACTTAGCTTGTCTTTGAGGATCATCTACGTTGTAGCTTGCATCAGTACTTCATTTCTTCTTATAGCAGAACAATATTCCATTTTACATACATGCCACCAAGAGTTTAGCTGTTCACTACCTTTTGATTATTGTGATTTGATAGTTCTGCCTTTAACAAATTCATAATAACATGAATGATTTTGGATAGTTCAGATAAAAATATTGTAGGACAGGCTACATTTTAAAGCTTAAAAGGAAATACAAATAAAACATTTCTTTTAATGAAAATCATTTTTATTAGGTGTCTGAACTCAGGACAGGAGCTGCAGAAGGACTAGCCAAGCTGATGTTTTCTGGGCTGCTGGTCAGCAGCAGGATTTTGTCTCGTCTTATCTTGTTATGGTACAATCCTGTGACAGAAGAGGATGTTCGACTTCGACATTGTCTAGGCGTGTTCTTTCCCATGTTTGCTTATGCAAGCAGGTATTTATTCAGCCCTATCACTGAGTCAGAATCTGATTTGAAGTTAAATTCACATTCCTCAGGATCATATCTATAGTATTGTTTTGTTTATTTTTCTTCAGTGTTAAGTGGTGAAATAAGAACTTACTAGAGTTAATCTACCTGAATTATTTGGTTCTTTCCAGATGAAAATGCACTGTGTCTTGATGGGAAGAATTTTATACATAATACTAGAGGCCCGGTGCATGGATTCATTCATGGGGGGGGGGGTGGCCCTCAGCCTGGCCTGCCCCCTCTCGCAATCCGGGACCCCTCGGGGGAAGTCCGACTGCCGGTTTAGGCCACCCATTCCCGCAGGCCTAAATAGCAGTCGGACATCCCCTGAGGGATGTAGCTGTGCACCAAGTGGCAGGCAGCCAGGGAGGAGCCTGAGCCGGGATCAGGCGCTGTGCCGCTTGCACTCATCCCGGCCTGCTGCGCCTGCTGTCACTGCCCAGTAGTGCTGCTGCGGGGTCAGGAGAGGCTCCCAACACCATGACAGCTATGCTCCCCAGCTGTGAGCCTGGCTTCTGGCTGAGCAGCACTCCCCCTGTGGGAGCACACTGACTACCAGGGGGCAGCTCCTGCGTTGAGCATCTGCCCCCTGGCGGTCAGTGCGCATCATAGCGACTGGTCGACCAGTTGTTCCGTTGGAATGGTCACTTAGGCTTTTATATAGATACTAGAGGCCCGGTACACAAATTTGTGCATGGGTGGGGTCCTTCAGCCTGGCTGGCTATCGGGGCCATCTCGCCCAGACCCCATAGAGCCCAATTGGGGCTGGCTGGGGTGAGGGACTGTGGGAAGTTAGACGGCCGTGGGAGGTTGTCTATGGGAGTGCACTGACCACCAGGGGGCAGCTCCTGCATTGAGCACCTGCCCCCTGGTGGTCAGTGCGCATCATAGTGTTTGGTCTACCAGTCGTAATGATCACTTAGGCTTTTATATATATGTATATTTTTAAGAATCATGTGCTTTTTCTTTGAGAGTATACTTTCAAATTGTTTTTCAATAGGACTAATCAGGAATGTTTTGAAGAAGCCTTTTTCCCAACTCTGCAAACACTGGCCAATGCCCCTGCGTCTTCTCCTTTAGCTGAAATAGATATCACTAATGTTACTGAGTTACTGGTAGATTTGACAAGACCAAGTGGATTGCATCCTAAGGCCAAGAATTCCCCAGATTATCAGGTGGGTGTGAATATGTCAGCCTATGGATGGTAGGGCTGATTAGGATGCAGGTCACTGTTTTTTGTTTTTGTAAAATAATCCCTCCGATTCCTTGAAGATACATTTTGATCTTGAGATTTCTGGGAAGAAATACGTTAAATTTGGTTTTAGACATTTTGCATTTGGGATGATGGCAGATAATTAGTTGGAAATGTTTGTTAGATGTGTAGGACTGTAGTATAATCATGCCATTTTCAATTTACAAAGATTTTTCTCTTGCTTTTCCAGGCCTTAACAGTTCATGACAATTTGGCTATAAAAATTTGCAATGAGATCTTAACATGTCCATGTTCACCAGAAATTCGGGTCTATACAAAAGCCTTGAGTTCTTTAGAACTCAGTACCAATCTTGCTAAAGATCTTTTGGTTCTGTTGAATGAGATTCTGGAGGTAAAGTAGTTTCTGAGTACTCTTATGTACATATTCTTATCAAAGTAAAATTATACATGTTAGCATACTGTGACTTTGCTCATTTGAAGTAAATATTTCCTTCATAGTTTAATAGAATTTTAGAATGTCTTAAAACAACTTGATATCAGCATACAGCTTTTTCGCAAGATTAGAAAATGCTGTATTTAAAAAATGTTAATGTTTTCTATTATAGCAAGTAAAAGACAGGATATGTCTGAGAGCTTTGGAGAAAATCAAGATGCAGTTAGAAAAAGGAAATAAAGACTGTGGTGAGCAAGCTGTGGCAGCACAAGATGCCAGCACAACCACGACTGTGTGTGAAAACGAAGAGGGTAACAGCAAACTAACCTGAATAAGATTCTGTCCTCTCATCTTTACTGAGACACATTTTTTTATAACATGTGGTTGGGTTTCAGAAATGAAAAGGAAATTTTTCTAATTAATCCCCTTGGGAAAGCATATAACTGCTAAGTGTTTATTCTACTTTTACAATTTTTTGGTGTACATTTCTCACCATATGACTGGGAGTTTTGCTTACTTACTTGCCACTATTCACATTTTTTGGAACACTGATTTATGATAAATTTTCAATAGCTGCTAATGGGACTGGTTGTGACTTCTGTTTTATGAAAATTTGACTTAGACCATTTAAACTATTTCATGAGGCTATTTTTTATTTACATTGTTGCATATTTCCTGTAATAGAAAAGAATAAAGAAGTATGTGTAACTCCTCTCAAGGATGTAAAAGCAACCCGAGCATCAAAATCCACTCAGCGAAAGACTGTCAGAGGTAGTGCACGGATTGACTAATTTTATAATACAACTTTCCAAGTTTGTTTTCCAATGAACTACTTACTTTGCAAGTTTCCTTATCTTTGTTTCCATAGGGAAAAATGTCTTAGGTATTCTTTGCTTTTTAATTCTTTCAGCTGATAATTAGGTTTTGCTGTGTCATCTAAAAGATGGTCAGTGTTGCTCCAAGTGCTTTGGTATGAAATATGATGCAAAAGATCATATTGTAAAGGATTATTTGGATTAAATTGATTTTTATCAGTAAATGATCAGTGATGATTTTATATTATTAGTTATGTTCTAGTCTTTATATGGTTAAGCAATTTTGTCCCTTTTATTTGCCTAGTATTTTTCTGGGTTTCTGTTTTCCTTTTTTCCCCATTTTATTTTTCCCCAACATAATTTATTTCCCAAGGGATATCCAATAGGGGACTTGTTGGAATAATGTAAATGTTGACTATTAGGGGATCACTTTGGAAAAATCTGTAATTCAAGACTTTTTTATTGTTTTATTATGTTCTTATTACAAAAGCAATGCATGCTTATTACAGAAAATCAGGAAATACATCCAAGCATACCAATATAAAGAACACTAATAATACCACCCATGAGCCAACAATTATTTTAATCCTTGAAAATGTTTTTGAGGTCTTTTTCTTATGCATTTTATATTTTTGTAAATAAAATCTGTCCATAATATTTTGTAGCTAGTCAGTTAATTAAGTGCTAATTGCTGGGTGTCCCAAATTAGTCCCATATTGTTGGATATTTTCTTGGGGATAGTTACATTAGAAGTTTAAAAGCAAATATGTAAGGTTTATTGGTGAAAAACCAACAAGTCTCACATGAAAAAGTAGGGTTTACAAATTTCAACCAAATAATCATATGAAAAATATAGTTTTAATAAGATTGCTTTTAGTTAGATACTATCCATTAGACTACCACCTTTTTTTTTGACAGCTCAAACTTTTAAAAATGTATTGTTATAAATGGGGAGCATCCCAGGCTAACTTTTGTCTTCTTAACCTTGTAAATTTCTAGCAAGTAGAATTTTTGCAACTTCCAAAAATAACAAAGATTAATTTTTATACTGAAATATGTTTTAGAACATATTTGGATTGGCCATGTATATGTTTGAATATTTTCCAAGAAGCCATTACTTTATTGATTCAAGTTCTCTTTCTTTAGGACCTGTTATGGGCTTAACCTTCCTACCTTTCTGCTTTAATTTTCATTAGCTTCTCCATACACTGTACTAAAAGCATAATAGAGGTTCTTTCTTTACATAGCATGTTTTTCACATGCGTCTTTCCTCATTATTAACTGAAACTTGCCTATTTATAACTTAATTTCCCCTTGCCTATTATCAGAGCTTACGAAATAAATTAATACATTTTTAATCTTAAGTTCCTTTTCTCTGTTGATAATTGGTATCAAGGAGGAAATGTGTTAAAGAGGGAAAATAAAGGACTTAGGTAGCCCAGAAATAGATTAAAAACAATTAAGCAATTGATCATTTTGATAACAAACTGTCTTTAAGGACGGAGAAAAGTGACAGCTGCAGCCAGGATTAGCAGGAGACGACAGACTTCTGAGGCTGACTCGGCAAGGTATGTTATGCATGTGTAGAGTACCTAGAGGTCTACTTTTTTTTTTGGTCTAGAAGTAGAAAAAAATTGTACGGTGCTTCTACTGGGACAGGAAAACTCAACAGATAACAAGATAATCAGTGAAAACCATACATGGCTATGTCTTGGATTCCACTATCAAGAGCATTTGACTTCCTATGGCTTATTTACTTTTTCTATTAGTTGGCATGGCCTTTACTACTAGGTAGTCATCTTTAATATGTTCGTTCAATTTATATTTCCATGTATTCTTCTAATTACATGGTCATGTGTATATGACTCCTCTAATCTTGAATTAGCAACTCTTGAGATTTAGGTTTGGGTTCTCTACATTTATAGTTACAGAATAATTCTGCCTATAATTTGGGTATATTAGTATAGGGCTTATATTTGGTTTCTGCCAATTAGCCACTGTTGGAAGCCAACAGTTGTAGCTCTCTTGCATTCATTTATTCATTGGTAAAACTGTATACTTTCAGTATATACTTTTAGATTAAGTTTTGACTAAATTTAAAAATCTTTTGGGGAAACATGCTGTTTACAGTGTTTTAGGATTTTATTGCCTAAATCAAAAGAACTTAATTTTTTTCTTCCATTTCTTAAATTCTCAAAAAAAACACACCTCTTTTGGGCAGTTGTTATGGTCCCTGTTTAACAACAACCTTCACTACAAAAGTTTTTTTTCTTTTCCTTATGTATAACACCAGGTTCCACATAGATATAAAAAGAAATTAGCTACGTTTCCCATACTTTCAATTTGCTGGATAGCCAAAGTGTTTTGGTTTTGGTTGAGATTTTAGTTTTAAGCTTACTGGAATCAGGATATCAATTACACACTGTCAGAAACAAAAAACGTTTTATTTACAAATAAACTGTGGTTTTAAAGCTTGTATTTAAATTGGTGTATTTTCAAAATCTGTTTAGTGATCATGAAGTTCCAGCGCCAGAATCAGAAATGAAGATGAGATTACCAAGACGAGCCAAAACAGCAGCACTAGCAAAAAGTAAACTGAACTTGGAGCAACTTCTCAATGAAGATATAAATTAGGCGAAGAGATGATGGAAGTGGAGTCCTTTTACAAATGTCTTTTACAATTATTTTAGTTCTTTGTTTAATAAACTTAACCCTTGTGTCAACATTAGAAAAATTTTGCCTGATGTCTTATAGGACTTTCTGCCATGTGATTCCATGTGACTTTGGCCTGTATGAAAGCATCAGGACACATCTGTCAATGCGCTCCGCAAGCCATCTGCGTCAGTCACAGGGATTCCATCAGAATCTAAAGTGGGCCCAGGAACCTGGTTTTTAAACTGGCTTTCCAGATGATGCCTATGAACTCTCACATTTAAAATCATAGCATTGTGGGCAACTTTTAAGTGTAACTAGCTAATAGTTTGCATTTGAGAAACTTATGGCAGATCAAACACAGATGAACACATTTCCAATCTCAGAACACATTTTAAAAAACAACACCCCAAGGGCAAGTGAGCTAGAAATGAGCTCACTTTCAGGGAGGAGGACTAGTATAATGAACCAGAGTCCTCATCGTCCAAGTTCAACAGTTCTCATTTTGATTTTGTTTTGCATTTCTTATACTAAAAACATTTTTGATATGCTGTCTGAATGGGTAATTTCTTTTCCTAAAATGATGCTGTTCCCTGGGCTGGGGAGATGTTCACATGTACATATTAATCATATACTTGCTTTCTGTTTTTTTTTGGCATAATACTATTGTGGATAAAAAATACTAGTGGGAAAATAATGTGACAGGAAGTCCTCTACATACTAATTTATGGGCGCTATTTTTTCATTATCAACTTATTTTCTGAAATTGGCACTTACCTAACTTATGAAATGTACTGTATGAAATCAGTCCCCTTTCCTCAGGCAACACCCAACAAAACACCTTTTCTTATCCATCTGTTAATTGCCTTTTCTCTTTATTATTCAGAATAGAAATGCCCTAACTTTGGATCTGTTTTAATAATTGTGCTTTATTTAATCAGAGGCCATTTATTTAAAGTGATGTTCTAAGATGGAGCTAAAGGTTGTTGTGCTTTTTAGAACCAAATTGCTATATTACATACATATATATGCGCTTTATAAAACTCAAAAATATAAAAGGAGCCTAAAAGTTACAAAGAATGCTTATTAAGGAAAAGAAAAGGCAGATATGGTAGTGATATAAACAATGAAAAATAGGTGAGTTCCATTCTGTTGGCTCTTTTTCTGTGCTTCAAATTCTTTATGTAAGTCTTCTTTTGTTAAATCCCCATTTAAAAAATTTTTGCTTGGGGGCATGTGGAGTAGGGAGAAATAAGGACTTAAAATGTCCAAAAATTAAATTCCATTTACCTCATAGCCAGGCTATCTAAAGAGACTACCATACTTACATGGACCACCAAATCAAAGCTTTCTTTATCTGGCTGGGAAAAAAACAAATTAAGCACCAAACCTTTAGTATTCTTACTGTTCAAGTTTTAGACACAATCACATAAGCCATTGCTGAAGCTATGCTTTTGCACTTTTAAACGTAAGGAATATCCTGATTTAAAAAAAAAATCCCTTTCCACTTTAAAATAAATGGCTAAAATACCATAAAATCAGTAGATGTAAGTCCATTTACCATTTTTCTTTCAAAACTGGTAACTTACAGAAACCAAATAGTATTCTTGTCTGTAAGAGGCACACATTTGCTGAAGAGTAAATGTGTAATTGTGCTATTGTTCTCACAGACTTGAAAGGTTTAAAAATACAGAGAAAGAAAACTGATCAGCTCAAATTCTCCTATGAATGGAAACATGCTACTTGATAAACTGACCAATTTTTCTCTATATATATAACTTTGAAAATGATATACTTCTAAGAGATACCTTTGCCTTTCACCAATTCGAGGTAGTTGGTATCCACCAGCTTTATAACTGTTCATGGGTCAGGTCATCATCACGAATCTTTACACTTCCAAATCACGCAGTACGTCATATATTAAAACTTTGTGCACAGAAATAAAATTGGGGACAACTATGTATTTAAACTTAGGGCATACAAATTTCACAAAATACCATTAAAGAGAAACATCAAAATCCATCTGTACTGCAAAGTTCCACAATGGTCTGATGTAAAACATGTAAAAAACATACAAAGAATATAATCAAAGTGATTAATGCTAATGATATAAAGACAAATCACAGGACTAGAAATATTTCAAGATCAACTGGTAAATGCTTATTGTTCAGCAAAAAGAATATTGACGTACAAAATAAGGATAGTGCAAGAAGAACTGCAATCTATTTCTCTTCACTTGTGAGATTTTGGTTTTGAACTGTACAGCTTGCTAGAGATGCTGTCAAATTCAGATTCCATTCAGTGGGATGATTAAGGCACATCTTAATGGGGCTCAAAGGGCTACTTGCTGTATTCCCATCAGACAAATTCAGTTTCTCATCATTTTTCATTTGTAGCATGCTGAAAAAAAAAAAAAGAAGTGTAAAGCATTTCATTTTACTTCGGTTTCAAAGAAATTATCAACCTTGTAAAAGAAAATTTAGTTTTATTATTGGGACCTCTAAACATTAGAGTGGACAGAGCATGTATTATCCTGAAAGTATTTTTTTTGTTTATAAATAAATCCTGCCTCCTTACTGAACTGAATACACAATAAGCCAGGTACTTGAGAAGTCAGTCACTCAGATACCACTGGATAAAGATCACTGCATTTACAGATTTCATCAGTATATTTCAGAACTGAACTTGGCAGGATTTGTCCCTTTTAACTTGTCCTTCAGCCTACCATGAATCAGAGCCACTTTGAGACAAGAAGGAATTAACCTTTGTTGAATGCCTACTAGGCACATTCACATGTATTATCATTAAATTTCATAACAAGCAAGGTTAGTATATTTATCCTCATAATAAATGATAAAAGTCAGTCTTGGAGACTTATGTACAAATATGCCTGAGGTTATAGTCACTGGGCTGGAACTGGACTACAGTCCCTGCTCTTGCCATTATGCCTGCCTACTAGCTCTCTGATGAAAATCTTTAGACTCACAGAAACTTGAGTGTCCACTCGACATGCAATACACATGTAATCCTGAGCCTTAATGAGAGTCAGTTCACATCTTCAGATGTGAACATTGTTTATAAACTAACAGCTCGCTATACATTAGTTGATCTTTCCTAAGCTTTATGTAACCACACAGGTCTATGATCCTATTAGTAAAGATGAAAATGAACTGTGTAGTATTAAGTGACTTGGAGTTGGTAAATGGCAGCAGCATCCAGACTTCAGTAGCATTTCCTGATGTCATTTAAAAATAGTAAATCAGTGTTGGTGAAAGTCAGAGGTGGGGTGAGAGCCTGGTGGAGGGGGAGGAAAGGGGAGAAAATGGGGGACATCTGTAATCTCAACAATAACAAGAAAAACAAATAGTAAATCACTTAAGCCAAAACATAGAGATGTGAGTAATAGGATTCTATTTAAAGTCAATCATGGCCTGATATGTGACAAATGAGAGATCCAAAACAACATTTTCATTCATATCAGAAATTCTGATTTTTGATAATATTTACATTGGTTACTATTAGACTGGTGTGTCAGCATGGACCTCAAATTCTTTTATTTTTCAAGTTGGCAAAGCTCAGATAAAGCAGTAATGTTTTCCCTTCCTCCAAGGACTCTAGTCTTCAAATTTTTATTATTTGTGTTTACAAAACAAAAAAATCTGATGTACACTTCTTTGAGAAACTCTAAGGCAGGCCATGAAAATACAATTATTAATTGTGGTAGATAAGTACATCAAGTATCCAACGAATCATGGTCATAAAAACCTTGTTTTCCGTTAAGTTATTTGACTGACAAAGGTGTATTCATTACAGAAGAATACTTTAATAACCACAGGATTCTTTGCAATACTGTAAAGACAGTTTTTTAAAGAAAACTTCTAGAGAGTGTAGTCTAAATTTGGGCACACAAACTCCAGGGAGGCACAAAACTACATATGCATAGGAAGAAAAAAAATGTTAGTACTAATACAGATTGACATGTATAATTAACAAATATACACTTAAACCTAGAATTCTATCAAAATCTCAGCAATGTTTACAGTAGCATTCTTGAAAGTAAAGATTTAGGGGAAAGAATGTAAAGACCTGGATTCTAATTCTGACACTAATAATAATCAGCCTTATTCACCTTGGACAAATAACTTTAGCCCCTTTCAGTTTAATTTTCCTCATCTGTAAGAAAAAAAATGACAACTTCCCTGCTTACCTTCTATATTCCTGATGATCTAATGAGAGCCCATTAACATGCTCAAAACCACACAGAGCTATAGAGAAATGCAAAGGGTTAGTTAACACTGCATATTTTGGTGAAAGGAGGAAGAAGCTGGAAGAGAGGCTCTTACTGTAAACTAGATGGTAGGTGAAAACAAGGGCAAGGGGTGCAGAAATGCTTATCTCAACATCTGTTTTTAATGTTTCAGGGCTTTAATCCACCCTAAATGACAGCCTCTATACCAGGGGTGGGCAAACTTTTTGACTCGAGGGCCACAATGGGTTCTTAAACTGGACTGGAGGGCCGGAACAAAAGCATGGATGGAGTGTTTGTGTGAACTAATATAAATTCAAAGTACATCATCCATA
>NW_005871195.1:149813-208180 GCF_000147115.1 Myotis lucifugus
CTTGGGGGGGGGGAAGGTCCCTCAGCCCAGGCCTATGCCCTCTTGCAGTGTGGGACCCCTCGGAGGATGTCCACCTGCTGGCTTAAGGCCCGCTCCCTGGGGGATCGGGCCCAAGCTGACAGTCAGACATCACTCTGGAAGCCTGGCAGCCTTCAGGGGATGTCCACTTGCCAGCGGGGAGCAGGCCTAAGCTGCAGTTGGACATTCTTAGCGCTGCTGAGGAGGTGGGAGAGGCTCCCACCACCACCGCTGTACTGGCAGCCGCCAGCCTGGCTTGTGGCTGAGCAGAGCTCCCCCTGTTGAAGTGCACTAACCACCAGGGGGCAGCTCGTGCATTGAGCGTCTGCCCCCTGGTGGTCAGTGTGTGTCATAGTGACCAGTCATTCTGCTGTTAGGGTCAGTTTGCATATTACCATTTTATTATATAGGCTAGAGGACTGGTGCATGGGTGGGGGCCGGCTGGTTTGCCCTGAAGGGTGTCCCGGATCAGGGTGGGGGTCCCACTGGGGTGCCTGGCCAGCCTGGGTGAGGGGCTGATGGGTGTTTGCAGGCTGGTCACACCCCCTTCAGGGTGGGGGTCCCCACTGGGGTGCCTGGCCAGCCTGGGCGAGGGGCTGAGGGCCGTTTTCAGGCTGGCCAAGCCCCCCCCGGCGACAGAAGCTCCCAGCCTTTCCTTTTTTTATCTGGGATTTATTTACCTTCTATAATTGAAACTTTGTAGCCTGGGCGGGCAGGAGGGAAGCTTGGCTTCCTCCATTGCCAGGGGCAACCCACTCCTGCTCGCTCCAGCTCCGTGGCCACAGCTGGCTGAAAGCAGGTACCTGGGGTTTATTTACCTTCTATAATTGAAACTTTGTTGCTTTGAGTGGAGCTCAGAGCTGCCACGGCAGCTGGGAAGCTTGGCGTCTTCCATCATTAGCAACCAAGCCTCCTGCTTGCTCCAGCTCGTGGCTGCCATCCGCCATCTTGGTTGGGTTAATTTGCATATAGTCGCTCTGATTGGCTGGTGGGTGTGGCTTAAGGCGTAGCGAAGGTACAGTCAATTTGCATGTTTGTCTTAGTGTAGACTAGAGGCCTGGTGCATGGATTCATGCACTGGTGGGGTACCTCGGCCTGGCCTGTGGGGATCGGGGCCAAAAATGGCTCTCCAACATCCCCTGAGGCAGTGGTCAGCAACCCGCGGCTCGCGAGCCACATGCGGCTCTTTGGCCCCTTGAGTGTGGCTCTTCCACAAAATATCACGCAGGCGCGCATGTACAGTGTGATTGAAACTTCGTGGCCCATGCGTATAAGTCGGTTTTCGGCCTGGGCGAATCTATTTTGAAGAAGTGGCGTTAGAAGAAGTGGGGGTACGTTCGCTGGGGTCGACCCCTCAGATTGAGGATGTTTTTAGCAAAGGCCAGCTTAGGAGTACCCTAATTAAGTTAATAACAATGTACCTACCTATATAGTTAAGTTTAAAAAATTTGGCTCTTAAAAGAAATTTCAATCGTTGTACTGTTGATATTTGGCTCTGTTGACTAATGAGTTTGCCGACCACTGCCCTGAGGGATCCTGGATTGAGAGAGGGCAGTTCTTGGGTGATACACCCCAGAATCGGGCTCCCTCCTCTCTGGTTCCAGGTGCGTCACCTGAGAACTGCAGCTGCCAAGTCACCACAGCTCAGCAGCTCCTGCATTAAGTGTCTGCCCCCTGGTGGTCAGTGCATGCCATAGCTACTGGTTGGAACGTCTGCCCCCTGGTGGTCACTGTGCATCATAGCTACCATTCGGACGGTTGCTTAGGCTTTTACATATATAGATATGCATTTGCAAAGTATAAGAGATGAAAATCTTTTGTAGGTCATAGAAATATAGTTATCATTTGTGACTTAATGGTTACTGGTAATTCTAACAAAAACAATGTTTTAAAAATCCAGCTCTAATAACTTTAACTTGCTTTATTACTGGAAAAATGTTATGGTTCATTTCTGTCATACAGACAACACACTTTAATGCAAGCTAGCAACTGTAGGAAACAATAAAGTTTAGTGTGATTAAGGTCTGAAAATATTTATGGAGCAGTTGCTGTATGTCAGGCACTATGCTAAAGGTCTTTTTTACATTACCTCATTCAATTCTAACAGCAACACATTGAGGCTCAAAGAAGTAAAATGACTTATCCAGGTCACAGAACTGGAAAGTAGAAGTCTTCAGGACCTATGATCTATGACTGTACCCTGCATACTAACTCTTGGGTTGTAATGTTGTCATGATTCTCCATGTTAATATCCATTTGTATACTACTTCAAAAATACTTAAAATATGGTAAGTGTCTGATCTGCAGATTTCAGACAGAAAGGTATCCCAAAGGGCTACAGCGATAACTAACTAGGTGAGCTATATATTTAGAGCATGAAGTTTCCTCATATTTAACTAAATAAGGAGCTGCTAGTCATATCTTTCAATTTCTCAAGGTAAAGAAAGAAAGTGTTAAGGCATAAACTGATATTTTTGAGAGCTACCATTTAGGTTGGGTTTCACAAACATATTGATCTTTTCAAAGGGAGAAAGAAGTCAGTTGTATGGGGGGAGAAACTGAATTCTGTGTTGGGACTTGGAATTGCAATAGCTACTCTAAAGTAACTGAAACCATCGGATTTGAACTCATCTGAATTTTAACTTCAAATTCTGGAGTTAGGTTACTTTGATGAGTTACTCTATACTTTTGCTATCACCATTTTCTTCTTATTCCTAACCCACTCCAATCTGGCTTCTAGGTCTTTCACTTCATGGAAATAGCACTTACTAAAGTGACCAATGATGTCTAAGGTATGATGTTTAAATCAACTTTTTTGCCTTCCTAACAACATTAAACACAGTTGACCATTTCTTCTACTATGGACTTAACTGTGTATCTCCCATGTTAACATGTTGAAGCCCTAACTCCCTATATGAAAAGATACAGGGCCTTTAGGAGGTATTTAAGGTGAACTGAGATCAGAGGGTGGATCACTAATCTGATGGTATTGGTGTGTCTTTAAGTTGAGGATACACCAAAAAACAGGAAGGTGGTCACCTGCAAGCCAGGATGAGAGCTCTTATAGAAAAGGAACCCTTCAGACCTTGATCTTAGATTTTCCAGCCTCCTGAACTGTGAGAACATAAATTTCCATTGTTTGCCACACAATCGATGGTTTTATTTATTAATTAATTTACTGTTATTTTTTTATAGCACCTCAAGCAGAGTAAGACAACCTCTTTCTTGAAACATTTTTTTTTTTTTTGGCTTTTGAGACAAAACACAATATTGGCTCTCCTCTGCCTCTTCTTTCTACTGCATGTCCTGCTCTCCCTGGCCAATGAATGTTGAAATTTCTCAAGGCTGAGTCTATCTAGGCTTTCTTTTCTCCTTATCCTATAATCTCTTAGGGGTTCTCCTCCTAATCAGTTTCAATCAGCGATGATATCCCAGATGTCTCCACTCCACCACCCTATGCAATACTTCGTCAGAAAGCATTTTTCTGAGTACTCAATCTAAAGAGCTCCTCCGAGAAATTCCTTAAATCTTCTGATTTCATTACCAGAATTTACCACTGTCTTGTGTTTTCTATTTTATTTTTCCTCCCACTAAAATACAAACTTGGTGAAAGTAAAGATGCTTGCTCGTCATACTATTTTCAGCACCTAGCATATAGAAACTGGATAAATATTTATTTATTTATATTAAAAAATATATTTTATTGATATTTTACAGAGAGGAAGGGAGAGGGATAGAGAGTTAGAAACATCGATGAGAGAGAAACATCGATCAGCTGCCTCCTGCACACTCCCCACTGGGGATGTGCCCGCAACCAAGGTACATGCCCTTGACCGGAATCGAACCTGGGACCCTTCAGTCCACAGGCCGATGCTCTATCCACTGAGCCGAACCGGTTAGGGCTGGATAAATATTTATTAAAAAAAAAATCTGGGACTTCTGGCCACGAAGAAGAACTGAATTTTATTGTAAGTTGCGCACTTTAAGCAACTTACAAAAACAGACACAATATATGAAATACTGTTTATTGTTTGTTTTTAAGACTGGGTGACAGAAATTGCAAGATGACAGCGATCCCTGAAAGAAGGGATGCAAAGGATGTTAAGTGCTGAATTTTCTCTGGCTACTGCTTGGTGAGTTTCCAGGCCCCAGTCTAGGGAGAGGAACCCAAAATAGCTTAGCTTGGAAATCTTCCTGAAATGAGAAGACAAACTTTGGAGGTGAGGGAGTCCACGTCAGCTAGATTTTGTGGGTCAGAGTACAGGAGAGAGAGCTGTACAGAAGGAGCTCCAGAGATCTATGTAGGGTTCCCCTGGCTTCTGTAGATACTGATCTGTGCATGATTGTTTCCCAAGGCTTTTAAAAAAACTACTGAAAAGAACCAGGCAGAAAATCCCTAGATAGAGACCTTATAGGATTAGATATAATCTGTGTTCCCACCAGCAAGAATGGAAAGACCTTCTAATACATGGGCAGGATACAGTCTTCAGGTATTGGTATTGCCTACCTAGTGGCATAAAATTAGCTCTAGGACAGGGTTTCTCAACATTGGAACTACTTATATTTGGAGTCAGATGATTCTTTATTGTGGGGACTGTTTTATTATACATTGTATAATGTTCAGCAGCAACCCTGGCCTCTACCCTTTAGGTGTGGCAATAAAAAATGTTTCCATACATTGCCAAATATCCTCTGCAGGACAAAATCATCACCAGTTGAGAAACACTGTACTAGACTAAAGGCTATTCTGGCTTTGCCTAACAATGCTCAAAAGCAACATTTGAAAGAAAAATGTTTCTCAAAAGTTAATGATGCCCAGAATAGAACCCAAATACATTTAAGGCATTGAAAAAAAAATCCAGCATACAATGCAAAAGTGACAATGGCTAGCATCAAATCAAAATTTCCAGGCATGCAAAAAACAGGAAAACATAGTCCATAATGAGGAGAGAAGTCAATCAATAGAAACTGACAACACAGATTGTAAAATCAGCACACAAGGAAGTTAATGCAGGTTATTTTAAATAGACTCCACACAGTCAAGAAATTGAAGAAAGCACAAGTATAAGGAGGATGTATATGGTAGATACAAAGAATACTAAATCTAAATTTCTGGAGGTGAAAATACAAATGTATGAAATGAAAAGTACCCTGGAATTTATCAACAGCAGATTAGACAATGGTAGAGAAAAGGTTAATAAACTTAAAAACACAGAAATAGTATAATCCAAAGTAAAACAAAATAAATGGACAAAGCATATTTTACAACCATAACTGAATTAAGTTATAAATCAGGAGATATTTTTGAAAGAATAAATTAATGGGGGTCTAGATTTCTATATTTATATAACATAAAAACAAAGTTAGAAACAAATGAATTTTCCAGGTTGCCTGAAATTGGAACTGTGGGGAGGTATAAGCCAAGGTTTTGTTTAAAATTAGACAAACAAACAAACAGAAACACAAGATAAAACCTGGCAGGATGAAATCATTCAGATACCTACTCTGCTTTTATTTTTGTAATTAAATGACAGGTACATTCAGCAGACTTAACATAGGAATCACAGAATGCTCAGCTCCACCACAAAGAAAACTGTATAATGCCTAGGAAAATGAAGTGGGGAGGGATGGCAGCCAGTAGAGCTGAACTAAGATTTTGAATTCCTATGTGAAGAAATAGAAAAGAAAAAAAGGGGTAGAAAAGGAGAGAAGAGAACACTTGGGGAAGGAACATAAGGTGTGAAGCACCAAGATCAATCTCTTTCCAACAGGTGGTAGGGCCTGGTTAAGGAAAAGAAGGATGACCCTTGAACTTACCTCATATAGACAAAGCAGGTCTGGAGGCTGCAGGGAGAGAATAAAGATTTACAAAACAATAAAATTGGCACTCATGGCTCCCTCAGCATCACTCTGCTGGATGCAGACAAGTCCTGTCCCACAGAGAGAAGACAACACTACCTGTCAGAAATACATTGCATTGTATGGGAGGAGGGAATGGACAACAGGAGGGAGTGGATGGTGTTGGGTATCAACTGGATATAATAATCTTAATCTACTAAAAAAAAAATCCAATGACTTTTTTTCTAGCCACTCCATATAAAAATTCTATTGATATAAACAGGGGTGAGCACACTTTTTCTGCAAAGGGCCAGGTGAATATTTTAGGCTTTGGGGGCTCTATATGATCTTTGTTGCAACTACTCAGCTCAGCTCCTGTGGCACAACACCAGCAACAGAAGACGTGTCTATGAAAGGGCACAGTGGTGCTCCAACAGAGCTTCATTTACAAGTGTGCCAAGGACCAGACTCCTGATTTAGGGAATTATCTTTAAAAATAATTTTATACTCCATACCCAGTGGTATGGAAAATCAGCCAAATTATCTTTCTTTAATTTATACTTAATTATGTTGCCAAAGTAAAAACAATTAGACATGGGGCAATTAGTGAAGCAGGATATCCTAAACTCAATGATGGTTGACAAAGTAATGGGATATAAGATATTCAAGAAAAAGTCTAGGAAAAACACCAAGACAAGGAATTCTCAAAGTAGCTGATTTATCTATATATATAAAAGCCTAAGTGATCGTTACAACCTGTCGACCGAACGCTATGATGCGCACTGACCACCAGGGGGCAGAAACTCAATGCAGGAGCTGCCCCCTGGTGGTCAGTGCACTCCCATAGCCAACCTCCTGCGGCTGGCTAACTTCCCGCAGTCCTTCCCCCAGGCCAACCCCTATCAGGTCTGGGTGAGATGGCCCCAATAGCTGGCCAGGCTGAGGGACCCCACCCGTGCACGAATTTGTGTACCAGGCCTCTAGTAGTTTAATAAGTATTATGGTAAAAATCAGAAGCTTTTCATGACCTAAAATTCTTCTCTTTACTCAGTTCCTATGAAAATGACAATAGGGAAAAAATTAAATTGTAAAGAGAATAACTTTTAAAAAATTCCTGATTTCATTATAATACTTTAAATAATTGAATAAAAGTTTTAATAGTTTTATCTAAGGCACTGGCAATTAGCAAAGTGGTAAAATGAAGCCCATATAAAAATGAATGTCAATGAATTTACTAATTTTTACATTAAAATATCTCTCTTCCTTCATCTAGTTCTGACCAAATTAAAATTGTGGATTAATTGAGTTGAGAAGACAATGATCTCATATTTAAATTCACAAATTATTTTCTCATGATTTGCAATACCGATAGTAAAGCCACCTGAATGCACTGCTACCACACTCTGCCTTTAATTCAGCACTTAAAATCCTATACAATAAAGAGGTAATATGCAAATTGACCATCACTCTAACACACAAGATGGTGGCCCCCAGGTGGACACAAGATGGCCACCACAAGATGGCCAGCAGGGGAAGGCAGTTGTGAGCGATCAGGCCTGCAGGGGAGAGCAGTTGGGGGCGACCAGGCCTGCAGGGGAGGGCAGTTAGGGTCAAGGCTGGCAGGGGAGGGCAGTTAGGGGCAATCGGGCCAGCAGGGGAGGGAAGTTAGGGGCAACCATGCTGGCAGGGGAGGGAAGTTAGGAGTGACCAGGCCTGCAAGGGAGGGCAGTTGGGGGCGACTAGGCCTGCAGGGGAGGGCAGTTAGGGGCGACCAGGTTGGCAGGGGAGGGCAGCTGGGGGCGACTAGGCCTGCAGGGGAGGGCAGTTAGGGGCAACCAGGCTGGTAGGGGAGGGCTGTTAGGGGTGACCAGGCTGGCAGGGGAGGGCAGTTAGGGGCAATTGGGCCGGCAGGGGAGTGGTTAGGGGGTGATCAGGCTGCCAGGCAGAAGCGGTTAGGGGCAATCAGGCAAGTGAGCGGTTGGGAGCCAGCAGTCCTGGATTGTGAGAGGGATGTCCCATATTGGAAAGGGTGCAGGCTGGGCTGAGGGACACCCCCCCTCCCCCTGTGCATGAATTTTGTGCACTGGGCCTCTAAAATCACCTATCAGTTATATATCTGTGTGAAAAACAGCATTTGAAAAGAAAAATATATACTCAGTCATTGAGGGTAGATGACAAACAGGAGAAGCTGACAAACTGAACATTTTTCAGTCATCTAAGAATGCAATTCAAAGTGTCACCTTGAATTCTGAACTTTTATGGGTTAGAATGAGAACCATGAATTTAGTAGCTTTAAGTCCACATCAGTTTTAAAATTTATTCTAGTTTTAAAATTTCCTCAGAGGTCCTCAGAGGTGTCCAAAGTCAGTTTATTTATATCCACATATCTATCAATTAGGAAGAGGCAACACATTTGCTTTGGGAACGCAAAAGAAAATAACTGAATTTAAAAAAGACTACATTATTATTTCCAATAGTCATACTCCATTAGCACCTCAAAAATCATGTCTTGTAATTAGCCCTTCACGTACCCCATTTTGTGGTTCCCCCTCAAATATATACTGCATGCTACTAGAAAAAGACTCTTTAGAATTACACCTTGATCATATAGTTTCTCATTATTCACTGAATGAATTCTTGGCTTGATCTCTTTGTCCTTCTATTATACCCACTTGGTGGTCCCAATAACTATCAAACCTAAGGGTCCATCTTTCTCCATGCTTACACTCTGGCTGCAGAGATAAAATCACAAAACTGTTCAATCCTGTTATTTCTTGAGACAGTATTTTTAATCTTATCCACATTATCAACATCCATTATAGAACTCTTGATTCATAGAAAACAGACTCAAATATCCTCAATATTTTGCCTATCCTATATAATAAAAGCCTAATATGCTAAGTGTCTGGTTATCCGTTCAACCAATCAAAGCGTAACATGCTAAGACCACCCAACTGCTTGCTATGATGTGCACTGACCACCAGGGGGCAAGACTCTCCAACCAATAGGTTAGCTTGCTGCTGGGGTCTGGCCGATTGGGACTGAGCGAGACGGGCTGGACATGCCTTGGAGCCCTCCTGTGGTCCCTCCCCGGCTGGCCAACCTCCGCATCCCTCCCCAGCTGGCCAGCCCTGATAGGCTCCAATCGGGACTGGGCGAGACAGGGCCGGACACGCCCTGGAGCCCTCCCGTGGTCCCTCTCTGGCCCCGATCGTGCACTGGTGGGGTCCCTTGGCCTGGCCTGTGCCCTCTCCCAATCTGGGACCCCTCGGGGGATGTTGGAGAGCTGATTTCAGCCTGATCTCGCAGGCCAGGCCGAGGGACCCCACTGGTGCATGAATTCGTGTGCCAGGCCTCTAGTGAATTTATAAAGTGATTTGTGTCCTCATATATACCCCACTCTTCTTATGTTTTAGGAAAGAAGTGACCCTTATGGCCAAGGCTAATCTCGCTAATGATGCCTCATAACATCCAATAATCAACTCAGGGGCTTCATCCCAACTTTCACTGCTTGCCATCTCATTTTTGTATCTTCAACCTTTCATTTTCCACTGATCTTCCTATTAGCATTTGACATTTTTTAAAAACCTGCCTTAAACAGGGCTTCCCTTTCATTACCTCCCTATCTCCTCTCCAATCATTTATAGTTTCTGTGCTAATTTCCTTCATTTCTTCTTCCTGCATGTATTCAATCATTAGGTTCCTTGCTCTGTTAGCCCACCAAAACTGCTCCCTCCCAAGTCAACTATAATTGATCTGTTATCAACAGTCCACACTGCTATTTTCTCCACTGTTGTGACATATTTCCTTTTCATCACCCTCCCCGGGTTTCCTCTCACCTCCTGACTAATCTAATCAGTCTATTGTACACATCTTTTCTTTTCTCCATATTTTGGGGCTCTGAGATCCTAGGCTCTTCTCATTTCACCTGAATGATCTCTCCCACTCTCATGGCTTCGATGACTTGCTGATACCCAAATCTTTATCTCTAGCTCGGACTTCTCTCCTGAGCAAAAAGGCCCTATTAACTAATTGCTTTCTAAACACCTTTTCTTGGATATCTCACCGAATACCTCAAATTCCTTATGTCTAAAACCGAATACCCTGAGTGTTCTTATACCTCAGTGCAGTTACTATCATTTGTCCAGATACTAAGCCAAAAACCTGGATGTCATCCTTTATTCCTCTACTTCTAAGATGTATTGATTCTACTTCACAGAACTTTCTCTCAAATACATCTATTCTTCTCCATTAATGTCACTATTAGGGCTCAATTTTTTTTTTTTTATGAACGTACAATTTGGACGAAGCTTCCCTAGGTAGCTTTATCTTTTGCCATTTTCCCATTCACCCTCTGCCCCATCCTTAATCCCTATTTTATGACTCAGCTATTTGGACAAAATTATTTAGTGTTCCAAACAAGCCTTTTTGTCACCCTGATTTTCCACAAGCATTTTGCTCTGCTGAGACACTCTCCCAACTTCTTTGTACTATTTTGGCACCCTTCCAATCTCAGCTTAGATATAACCATATAGGAATCCTTGCCCAATTCTCCAAACCTGGGTTCAATTTCCCTCCCATGTGCTCCTACAATGCACCTCCCCCTGCAATCATAGCACTCATCTTTCCACTGGAGTTGCCTATTCACTGTTCCCCAAGAGATGATGAGCTCCGTGAAAGAACAAACCATGACTTTAACCCTTTAACCATTAAAACATATACTATCCCTCTTAAAACATAAAATACACTGTATTTGTTGGATAAATAAATGATGTCGGTCTTGTTTATCTACTTAAGTAGAAAGAGAACTTTTTGAACCTGCTACATGCCTAAGAGCATAGTGTAGGCATTCATTAAATATTGAACTAAGAATAGAATGGAATTGTATTTCTTCTTCCTCCTTTCCACGTCTACAAATATATAGCAATACAAATGTAGTAAAGTATAAATCTTAAAACTCCTATGTATTAAACTATATCTGAACAGTTAATTTTGAAATGTACAAAAATAAGACATTCATTCATGGTAGAAGCAAAACTTTCCATCAATAGAAATAGTCTATAATACATTATATACACTGAACTAGAATCTTTCTAGAAAAGTCCTATTGTTAAAAGTCTCTCAAGTCTCCACTAACTAATTATTCTATGAAAAGAACAACACATATAAAACTAATAATGAATTTTAGTGTCATTTCCAAAAAGGCAAAAAGAAATATGAAATACCAAGTATCATGAGAAAAAAAATATTTCAAGAAACATTTAAAAATTAGATAAATATAACAAATACTGTGTCAAATACAACTCTACAAAAATGTCTGATTAAAAAAAGAATGTTAAAAAATAAAGAAGGAAAGTTATCAGTAAAGGATAAATAAAACGTTAAGCAGAACAGGAAAATAGTACTAATAATTTTTAAAATGTAAAAACAAGTCTTGCTCTAATACTAATTTTCTTTTTACATAACACAAAATGATTTTGAACCTAATTTGAAAAGTAATAATTAGGCATCTTCCATCTTATTTTTCTAGGGTAACCTAATATTTAGTCCAATGAAGAATCATATTAAAATAAATTTTATACTTAGACCTTAGAAAGATACAATGGCTAAGAAGCTGAAAGGACAAAATACAGTTCTTTTGTAAAATGAATTAATGCAAACCACCTTTGGTAAACTCAAACAGCATGAAATGAGGATGGTATAAAGAATTAAAAACGAAACACTACTTTATTCTCCACTCATGACAGTCTTTTAAAAAGATGTGTGTATATTTTTAGGTGACTTTTTTTTTTTTTAAATCACTATCAGGCTTCCCTCTTTTTCCTGACATACTATTTGTTATAATGTTATTTTTAGTTATCCTGAAGGTAGAAAACAAAGAGTATAACTTTAGATTTGATTCTTGTTTCAGAATGGGAACTAATTTTAAAATTTTAATCATTGAATTTAGTTAAAATTTTTAATCACTGCATGTTAGATATTATTGAAACAGGTATTTTAAAGTTACCTCTTTAGTTAAATAATTGGCTCTAGGGGGCCAGAAAATTCAAGTTTAATTACTGCTTTTAATATTTTCATGTAAGATCTTATAGTACTTTTTTCACTTATAAAAATGTTTTAAAAGGTAAAAATAAAGTCACCAATACCTCCCCAACCCCCAGAAAAATCCCCTAAAGTATACAATGTAACAATGCAATCACATGAAAAAAATCCTTACATTTCCAGTGTAACCTGGCACTCTTTCATGTCAAAAAAGAAATCTACAAGCACTACCATACTTGTACTTATCTTGAATTATCAATAAGCAGAGTTAGAAGTGGCTACATTAGCAACTAGTGTTCATAGCCTATTTCTGCTAGGTTCTAAGAGTAACAGTTTCCTGAGGCATCAATGTCAGGTTAGTATAACAGAGAAAAGCATATAACTGCTTGATAAAGTAATTTCAGTTTGCATTACCTTAAAATTATCTATATATGACTTTCTCCCTAGATAGGCTATGGATTATCTCTGGAAATAAATCTTTATCTTTATATCCATGCAGTCTAGTTCAGAGTCTAATAGGAATAAATCTATTCAACAAGTTTGATTTGTTGAAAAAAAAAATTTTGTTCCTTGACACTATTTAAATAAGCTGAGTATTAAAGTGGTTCACAAAGCAGTACCAAAGGGCATAATGACTTAATGGTGAATGTGAGACTGATATCCTAGAATTATTATATATGTTACAGCCTTTATTAATTTAGTAATGAGACAGAGTTTTCTTTCCACATGTCTGATCTCAAAGCTATTATCAGATGATAAACAAAAATTAATCTGTAGTATAGTAAGTTTTAGATTGTTACTTGGGCATATTTATCTATCAAATTGTTTTCTGTATTTTATATTAGATTATATTAGATAAAATGCAAAAGTAGATAATATAACTTTTATATTAATGGTACATGTTTAGAGGCTTTCTATGTCTCTACTAAATATATTTTAATTTGCTTGAAATACTGGACACATTATATGTGGGGAAGTGCACTGGTACATTTAGCAGCACCTAATTTCACGAGTTTCATACTAGGTGCCAAGAAATTAGGTTGTCTATATATTTTGGAAATAAATGAAAACTCAATCAGCTGTTTCTTTTCTACCCATTATCTTTTACTTTACTCAAGGCACCTACAATGAAACTTTAAAATTAAGTAGAGAAAAACTTACCTACTTGGGATTTTGAATAATAGTTTGCCATTTGTCCACTGTTGCAAGACTGTCGTTTATGTCTTTTTGTTGAAATTTCTGTGGTCTTCCATGGTGGTCTTTTTCTTTTCTTCAATTTGCTAAGAACTTCAGAGCCATCAGGAGTCTTGTCATAATTAACACATTTATTTAATTTACTACTGTCAAGTTGGCCAGGAAATTTATCAGCTGCAGGACTATTTGACTTAGCATTTTCTATTTCTTTAGATTGCGTTTTAAAAGAATTTTGCCTAGCAGAATGGGATCTTAAGGTAAAGCGCTTTGATTCTTCCATATGAGTCTGATGATTACTTCCACTGTTAACAGATTCAGGTGAGTAAATGATTGTATTTAGCTTAAAAGTATTTCTGTGTTCAAGGTAGTTGATTTTTCTCAAAAATATTCTACAATCTTTTAAGGTTTTTGACCTCCAATTACTTGGACATACATTCCCTAGTCTTGGTCCCTTTTCAAAATCTTTTTGGCTGCAATTTGTTCCATTTTCCTTTGCTTCCAACTTATATTTATTCTCTAAACTACCATGTGTTCTAACGTCAGACACTACCACCCTCTGTTGCAAAAAGTCATTCCTGATCTCAGGTGGCAAAATAAACTGATTACCTACTGCATTATCAGCATTTGGTCCTCCCTCAGTCTTACTAAAAAATTGGTTCTGGCAGTAAAATCTCAGGTTCCTCTTTTTAGAGATCCAATTAACTGTTCCGTGGTTGTGCAGCTTTCCCTCTCTTCTCCACCTTTCATGTCGCAACCTCTTAAACTCAGTTCTTTTGAATCTACTTAGTGTTAAATTATTTTTCACATTTAAGAGTGGAGAGCTAACCATTTTATGCAGTATATGCAACTTCCCTGATTTTGAAGGAGAAGATAGTGCAAATTTTTTAAAGTGCTTTCGGAAGGGGCTGGTATTAAAATCAGAGTATTTGTTCCCTAATTTAATTCCTCTGGTATTTATTACTTCGAAAGGGTTTCGAGCATTTGCTTTTCTAACTAGTGAAAGAGACTGTGTTTCTGTCGTTTGCATAAACCAGGTACAGAGTTCATTCAAATCATATTTTTTCTGAAAAAGCATTTTTACAGGTGAAACTTCAAGTTCTACAAGACAGGTTTCCAAAGGGTTTGCTATTTTGAGATTATTATTTTCAGTGTCTTCCCTTTTTGTATGAACATAATTTTCAGCTTCATCTCCACTGACTTGTACCCAAGCATTTGTAATTTGCTCAAATCTATTATTTAACGCCTCTAATAAGGAATCGTTCGAAGCAGAAGCAGCCCACCACCTGAGCAAAGGGTTTGATGAAATTATAGGGTCCAAAGATACTTCAGAAATGGGTATTAATTTATCTTCCAAACATTTTTTTGCATTCCTTAAATTTCTAGCTCCTGGTGTACCTTTGGGAGCTATTTTTAACCTTGACTGCCTATTTTTTTCCTTCTGACTTTTGCCTTTCTGCAAATGGAGTTTATACGATTTATGAAGCAGAGTATTTCTATAAATAAGTGAGCTAGAAGATGCTAATGAATGTAAGAAATGCAGAGATGGTTTTCGGTCCCTAATAGAATGTCTCAAAGGTATAGCAGCAACCACACTTTTTGATCCATTCTTGAATAGGTCAGCTTCAGTATGCCTTGTATCCATCTTATTGCACTGAGAAGCATACTTTTCTTCAGGCAAACTTTTTTCCAACATAGTCTCTTGTTCTAACGGAGGTAAACAGCTGCTAATACTCACTGCTCTCTCCTGAGGTGAAATTCTATTAATAGTTACAGATATACCAGAAATTTTCACTTTTGCAGGTCTACCAGGCTTCCTAATTATTGCCAAAGGCTTCTGATTTGGTCGAACAATGCTCTTAGAAGGTTGAGGTATCACAGACTTGTTCTTAATAGGTCTAACATATTCAAAGCCCAAGATCTCACTTTCAGTTGTCAAACTTGAAATGGCACTTATTCTTTCACCCGAGTCAAGTTCAAATTCTCTAATATTTCTGAGACTATTACATTCAGTTGGAAAATCAGTAACCTTACTGTTTAAAGATGTAACATTGCTTATGCTTACACTTCCTTCAGAAACATGCCTTTTAGTTCTTCTTGACCTTCCATAAATAACAGTTACAGTAATAGTCTTTTTATAAATACCTTCCTTTACTTCTGATAGGGGAGATTCTGGGCTTTTCTTTCCAGCACTAAAAGACTCATTTTGGCAAATGGTAATGTCTGTTTGATCAGTTTTCGGTTTGGGTGGTCTTCCAATTGGTCGCTTAATCTGTTTCACAACCTGGGGACCTATTTTTTTAGGTCTACCTGGTTTTCTTTTAAAAGATGAATCAATTGCACTGTTTGAATTTTCCATAGGTTCTTCCTGTGGCTTATCGCTATTTGTATGATCAATAAACATTTCAGAAGATTCTGCTGTTTCTGTTGCACAATTTAATTTTAGTTCTTTTTGAAGGGTGTCACTACCATTAAGATTAGAACTAACATTTTCCAAGTTAGCATTTGGAATGTCCTCATTTATTTCTGTTTTTTTTTCAATTACATGATGGTTTGGACATTTTTCAGAAGAAAAATCAATGTTTGATTCAGAATTATTGACTGAAGTTAAAGTATATTTGACTCCTTCACTGCTTTTAACCTCAGATAAAAACATGAGTTTGATAGGACTAGAATAATTGGAAAAAGAGCTTTTGGTGGCTTCATATTTTGTTGGTATATTCTCAACAGAGGAAATCAAGCTACCTGTATCTAAAATAGATGACTTTTTCAGATTATCAAGTCTTTTGTTATTCAAATCTATTGGATTGCTTTGGATAGTGTTGGATACTGCCACAGATTTTGATAAACTCTGCTCTTTGCATGTCATTCTACTTACAGTAAGAGTTATATTTCCACCAGCATTTTGATCTTTACCATCAACTTCTTTCAATTTTTTGGATGCTTTATATCCTTCCAACAATGACTGATTATTCCAGGACTTCTTGGCCATATTTATTGTATCTTCCAAACGTTCCACAATAACTTGTAAATTAGAATTCATTGCAATTTTGTTTAGATCTATATTGTGTGAGCTTTCAGTTTGAATACTTTTCACCTGATCTTTTTTTTTTGTAGATTCAGAAACCTTTTTGGCCTTAGGGGATTTTTTGAGAACATAATTATTTGTTACATATATAGAATACCATCCTGGAGGCACAATATTTCGTTTAGTTCTGTTCAAATGTCCAGGAACATCACATTTCAAAGAAGTTTGAGTATTTTCTAGTTTTGAATTCTCATGATTTTGCAAAAAACTTTTTCCAGCTGCAGATTTCTCCTGTGAATTTCTTATGCTCATTTTCTCAGGAATAGTTGTTTTGAAGCTTTCTGAAAATGTGTCAAAAGCCAAGTTAGTATCTAAATTATGAAGGGGTAGTTGCAAGGACTGTAATGCATAATCTGGTGAAAATGATATTTCTGCATGATTGCTGTCTTGAAGGCTTTTAGAATTTTGTAAAGAAGGCCCTTGGCAATTATAGAATTCTTCTTTGTCTGTTGAAAGTATCACATTATTGCATACCAATTTCCTTGAAAATTTTTCACTGCATTTTTTTCTTACAAAGTTTTCATCAAGACTAGCAAGTTCTCTTTTTATCTGTAAAGCCTGCCTTCTAAACATGGGTGAATCAGGAGAGTGGTGCATCGCAAATAATGTTTCTTGACGCTTTCGAAATCTTGTCTGAATAATTTTATTTTCGAGCTTTTTATCATGTTGACTCAGTAATTCCATAAAACTGTAATCACTGGCCTTTGCATTATGCAAGAGGGAAGTTATTAAATCTCTCAGTTTTAAATCATTATCTGTATTACAATCACTGCTAGATAATTTTATAAGGTTTGTCGTATCTGTAGTTTCTATTGATTTTAATTTTTCATTAATACGATCCATTAAATCTTGAAAAATTACAGTAGTTTCACCTTTTTCATGATTTGTAGTACAATTATTGCTGCCTTCCAAGAGCAAAGAATCAGAGTTACTGGATATTTTGGTTTTATGTATTTTACCTTCATGATCATCTTTGTCATTACTTATTTCTGCTGGTGTGAGGAATGGAGGTTGGTTAATGTTTGTTTCAAGTCTGTTATTTTCTAAGGCTGAAAGCTCTGAGATGACATCTTTCAATTTTTCAAATCCTTCAGTCTGTACAGGTGATAATGGTGGGGGTGAGGGACTTCGAGATCTACAAATATCTTCAAGACTAACCGAAACATCACTGAGTACTTCCCTTGATGAAAAAGGAGTATGAAAGGCCGATTTTGAAGAGTGAATGTTTGGAAACAGTCCAGAACAGCACCTGTGAGAAGTATAACTGTTTGCAATTCCTCTATTCACTACTGTCTTAATGTGTTCAATAGTTACAGTTTGGCAAGACAAACAATGTAAATCTTTAATACAGACTGGCAGAGGCACAAAACCAGGGCTTTGTCTTTCATTTTGTAAACACCCTCTTTCTGCCAGCCTATATTCACAATGACAGAATAGACCATGTATATCATCTTCAATTAGAGGCTTTTGAGATTCTGAAGACACAGTATAAGATGTATTAGAACAGCAAAGAGAAGCAGCATTCTGCTCTTGGACTAGAAATTTCAACATTGCCAAAACTTGTTGCTGGTGATGTATGCACAAAGATTCCAAAACTTTGCTTAATGCTGATTTTTCTTTTTCCATTTTAGTAGCTTCCTCTGATTTTGCATCAACAGTTGAACTAAAAATAAAAATCAAACAAAAAATGAATTACAGTAAAAATATCAATATTATAAGGAGTTATAATTTTAACAGAGTTTGAACAAAAGATATTTTGATATTGCTGGACTCCTAATTCCTATAGAGCTGCAATAATGGCATCTTGATTATTGTTTAGTAAAAATATAATGAAGCACTGATGATAATTTCCTGTGACAAATATGAGTCAAAACAAAGCCCAAATTTTGTGATATAAAAGCTGATGATTATAGATATGATTATATTTATAGATTGTTAATGTTTAGTTCTTTGAATATATTAAGAATATTTAATGGAAAGTGCTTCACCAGGAGTTAAATTTTTTGTAAACATTTTGTTATTTTGATAATTATCAGTCTGTATTACTGCAAATAAGAAAAATAAGATGTATGAGAAAAAGCTTATCTTTATTTAAATATATATTTTTTCAAGGTAATGAAAAAAAATTATTAATAAAAGCTTTGTCACAAGAAAAATTAAGGGATTTAGATTTCATAAATAACAAAATATCTTTTCTAAGATTAAGCTCCAGGCATTTTAACCTATTAAGAAAATAAATAATTTAAGCTATTTAAAAATGAAATCTATTTTTAATTGATTTTAAATACTAAAGTAATTACATTGAAACTAAAGGCATTACTTACCTAATTATTTAATTTCAAATGGAAAATGTCCACTTCAGAAACTAATATACATCTAATTTTAGCTAAGGCTCATTATTACTTAGCAACGAATGTAGAAAGCTAAAATTTTTTTTTTAAATCCAACTACCAGCAGTAAGAAGATAAAATATATAAAAGAATTCTGTTTCAGAAAAGTATCCATTTAAATTAAACATATCACCAAACTCTACATGAAAATAGTCTCCCACTCCTGACTTGTTATATTTGTTAGTGCTAGTAGCTCCTGGTTTGTAAAAATTTAGGGTTGGAATTGGGATATGCTGATTATGAACTGCTACAGAAGAATGTATTTTATTTAATAAAGGGTTATGTTCATGTATATTAAAAATTAGAGAATTTTTCTTTTAAAATGAAAAGTGAATTTTTTTATTTCGTTCCCTAAATATCACTTAATTTGTTTCACAGTTAAGTATGCAATATTTTATCTACATTTTATAAAAATTGTTATTTGAATAGGAAAAATACCAAAGCAAATTTTGAACATTAGATCAATTTTTTTCAAGGAAAAACGACAACACTTTACTAGATTCAACCAATATTTCACTAAAACTAGCATATGATTTAACATAAAGTAGTTATCAAAGTGAGAATAGAAATGAAATTACAATAAAACTTCTTAAATCCACTGCCACCTCTAGACAGATGAAAACAGGACATGACCCCTGTAACTTTTCCTTTCTGAAAATAAATTTTCATAAGTTTTATCATGGCTGGGAGTGTAAAATGATGCAACTAACTCCCAAGATTCAATATTAGATCATTTAAAAAATATATGTAGGGAATAAAGGCGGGAGGAAATGTTAGCTATCAAATATAAATATAAAAATAAAATTATGCTCTTTTTCAGCAAATTAAACATTATAATTTTCACATAAGCAAATGAAAACCCAGAAAAGTTCTGATAAGCACGATTCAACAGTTTCTTTAGTTATGTTATGGCCTATTAAACATATCTGTGACTAACCAGTTAAACAGAGATTTGACATGGTTGTAAAGAAAATACATTACACTGTATTTTAAGGATTAATATGCTTGCCTAACAGTTCCTGAAATGCTTAAGTGATTTTTTCTATTAGTAAAGCCAAGTAAAATAATAAAAACTAATGACTAGTGTTAACTATTCTGAGTTGCAATAATCTTGAAAACCCCCACAAGATTTTTATATTTCTCTTCTGACATTCTAAGGATATCTATCTTTTAAAAGAGTTTCTTATTCAGTTTATTACTTCTATTAATGACATTTAAAAAATACCACAGTGGCTAGTAATTTCCACCTAATGCTATATGAAGAATAGCTTAATAAAGTTCCTAATTAGATATTCAGATTAGATTAGATTCAGTTATTAGATAACTAAGTTCTCAAATCATAAAACTACACAATATGCTTGTCTTCAAAATTCTTTTCCATATTTAATGCATGTTAAAATCTCAAAGCCCAATATATGAAACCTAATATAAAAAATAGTTGAATACACATACGTCTGCAATCTAGAATTTATTCCCAAATGATTACATAAAGGTTCTAAGATTGTACCTTTCATAGATGCCTTTTTTTGAATGCTAAGAAAGTTTCAAACCTTTTCCTATTTGATTTAGAAACCAAAACACCCTGCCTATTCTTTCTATGTTACTATCCGTTTTGCCCATTACAAGTTTTGTTGTTGAGATAGTTTTGGAGAAAGTCAATTTCTAATATTTAATATTAATAAAATTGCTTCCTAAAATGATTAAAGAAGTCAGTGTAGTCAGTCTTTTTCTTTTCTTTTCTTTTTTTCTTTTACTGAATGAGTAAATCAATCACACACAAACAGTGTTGTAAATTTAAGTGCAAAAGCATTGAAGTGCTTTACTACAAATTACAACCTAGAAACACGTTAACTGAACAATTAAAATTCATACAATCAGATTTAGATATATAACAACACAAAGTAGGAACAGAATTACAGTACATTACAACACAAGACAGATACATGAATTCATTAGAAAATATTGTAATAAATAATTCATGAATTATAGTGCAATTGATTTATGCATAAATATAACTAATTGCCTAACAATCAGTTTATATTAACAAAATCTGTCAAAATCAAGGCAGCACAGAGTTTTACTAAATTACTGCGACAATGAAAATACTGCAATTAAAAAACAAATACAAGTATTTGTACTGTAAACTAAAAAAATCAGTCTCACTAAAGTTAGTATACAATTTAATATAAAATTGTCATTAGCTACCAGAAGTGGTTTAAACAACTTTACTGAACAGTAGTTTTCTAAAAACAGAGGCACTGTTTTTTTCTTTTCCTTCTTTTTTTTTTAAAATATAAAATACTTGAGGAACATTCAAATAAGTAGAAAGCACATAAGGTTTGCTTTCACCTTCATTAAAAGTCTGCTGAAACTGGATATTTCAGAAAATTGTCAACTGATAAATAGTAACTGGTAACTAAATTCATAAAGTACTTTGAAAGTTTAACATAAAGAACATCTTAATAGAATCACTGGGGAGAAGGGGAACCCATAAATTTCCCTGCCTTTCCTAGTTTGTATAATCAAAAGTTAACTCAATAATTAGAAACACTTTGTTTCTTTTAAAAGTCATGGGTTATTACCTATAAACTATCAAAAAATATTTAATTTACTATTTCTGACCAAAAATAAATAATACAAGTACTAAAATGCTGCAAATTAACTATAATATTACCTATAAAACTACTGATCACTGTGAAGTCAATAGCAAAATGATCCCTGATTTTATGAATCCTGTAAAGTTTTTGGTCAGGTCATCTTTTAAATGATATAAAAGAGTTCTGTTAAGTATCCCTTTACTATAAACTTCTCAATCAATTTGTTAATGTAAATATACTGTGAGGAATAAAAAAGCTCAATACAATACAAATATTATGTAATGCATTCAAGCCCCCAAATTTTTGCAAGTAAAATTCTGTATAAAGAGGTCAATAAAATTGTGTTAAAACATTACTTTATCTTTAACTTTGTTTTTTAGTGGGAAGAGGGGTAATAGATTAAATAATCCAAGTTCTGGCCCTCACAAAATATGGCTTAATTCTTTAAAAAGAAAGATGACCCTGACATCTGCTGTTTTGCAATCTATTATGTATACTTTCTTGGAAAAGAAAAGAGCGAGAGGATTCATCATACCCTACTATGCAGGTAACATTAATAGCTAAAGAGTGTTCAGTGTAGATCTAAGAGACCAAATAACTACTTGTTTAGTTCCCACTCTTCAGTTTCTTAAAACATATGTAAGCAGTTTTTAAATGTTATAGCTGAAAATCTCTTTAGTATTACATGTATATGTGATTATTAGATACACACAAACACAAGTGTAAAAACACAAGTATTTGACAAGGTGCACTTTTTTTTTTTTAATTCAGCTTTTGGATTTACAAAAAGTGGCTTAGAGAAATGATTAAAACCTGAATTTTAACAGAGAAAAGGGGCACTCAGAGAATTTTGAATATATGAAGCAAATCCCCATTCTTTAAATGGAGGCACATGCTTTATAATATAATATTTTACTACTAAAACGGCATACTCCATAAAACCAACATGGATACTCTGAACCACATTTTTAAACTGCTATATAAAAATTACTGGTCTCTCTATGAGTCTGGTAAAAGTTAAAATGCACTGCCCAGCTTCTAACTACCCAATTAGTAGAGTTTACATTACTGAAAGTTCAAAACAGCTTCAGTGTTAAATATCTGTAAATCTATTCAAAACCCTGAACAAACTGCAAATTTGGTTATTAGCAAAATGATAATGTTTCGCCCACCAAAATGAAATCTGTAATTCATTTTGATAAACTGAAAATGTTTTGAAATGTCACAGCAGCAAATATATTAAAGTTACACTGAGGTTTTTCAATAGTAGGAGTGTGTCACAATCCTTAAAATTTAAAGTAGTCATAACATCAACTAACCAGCACATTTAAACCAAAATTATCATTCTCAAGCTTTTTCTGTGCACATTATAAACATGCTCTAAGTTGCATTCCAACTTTCTTTTCTAACCTTACAAATTAGCTTATTTTTCAAATAAAAAACAAAATTAAATTATTTTAATAATTAAATTTAAATTACTTTTTGTTCTTAGTATTCCACCTTATATTAAAGAATTCTATAGCTGCTGGGGTTAACCATGTGTCAGTTTTTTAAAAAAGCATATATCTTATAAACCCCAGCATCCTGCTAAATCAACTATTAAATGATAAATATTGAATTTCATTATATATATAATTTAAGGTTTTCTTTTCAATTCCTGGTGGATGCACTTGAGTGCATTTCATATTTCATAGAATGCACTACAGTGTACTAATACTGTATATATTAATTTTTCTTAGTATGGAGATAGGTCTCTATTTAAACTTTGATTGGTTGTTTGACATACTTACAATAACTGTAAGTATGTTATATTAAAATGTCTACAAACGATTAGTATCATCTTTCCATTATAAGATGGTTCAACTGAATGGCTGGAGTGGTCTTTCACCAATAAAAATGTTTCACTTGACAATTACTTGTTTTCCCACAACGCTTTATGCTATTGACTACTAAAGAAAACCTGAATCTTTTTCACCTATTTATACAAGGATTAAATACAAACTATCAGAAGTAAGCAACTATATAATCTGTCCACAGTGAAAACCCTGAATAAAACTTTTTTTCAAAAGGCATGTAAGTGGTTTTTGAACTGTAAAATTTCATGTCTCCTGTCAGAGTGAGCATCTGTATTTCCCACATGTGTGTATATAGACATACAAATACACACCTGTGCACACACACACACGCAAACACACACACACAAACACACACACATTTTCCTAACAAGTAATCTACACAGGCTTGCTGCTGTTTTTGCAGCTGCCAGTCCCTGAATCTGTCATATTATATAACCCAGTGTCTGGTAATCGGAGTTTCTTCTTCGGAGGAGTCTTCAGTGTTCCAGATCTTTCTTTTACCTTGTATTCTAAAGTGCTGTGAGGTACCCCATAAATTCCTTGTGCTTTGGAAACACTCATTTTTCCGCTCATTACCATTGCAATAGCCTCTTCCATTATTTCATGATCATATTGCCGATAACGGCCACGTTTTTTCCTGGGCTGCTTATTATCTTTTCGATCCAATCCATCTTCAGTATTTTCAGAGGTTCCATCAACTGTTCCATTTTTAGAATTAAGACACAAAGGAGAGAGGTCCCCATGTATAAAATAAGAGTCAACACTTGAGTGAGTTATGGGCCCAGAACATTCTATTTTGTTCTGTTTAGGGAGTATATTTTTCAGTTTTTGGAGAGCTGATCCTTCAAGGACGGGAGAGGTTTTGGAAACTTGATACACAACATCCAGCAGACCAGGACCATCAGGTTGTGGTTTTGAAACAGAGCTTACTCGTAGCTGAGGAATTTTTAACTGTACAGTAGGATGTGAAGTTTCATATTGTAGGCTTTCATTTTTTTCTTTAAATTGAGTAACCATTTTCTGTAGAGTTAACTGATGGAGGTAACTGGAAGCTGTTGGGAATTTTAATTCTGAGGTTTCAAGTAGATTGAGTTTACTTTTTTCTGTGCGCTCTGCTTGAGCTCTTGCCCACAAGGCTACTTTCTGCAGCACTGCACAAGTTTCTTTACTGTCTTTATATGAATAACTATCATTGAAATCTCGAGTTTTGTTTTTAAAAGATGCAGGCTTCCCTGCTGGTAAGGCTTCTAAGTGGAGAAGTAAAGTTTTTTGAGGTATGCCATAAAGTATGCCTGCTTTATTTATGTCCAGTGCTCCAGACTGAATGTCTTTCAAAGCTTTTGAGAGCAAACCATCTGCAAACTCAGCACTTCTTTCCACATAGTCCTCTCTGTTTCTGTGTAGTCTCCTGGATGGATGGAATGAAACGATGGTAAACTGATGCATGAGAGACTCTCACACAGCTATGGAAGGGGAGGGTCCACTCCTTTATTATACTCCTTGCTTAGGTAACATCACTGCTTATACACTTTAAGTCTGTGAGATGTAGTAGTTACTCCTTATCAAAGCAAACGCTACAGTCCTGGTAGGACAATGTGTCAATCATACGGTGGCCTCAACAGGCAGACCTTCCAAGAACATAAAATCCTAATTCAGTATTTGTAAAAATATTCTCATGATGTTGCTATTCCTGACAGATGCTTGCAGAGCAACACTTAGATTTTTTACTTGTACAATTAGAGATCCATTATAAAAAAAAACCCAACCCAAATCCTAAAGGAGTTTTTGTTAGTAGAAACGTGACGTTACCACTAAACAAGTAATAAAAGAGTCAACCCCTTTAAAGGAAATTTGTAGCAGTAAGAATACTTCCAAACACAATATCTCATATTTCCACAAGACCCATTTTTCTCTAGACAAAAACTTACAATTGGAAACAAGTAGATAAGTTATATTTGGGTAAAATAATTTTAGATTTTGTAAATGTTTTTTTTCTATTTCCAATGTATCATTGTAATTTCAAAGTTTCTCAAACAGAAAGCTTAATTTACCTCATGATTCAAAACCTACTACAGCTTTAGTTTAAACAAATTACACTCTACATCTAAGATTTAAATGTGACAAAAAAGCTTTCTGTGTAGTTTGTTAATGGGAAGATGCAAGTTACAAAAAAATCCAAAAATCCAACAGAACAGCATTTCACTACTAATTACTTATTAATTTAGTAACAGATTTTAATCAAAGCATAGAAGGACTTTTTGTGGTGATTACTAGATATATTACATAGTCTGCCACCACGCCTAAAGCATAATGGAAAAAAACACAAACACTATAAAGTAACTATAAGAATTAGTAAGTACAGTACTTTTAAAATTTATTGTTTTAAAAAATTAAATAGTGAAATTACATATTTCCCTTAAATTTGCCTCCTGAATATGGAATTTAAATCCTCTTTACTTGTCCTGCTTCTTAGTTTGTATTCTATGGTTAAGTTGGTAGTTCATTTTAGTAACATGAACTAAAGTTTGGTGATTGTTCTGATAACTTTTCTTTAACAGAAAGAATAAAAAAGAAAGAGAAAGGACAAAATGGAAGGTATGAGAGACAAACACTTATGAGTGACAAAGCCTCTGGAGGAAACTATATATGTCAATCTACTCAGAGTAGCATTACGAGTTCTCTGCAGAGATAATTTTATATTAATATTAAGTTATATTTCCTGGATATTGCTTACCCAGCCATTGAATTTTCAGAAGGATCACATATGGATGACTCTTCAGATTTTATGCTGATTTTCTTTGTAGAGAGATCTAACACTCCATCCCCTATAATTTTTGCAAGAGAAAAAACTTTATATTTGTAACAGATTAATGAAACAAACAGGCTATGATATAAAACCTGTTTAAAATCAACCCTTTGTCACCTTTCCCACTGTTTGCAGTGCACAGCCATCTGACTGCTCATCCATGACTGTTTCTATTCAAGGCTGCCCAGATGATGCTTTGGGAAAGTAGGAATGATGTCAATTGCACAAAAGAGAGCATAGAAAATATGATAATAAGTAAGAACAATAATTAGCATTTATTAGAACTAACAATATGTGGAACATATACTTTAGGTAAACTGTGACTCTGCATAACCAGTGTGTTTTTAGAAATTACAGTGTAAAATTTTACTATTTTAAACAACTGAAATGAACAACAGTTGAGTCAGTGCCTATATAATATGTCATGGTTATATACGTGATTGAATGAAGACATAACTTATAACAATATAACACTTTAGGAAAAATAGCAGCTAGAAAACACTGCCTAAGTATTTGTTATTAAAAGATAGTTATTTTTAATTACTGTTATAATAGTGAATTTACATAAGTAAGATTTCAACGATTCAGATATACTGTAATAGGACAACTTCAGGATCAAGGAGAATAAAAATAAACTATGAATTTATAACACATCAATAAATAATATTGTTAATACTACTATATCTTTACTGACAGCTAAAAATTGAAAATTTAAACTGTAAGAAAGGAGTCATTATAAAAAACATATGCTTAAAATATACTCAAAAATACTGCTGGGTTTTTAAAAAACAATCAAGTGGGTTTTACTATTATTATACAAATCTACTTAATACTTACGTGCCCTAGGGCAAGACACAAAGATGAAAAAAATAAGAACATATCTCACCCATAACATACTATGCATAATTCAATAATAATTTTATTGAGTGCTTAGTATGTGCAAAGCACTATTTTAAGAATTTGGAGAGCAGCAGTAAAAATGGCATACAAAGTACCTATTCTCATGGTGCTTAGGACCTAGTGAGATAAGTCATACATACACCACCCCATCACCACCCAACATATTTTAGATTGAGGATAAGGGCTCCTTAAAAGCAAACAAAGAAGAGTAAGCTGATATTTTTCTGGCTTCAAGGATTGACAATAATTTCCTTAACTTGTGTTAATAAAAGCTACTTGTTTTATCTTTTTGAGTCAAACACTTATTTGGTATCCTCTATAAGCACTTAAAATGCCCTTGCCCCCTTTCCTCTGTAAATTATGGCTCTTCTTTCAATCAACTATTAGATAAATCCAATATAGCTCTCATCATTCAGGCTCTTATGAAAAACAGATCTCTATATAGTTAAGTACAAGATTACATTATATTTATCACATATATTACCTTTTCTTTTTCCCCAGTTACATCAACAATTGAAGATAAATCAATTTCTTTTTGTTTTTCAACTAAGTGTAAAAAACTGAATAGGAAGTGTTTACTAAATGTTCTCAGCTGTATATTTTTTAAAAATAATTTTTATCATATACATCTCTTTATTGTATACTTTGCTTTTAAGTTGCTATTTAGGATTCTCTCACCATATACTTTATTGTGAAAAGAGATTGAGAGCAACTCAAATTTCTTTTTTTATAAACAAAAGTCAAATGCAATACAAAAGCTCAAATTTAGCACTTCTTGCTAGTCCATATTAGGCTAATCACAAGTAATATTATTTCTAAAGTTTATCTATAAATATAACATTACATATATTTAAGAATATTAAAACATAAAATTATATATTACACAAACACAAAAAGTCTTACCTTGCTGAGTATTTTGTTCTTGCATTCGATTCACAGTGAGGTCTAAGGGGCCTTCCTGTTCTTCCTGAAGGGAGTTTTCTGCTTGGTTCATTTGGATACTTTTACATATTAGACTTGGTCCAATTGAACCATTTCTATTCTCTTGAATTTTACCACTTTTTGAAATATACTCAATTGCAAACTGACGTATCATCTTTTTCATTAATTCCTGAGCAACTAGGGGAATGTTAGGATCACAGTTCTGAGGAAGATCTAGAGAAGAAATAAGTATAATAAGCATTAAAAACTGAAATGCAAAATACCAATATTTAAACTTATCATATTTTTATTACAAATTAATAATTTCAGAAGTCTTTTCAGTGTCAGTCTGTAATTGCTAATGGTTCCTAGGACTTTGCAATAGAAACCCTGTAGATTTAATTAGTATTATGATAACAACTTCAAACTTGGCACATTTAACCATTTCTTCAAAATAACATTTTTGTTCACAAACTAAAATATAAGTAAGAAATTAAGACATAGAAAGCTCAGTAATATGTCCAATTTTTAGAGTTTTAAATGTGTTCTACTAGATATTAAAACACTCTAGTATGTGAATATAAACTATATATAACCAAATAAATTTTAACTTAATATACTAAGTGCATGCATTAACTATTAAAGAAAACATCTAAACTTTCATGATTGTTAATTACTATTTAATTCTTCAATTCTGTCAAATATGCATTTCTTATACAGTTTAAATGTCATAATCAAGGATTTATTTTTCTTTTTAAATATATTTTTATTGATTTCAGAGAGAAAGGGAGAGAGAAAAACATCAATGATGAGAGAGAATCATTGATCCGCTGCATCCTGCATGCACTTTTCTAGGGATCGAGCCCACAACCCCAGCATGTGCCCTTGACCGGAATCAAACCCGGGACCCTTTAGTCCGCAGGCCAACGCTCTATTCACTGAGGCAAGCTGATTAGGGCTGGATTTTTTTTTCTTCCCTCAACATTTTACACTTAGAAATTTAAATCAGAAAACAATAAAATAAAGAACAGTACAATCACACAGACAGCCTTGACCAAGTTTCAAGAATTGTTAGCATTCTGCCACACTCACTTTCTTTTAACTTTTTTTGGTTTGCAGAACTACTAAAAATTGTAGAATTATGACATTTCACTCCTCCATGTTTCAGCAAACATATACTAAGATTCTCCTATAAAAATGGCAATATCATTATTAAGTGCCTTAATTAATCATTGATCCCCAAACATATTGATCAGCTACAACTATAATGATCAGCAATGATATTCAGTTCTACTTGAAACTTGTACAAGAGGTCAAAACAGTTGAATGATTTTAGTGAGAGGTACAGCATAAGGAGAGACCAGTTATGAACACAGCATATAATAGTGATAAAGTTTTGGTATTGGGGAGGGGGGTTGTTGGTGGCTTTTCACATACACTTCCGGCCTCAATCCAATGCTTTTATTTACTCTGTTCCTTCAAATGTAGAATGACTGGTAAATTGGAAAGTATGATTATACTTGGTTAGGCTCCACAGAAGTGGTCCTTCTTCTTGAGATACTAGTAACTAGTTCAATGCTCCTTAAATGCCTCAACTCTTACCCAGGCAGATCAGTGTTATGTTAATAGGTCTGCATTGATCCAGGGCTGTTTGAGACAGAAGGGTCAACTCTCTTTAGTTTGAGGGTTCAGTATTAGCTGGAGAACTTGCCCAAGACATGTGAAGGCAAGTATTTGAACTAACATTTATTGTTACAGATCCCGGATTCTAAAATGCAGGAATGTTTGAAAACATACTATTTGGAGGTGAGAAGAGGCAACAAACACCTCCACTATGATCAATTCCATATTTGGTAGCAAAAAGTGACCTATGATAGCATGAATCTATTTATGGTCCTTGCAGAAATAGAAATATATTTGATCAATGGTGCTGAACCAGCTGGAGATGTTACATAATAAACATCTCCATTATATTACATCTTTAAAAAATATTTTAAAATTCAGAAGAAACATCTGAGAAAAGGGACTGTGGGCCTATTTTAAAAAGTTAACATTTTAACCTTTACATTTATTCTTTGACCCAGTAGGAAAGAGAGGCAGTATTGGTTTGGGGGTACTGGAGAAAAATAGACTTAGCTTATTTCCATTTTATAGTTTCTTTGTTCATAAAAATGGAAATAACAGAACCTTGAAAATCATAATAGGACTTGTTCACAGCATATTTTTTTTTAAATATATATTTTATTGATTTTTTACAGAGAGGAAGGGAGAGGGATAAAGAGTTAGAAACATCGATCAGCTGCCTCCTGCACACGCCCTACTGGGGATGTGTCCGCAACCAAGGTACATGCCCTTGACCGGAATCAAACCTGGGACCCTTCAGTCTGCAGGCCGATGCTCTATCCACTGAGCCAAACCAGTCAGGGTGCTCACAACATATTTTAAGATTATATGAGATTGCAGATCAAATACTTGACATTTTTACAGTGTGGTAAACATTAGTTCTTAATTATAGTGGCAATAACAAGATAAAAAGATGCAAGATAAGCAATTATATTTTATTTAAATCACAAGATGTCAAATAAGTAAAAATATTAAGGCAAATATAAAATTATTAACTGGGAAAATAAAAAGGACATAATATCTAAGCCCATGTGATATTTTTTGGTATAGCCCAGTGGTCGGCAGACTGCGGCTCGTGAGCCACATGCGGCTCTTTGGCCCCTTGAGTGTGGCTCTTCCACAAAATACTACCTGCGGGCGCACACGTACAGTGCGATTGAAACTTCGTGGCCCATGCGCAGAAGTCGGAATTTTGTGGAAGAGCCACACTCAAGGGGCCAAAGAGCTGCATGTGGCTCGCGAGCCGCAGTTTGCCGACCACTGGTATAGCCCATTACCACATGTAACCTAAATAAAGTGATTTACCAAAATAAAAAATTTCCATGCTGCCCATAAGGATTTCAGTTTATACCATTACTTGATTATTACCTCCAGGAATCTTTGAAGGTTTCTGTGAACAATCTTCTTCACCTTCTTTCAAACCTAATTTTGCTTTACATTATGTGTTAAAAGGAAATACTGAATGTACTTCTAGGTATTTTGGTTAACTGTTCTGTAATTTATTGATCAATGTTACCTTATAAATTTAAAATAATTAAATTTTCCAAAAAGAGCAAACACATACTTTATCATTGAGTTTAGAGCTAAGTTTTTAATGCAGAATAGATATCACTACTCTATTCAATTCACCTACTCAGATTTTGCCCCTTTATATTGGGGAATAAGTCTATGTGTGAAACCAAAGGACTTGGCAAAAAATAAATTAAAAAATAAGATAAAAAAGAGAAAAAGAAAGACAATAAAAATTCTGCTCAGTTGCTAATTAGCTAATGAATCTTCTAAATTACATGTACAAGCTATTATAATTACATAAAGCAAATGAGTTAATTAAAGATCTAGGCCAGGGATTAAACTCGTTTTGAAAGATCAGGCAAATAATAAGTATTTGGCTAGAAGATAAAACGTTGCCACTAGGAAATGGTGTCTACTGCCCTCAAGAAGACAGAAGAGCCCTAACCGGTTTGGCTCAGTGGACAGAGCGTTGGCCTGCGGACTCAAGGGTCCCAGGTTCGATTCCAGCCAAGGGCATGTACCTTGGTTGCAGGCACATACCCTGTAGGGAGTGTGAAGGAGGCAGCTGATCGATGTTTCTCTCTCTCGTCGATGTTTCTAACTCTCTATCCCTCTCCCTTCCTCTCTGTAAAAAATCAATAAAATATATTTTTAAAAAAAGGAAAAAAAAAAAAGAAGACAGAAGAGTCTGGCTGGTATGGCTCAATGGTTGAGCGTCGACCTATGAACCAAGAGGTCATGATTTGATTCCTGGGCAGGGCACAAGTCCGGGTTGTGGGCTCAACCCCCAGTAGGCGGTGTGCAGAAGGCAGTCAATCAATGATTTCCTCTTATCATTGATGTTTTTTCTATCTCTCTCCCTCTCTCCCTTCCTCTCTGAAATCAATAAAAAATATATTAAAAAAAAAGACAGAAGAAACTTATTTTTACCCTATCTTTTCATTTCTCAAATTTAACTAATTCAAAGTTTAACATGCTCTTTGTGGTAGTCAGTATCAAGACCGTCCGCAATGATCTCCACATCTTGGTTTCCTACTTCTGTGTAGTTCCTTCCACATTGTATCAGGGGTGTTATGTGTGATTAATAGCATAGCACAGAAATGTACCTCATTTCTGATATTAGGTTATATAGGTATGTGGTTTCTATCTTGGATACTCCTGAATATTGATGTTCGCTGCCTCCTCTCCGCTCCCACCCTTACTCCATCCTTGCATCTCTCTCTCTTTCACTACCAATTCTGGAGGAATCCATACTGTAAGCAACCCTATACTGAGGCTCATAAGAGTTTGATGTTCTTGAGCCAAATGAATGAAACTGGAAGAAAGTACTCCAGATCAATCAAATGCCATATGATTGCAAACCTACCTGACCCCTTGATTGCTGCCAAATGAAAAACTGCCAGAAACATCCAGCTGAGCCTCTCTCAGATTTCTGGCTCAGAGAAAATGTGAGATAATAAATGTTTGTTATTTTAAACTGCTAAATATTGGAGGTAATTTGTTAAACAGTAAAAGAAAAATAATAAGATTATGGTATACATTGGTGGGATGCTGCTGTATTAAAACCTAAAATGTACATATTGCTTTAAAACTAGACAGTGGACTTTGGGGAGAGTATTAAATATAAGCCTGAAATACACTGAAGAAATTGTGAATAGAAGCTTCCTGGTCTTTGATAAAGCTGGAGTGTGAAGACTTGTAGAAAAATGAGGTAAATGTTATTGGAAAGTGAAGGAAAGAATATACTTATGTAGTGGCAAAAAGACAATACTTGTTTGTAGTAAGTTGGAAAGTAAAAAATGTGCCTAATGAATTGGGTCATCTATTTAGGGAAATTTCTAAGCAAAGTGTTGACATGCCTTTTGATTTCCTCTTGCTAATTATCTATACTAATAAAAGCCTAGGTGGTCCTTGCATCGTCACAAGATGGCCAGCAGGGGAGGGCAATTGGGGGTGACCAGGCCTGCAGGGGAGGGAAGTTAGGGGTGACAGGCCTGCAGGGGAGGGCAGTTGGGGGTGACCAGGCCTGCAGGGGAGGGAAGTTAGGGGTGACAGGCCTGCAGGGGAGGGCAGTTGGGGGTGACCAGGCCAGCAGGGGAGGGCAGTTGGGGGCCATCAGGCTGGCAGGGGAGAGCAGCTGGGGGCGATCGGGCAGGCAAGCAGAAGCGGTTAGGCGCAATCAGTCAGGCAGGTGAGCGGTTAGGAGTCAGCAGTCCTGGATTGTGAGAGGGATGTGGCCTAAACTGGCAGTCGGACATCCCCCGAGGGGTCCCAGATTGGAGAGGGTGCAGGCCAGGCTGAGGGACACCCCCTTGTGCACGAATTTCGTGCACCGGATCTCTAGTAGTAAAATATAAGGAAAGAGATATATACTAAAGGAATGACTATTAAATAAACAAAAAAACAGGTCTTAATTGTTTTGAAAATTTTCAGTCAATACAGATAGTAAATGAGTCTAAAATTAAGAAAGGTAGAGAGCCCTAGCTGGTTTGGCTCCGTGGATAGAACATCGGGCTGCAGACTGAAGGGTCCTGGGTTCGATTCTGGGCAAGGGCATATATCTCAGTTGCAGGCTCAATCCCCATTGGGAGGCAATCAATCGATGTCTCTCTCTCTCACATTGATGTTTCTCTCTCTCTGTCTCTCCCCCTCCACTCTCTCTGAAAAATCAATGAAAAAATATCCTGAGGTGATGATTAACAAAAAAGAAAGGTTGAGCAAAGGCTAAACCAGGGGAACAACCAGGAAAATATGCTTCAGAAAGCTGATGGGTTTTCTCCAAATTTGACTTCTTAATAATGTTTTGAGTATCATTTGAATTTTTCATTTTCATTGTTTTGTGGGAGGAATTTCACTCTACTCTTCTAAACAAAGAACTCTGGAAGTAACCAAAATCTTTTGAGAACGTGTCTATTCAAGAACACTGGTTAAATCTCTGTAAAAACAACAAGCTATATAGCATTTCAAATTGCCCTATTCCTATCCTCCCATGATAGTTCTGAGGTAGCCTTCCCCAACACACAGTTCCTAAGCAAAGACAGAATCTCATGGTCCTAGAAATTTAAGAAAATCTCTGTTCCATCAACAGTTAACAACTACCTAACTAAGAAATGTCAGTGGCCACAAAATAAAAAAAGTGACTTCACAAATCAGTGACAATAACACACAGTAACAACAACAAACTCTGAGATGGGGGATAACCTGATTTCCATGGCTGTCACACTGTATTTTTTAAAACATCCAGTTTTTGAAACAAAACATTATGAGAAATGCAAAGCAAGAAGTATGGCCTATACCAGTGGTTCTCAACCTTCTGGCCCTTTAAATACAGTTCCTCATGTTGTGACCCCCAATCATAAATTATTTTCGTTGCTACTTCATAACTGTAATTTTGCTACTGTTTTGAATTGTAATATAAATATCTGATATGCAGGATGGTCTTAGGTGACCCCTGTGAAAGGGTCGTTTGACCCCCAAAGGGGTCGTGGCCCACAGGTTGAGAACCACTGGCCTATATAAAGGAAGAAAGAAGTCAATAGAAAATGTCTCTGAGGAAGTGGAGATATTGGACCTACTGGATAAAAAGTTTAAAGTAAACATTTTAAATATGTTCAAAGAACTAAAAGAAACCATGTATAAAGGAATAAAGGAAAGCATCAGAAGAACATCTCACTAAATAAAAAATATAAATAAACAGAAGTTTTTAAAAAGAACCACACAGAAATTCTGAAGTTGAAAAGTACACTAACTAAAATGCAAAATTCATTAGATGGATACAATAGCAGATTTCAATTGACAGAAAAAATAATCAGTAAGCTTGAAAGTAGGCCAACTGAGTTTACCCAGTCTCAGGAGAGAATGGAAAGAAGAAGGGAATAAAGGAAGAAAATCAGGCAGGTAGTAAGATAGGTAGAAAAGAAGAAGGGAGGAGAAGGAAAAAGGAGGAAAAAAATAAAGACAACGCCAAGTTCTCTTTTAAAGAAGAAATCTAAACAGAGCCTCAGAGATCTGTGAAGTGTACCAACATACACAAATGGTAGTCCCAGAAGGAGATAAAAGAGGCACAAATATTAGAAAAGATGTCCCAAATTTTATGAAAAACATTTATTAACATATCCGATGAACTTCAAGAGGAATGAAAGAGAAGTCACATTTGGATGTACCTAGACACATTTAGATGCATTCTAATCAATCAATCAAAAACCCAAGACAGAGACAATCTTGAATGCAACAAGAAAAAAATCAATTTATCACAAACAAGGGACCCTCAGTGAGATTATAGCCAATACCACATCAGAAGTCATGAAGTCCAGATGTCACAGTGGGATGACATATTCAAGGAATTGAAAAAGACTGTCAACCAAGAATTCTATTTTTAGCAAAACTATCCTTCATAAAAAAAAGGAGAAATTTAGACATCCTCAAATAAAACAGGTTTTTTTTTTTTTGCTAGCAGACCTGATCTAATGAAAGGACACTAGACAGTAAAGCGAATTCACACAAAGAAATAATAATCACCAGTATAGTAACTACATAGGTAAAATAAAATATAAACATATTTGTAAATTATAAATGTATTTTTTTTGTTAATCCTCACTGGAGGATATTTTTTCCATTGAGTTTTAGAGAGTGGAAGGGAGGGGGAGAGATAGAAAAACATCAGTGTGAGAGAGACACATTGCTTGGTTGCCTCCTGGGGCCAGGGGTGGAGCCTGCAACCAAGGTATGTTCCCTTGACCAGAACTGAACCACAACCCTTCAATCCATGGGCCAACACTCTAACCACTGAGCCAAACCAACTAGGGCTATAAATGTATTTTTTTGTTTTTAATATTTTCCCTCCTATTTAATTTAGATGATAACTGCACAAACCAATAATTATGAATCTGTCTTGGTGGACAAAGAATACCTAAAGATATAACAGAAAGGACAATACAACATAAAGGAGGAGAAATGGAATGGACACATGTAGAATCAAGGTTTTTGTATACTACTGATATTAAGTAGGTATTAAGCTGAACTAGATTGCTGTTTATTAAGATGTTAATTATAATTCCAAGGCAACCACTAAGAAAGTAACTGAAAACCATACAGTAAAAGAAACAAATAATTAAAATGGTACACTAGAAAACTGTTATTTAACACAAAAGAAAGTAATAATGAAGAAATAGAGAAAACAAAAAATATATAAAACACTAAAAATAAATAGTAAAATGAGAGATGAAAATCCTACCTTACCAGTAATTATAATAAATGTAAATAAAAAGGAAAAGATTGGCAGAATGGATTAAAAGTATAATCTAACCATATGCTGCCAAAAGAGACACTTTAAATTTAAAGACACAATCATGTTAAAAGAAAGTATGAAAATACAGTCAGACCTCATATCTTGAACATCTCTCATCTTGAATGATTTGGTTCTCGACCAAGTTGTTCACAGAAAAAAATGTCTGGGTTGTAGAACCAAACTTTGGTTTTTGAGCTGACAACCCTTTCATGCTAATACCTCAGCATGACACAAAGCTTCTCCCTGGCAACAACCAAAGGAGAGAATGCTTTTGTTGCTAGTGAAATCAATGATAGCACAATTTTAAAACATAAAGAGGCCATCAAGAGTGCTAATGTTGCTAAGGGTCTGAAAGAAGCAATGATCACAGGGAATTGTTGATTTGGATAAACAAAAAGCAGTAAGCCAGTGATAGTATTTCGGAGGTAGTGATGTATGTTCTGCATGCTAACCTGAAAGACTCCCCTGGAATGACTGCCAAAAGTGGTTCCTTTAAGGCTAGTAGAAGGTAGTTTGAAAAATTTAAGAAAAAAGTATTTATAGGTTAAACAGTATATATTAGAGATGCACTGTATATAAGAAAGGTTAAAACGGGGAATCATTTGGGGGTCTGGAACAGATTAATTAAATTTACATTGTTTCTAATGGGAATCACATAGTAGGTAGCCTTCTCAGATTGACTTCTTTCACTTACTAATATGCATTTAAAGTTCGTCTGTGTCTTTTCATGGCTTGACTACTCACTTTTTTTTAAAGCTGAATAATATTGCATTGTCCAGATGTATCATGTAAATAGTAGTAACCAAAAGAATGCTAGAGTGACAGAAATACAAAGGATTGTAAAAAAAAAAAAATACTATGAACAACTCTATTCCAACAAACTGGCCAACCTAGAAGAAATGGACATATTCCTAGAAAAATATGACCTTCCAAAACTCAATCAGGAAGAATAAAAAAAATGTGAATAGGCCAGTAACTATGGAGGAAATTGAAGCAGTAATCAAAAAACTTCCAGAAAACAAAAGACCTGGGCCAGACGGCTTCACAGGAGAGTTTTACCAAACATCCAAAGAAGAACGAAAACCTATTTTCCTCAGACTATTCCAAAAAATTCAAGAGGAAGGAACACTTCCAAGCTCTTTCTATGAAGCCAGCATTACCCTAATCCCAAAACCAGATAAAGACACTACAAAGAGAATTACAGGCCAATATCCCTCATGAACATAGATGCTAAAATCCCCAACAAAATCCTAGCAAATCAGAGCCATCGTTACATTAGAAAGATCATACATCATGACCAAGTGGGATTTATTCCGGGGATGCAAGGATGGTATAATATCCGAATATCAATAAATGTGATACATCACATAAACAAATTGAGAGGTAAAAATCACAATCATATCAATTGATGCAGAAAAAGCATTTGACAAAATACAACATGCTTTCTTGATAAAAACTCTCAGCAAAGTGGAAATAGAGGAATCATACTTCAACATAATTAAAGCCTTATATGACAAACCTACAGCCAACATCATACTCAATGGGCAAAAACTAAAAGCATTCTCCCTAAGAACAGGAACAAGACAGGGATGCCCACTTTCACCACTCCTGTTTCACACAGTACTGGAAGTGCTAGCCATAGCGATCAGACAAGAAGAAATAAAAGGCATCCAAATTGGAAAAGAAGTAGTAAAACTGTCATTATTCGCAGATGACATGATATTGTACATAGAAAACCCTAAAGACTCCATAAAAAAACTACTAGATTTAATAAATGAATTTGGCAATGTAGCAGGATACAAAATTAACACTCAGAAATCTATGGGTTTTTTTATACACCAATAATGAACTCACAGAAAGAGAAACAAACAAACAAAAACAACCCCATTTACCATTGCAACAAAAAAATTAAGATACCTAGGAATAAACTTAACTAAGGAGGTAAAAGACCTTTACTTGGAAAACTATAGGACATTGAAAAAAGAGATAGAGGAAGACATAAACAAATGAAGAATATACCGTGGTCATGGATTGGTAGAATCAACATCATTAAAATGTCCATACTACCCAAAACAACCTATAGATTCAATGCAATCCCCATTAAAATACCAATGGCATATTTCAGAGACCTAGAACAAACTCTCCAAAAATTCATATGGAATAAAAAAGACCCCAAATACCTGCAGAAATCTTAAGAAAGAACAAAGTTGGAGGGATCACAATACCAGATATCAAGCTACATTACAAAGCCAGTGTTCTCAAAACTGCCTGGTATTGGCAAAAGAACAGACATATAGACCAATGGAACAGAACAGAGAACCCAGAAATTGACCCAAGCCACTATGCTCAATTAATATTTGACAAAGGAAGCAAGGGCATACAATGGAGTCAAGACAGTCTCTTCAATAAATGGTGTTGGGAAAATTGGACAAATACATGCCCCCCCAAATGAAACTAGACCACTAACTCACACCATACACAAAAACAAACTCAAAATGTATCAAGGACTTAAACATAAGATGGGAAGCCATAAAAATCTTTGAAGAATCCATAGGCAGCAAAGTATCAGACATATGTTGTATCAATATCTTTACTGATACAGCTCCTAGGGCAAAGGAAACTAAGGCGAAAATAAACAAATGGGACTACATCAAAATAAAAAGCTCCTTCACAGCAAAGGAAACCATCAACCAAACAAGAAAGTCCGCCGAACTGGTTTGGCTCAGTGGATAGAGCGTCGGCCTGTGGACTGAAGGGTCCTAGGTTCGATTCCGGTCAAGGGCATGTACCTTGGTTGTGGGCACATCCCCAGTGGGGGGCATGCAGGAGGCAGCTGATCGATCTCTCTCATCGATGTTTCTAACTCTCTATACCTCTCCCTTCTTTTCTATAAAAAATCAATGAAATATATTTTTTAAAAAAGAAAGAAAGCCCACTGCATGTTATATCTGATAAGGGCCTCATCTCCAAAATTTATAGGGAACTCATACATCTTAACAAAAGGAAGATAAACAATTCATTCAAAAAATGGTCAAAGGACTTAAATGTACACTTTTTGAAAGTGGACATACAGAAGGCCAAGAGACATGAAAACATGCTCAAAGTCACTAATCACCTGAGAGATGCAAATCAAAATGACAATGAGATAACATCTCATACCTGTCAGAATGGCTATCATCAGCAAATCAACAAATGACAAGTGCTGGCAAGGATGCGGAGAAAAAGGAACCCTAGTGACTGCTGGTGGGAATGTAGACTTGTGCAGCCACTGTGAAAACAATATGGAGTTTCCTCAAAAAATTAAAAATGGAATTCCCATTTGACCCAGTAATCCCACTTCTAGGAATATATCCCAAGAAACCAGAAACACCAATCAGAAAGGATATATGCACCCCTATGTTCATAGCAGCACAATTTACAATAGCTAAGATTTGGAAACAGTCTAAGTGCCCATCAGCAGAATAGTGGATTAGAAAACTGTGGTACATCTACACAATGGAATACTACGCTGCTGTAAAAAAGAAAGAACTCTTACCATTTGCAACAGCATGGATGGACATGGACAGCATTATGCTAAGCGAAATAAGCTAGTCGGAGAAAGATAAATATCACATGATCTAACTAATTTGTGGAATATAATGAACAACATAAACTGATGAACAAAAATAGATCCAGAGACAGAAGCATCGAACAGATCGTCAAACTTCAGAGGGAAGGTGGGGATAAGGTGGGGTCGAGGAGGGGTGGGGGGAGGGAAGAGATCAACCAAAGGACTTGTATGCATGCACATAAGCATAATCAATGCACAAAGACATTAGGGAGAGTGAGGGCATGTGCTGGGCGGTGGGGGTGGTCTGGGAGAGGTCAATGGGGGAAAAAGGAAATATATGTAATACTCTACGTAATACTTTAAACAATAAAGCTTTAAAAAATAAAAGAATGCTAGGGTGGTTATACTAATATCAGACAAAATCTATTCTAAGACAAAACTGTTATTAGAAACAGGTCATTTTATAATGAAAAATCCAAAATACATGAAGAAGAAACTAACAGATTTAAAGGAAGAAATAGAATATTCAATAGTAATAGTTGGACACTTCAATAAACTACTTCTAATAATGGATAAAAAAGTAGACAAAAGATCAACAAGCAGAAGACATATATAAACCAACTATACCTAACAGACATATATAAAGCACTTTATACCAAACAATAGAATATATTATTTTCATCAAGTACACATGAAAATTCTCCAAGACAGACCATATGTTACATCACAAAACAAGTCTCGATCAATTTTTAAAAATTAAAAAAATACAAAATGTTTTTCAAAATTAAAGAAGTGAAAAAAATATCAGTGACAAAATGAAATTTGGGAAATTAACAAATGTGAAAATAGAAAAACATACTCCTAAATATCTAATGGATGAAACATGGAGTCACAAGGGTTAATAGAATACACTAAAAGTTGAATGAACAGGAAAACACTACATACTAAAAGGTATGAAGTACAGCTAATAAAGCAGTGCTTAGAGGACAATTTATAGCTATAAACACATACTAGTATAAATTTTTTTTCACATTTAATGACCCAATAACCTAACCTTTCAACTTACGAAAAAATAAATTAAAAACTAAACCCAAAGCAAGTATAAAGAAATAAAAAGTTAGAAAAGAAAAAATAGAGAATGGAAAAACAACAGAGATTAATGAAACCAAAAGATGATTCTTTGAAAAGATTGAAAATTTATAAAACTTTAGACTACCCGAAGAAAAACTAGATAAGATTTAAATTGTGAAAATCATGAATGAAGGAAAATACATCACCATTATCATTAAAGAAACACAAAAGATAATCAGAAAATACCATTAAAAATGTTAACTAATTAGATCTTCTAGATCAGCAGTTCTCAAATTGTGGGTCCCGACCCCTTTGAGGTTGAACGACTCTTTCACAGGGGTCGCCTAAGACCATCGGAAAACACATATTTTTGATGGTCTTAGGAACCGAGACACCGCTCCTCTATCTGTCTCCAGGCGGGTCCGCCCACATGCAGATACGCCCACATACGAGTACCTGGCGTGATGACATCATCGCGCCAACCCCATCACATACACCCCATACAAATACAGGTGTATGTGACAGCATTGGCACCATAATGTACTTATGCGGACCAGTCACACCTGTGTAGAGAGCAGCTACTGTGTAGAAAGTAGCTGCTGTGTTGAAAGCAGCAGTATTGGAGGTAAAATGACACTTCATGAATTATAATTACTGGGTAAATGTAAAATCATGTACTATAAAATCATCAACTACTGCAAAAAAAAAAATATCTGTACCATGGGAACTTAATCTGGATGCTGATCGGTCTTTTTATATTCAGCTGTGGTTGATGTGAATACTGCCCCCTTGTGATAGTAACAGGTATGTAAAAACAACAACACAGAGAATGGTAAATCATAGGAAACTTTAATGAACTGTATTGACTGAACTATGCCATATATCATCTTTTGTATTATTAAAGCTATTGTTATATATTATTTTTATTAGCAAACCATCCCATGACAATGGATCGTGTAGAGAAGAACGTTAAGAAAAGAAAATATAGTGAGGATTTTTTACAGTATGGTTTTACCTCAATAATTACAGCAGGAATTGAGAAACCGCAATGTGTTATTTGTTGTGAAGCTCTATCAGCCGAATCTATGAAGCCGAACAAACTAAAACGCCATTTTGATAGCAAGCATCCGAGCTTTGCCAGCAAGGGTACCAACTATTTTAGAAGCAAAGCTGATGGACTCAAGAAAGCCAGACTTGACACTGGTGGCAAGTACCACAAACAAAACGTAGCAGCCGTTGAAGCTTCATATTTGGTGGCACTCAGAATCGCCAGAGCTATGAAACCTCACACCATTGCTGAGGATTTACTGTTGCCAGCGGCCAAAGACATTGTTCGAGTTATGATCGGAGATGAATTTGTTACAGAATTGAGTGCAATTTCTTTATCTAGCGACACTGTCCGCAGAAGAATAGATGACATGTCTGCTGATATTCTTGATCAGGTAATCCAGGAAATTAAATCTGCTCCACTTCCAATATTTAGTATCCAGCTTGATGAATCTACAGACGTTGCAAACTGTTCACAGTTACTGGTTTACGTGAGGTATATTAATGATGGCGACTTTAAAGATGAGTTTCTTTTTTGCAAACCTCTTGAAACAACAACTACTGCACGTGATGTATTTGACACAGTTGGTTCATTTCTGAAAGAGCATAAGATCTCTTGGGAAAAGGTTTGTGGTGTTTGCACAGATGGTACTCCAGCTATGCTAGGATGTCGATCTGGATTTCAACGTTTGGTACTGAATGAGTCACCAAAAGTCATCGGAACTCACTGTATGATTCATCGGCAAATATTAGCAATGAAGACGCTGCCACAAGAGTTACAAGAAGTAATGAAAAGTGTCATAAGTTGTGTCAATTTTGTAAAGGCGAGCACTTTAAACAGTCGACTGTTTTCGCAACTGTGCAACGAGTTGGATGCGCCGAACAATGCTCTGCTATTTCACACTGATGTGAGATGGTTGTCGAGAGGAAAAATTTTAAAACGTGTTTTTGAGCTTCGTAATGAACTCAAAACGTTTTTTAATCAGAAAGCAAGACCACAGTTCGAAGCACTTTTCAGCAATAAAAGTGAACTGCAGAAAATAGCTTACTTGGTTGACATCTTTGCTATCTTGAATGAGTTAAATTTATCACTGCAAGGACCAAATGCAACATGCCTCGATTTGTCTGAAAAGATCCGATCATTCCAAATGAAACTTCTGCTTTGGCAAAAAAAACTGGATGAAAATAAAATTTACATGTTGCCTACCTTATCTGCTTTTTTTGAGGAACATGACATTGAACCAGACAAAAGGATTACGATGATGATTTCTGTGAAAGAACACTTGCACATACTTGCAGACGAAATGTCATCATACTTTCCAAATCTACCTGACACCCCATTTGCACTTGCCAGAAGCCCATTCACAGTCAAAGTTGAAGATGTTCCTGAGACAGCACAAGAGGAGTTCATTGAACTTATTAACAACGATGCAGCGAGAACTGATTTCTCTACAATGCCAGTTACAAAATTCTGGATCAAGTGTTTGCAGTCATATCCTGTTCTGTCTGAGACTGTGTTGCGCCTTCTTCTTCCATTTCCAACAACATATCTTTGTGAAACAGGGTTTTCCAGCTTGTTGGTTATCAAGTCTAAATACAGAACTAGACTTGTTGTGGAAGATGATCTTCGTTGTGCTCTTGCAAAGACTGCCCCGAGAATTTCTGATCTGGTGAGAAAGCAAACTCAACCTTCGCGCTGACGTTGGCTTTTTACGCATACTGTCGCAAAATGTAGCAATGTAGTTTACTGTTGTTATATTAAGACTGTTACCCATGCTACACCATGCTTCAAGACAAAATTTCATTTATTTGTAATTAGAAATAAATATTTCACAATATATAATTACATATTGTTTTTGTGATTAATCACTATGCTTTAATGATGTTCAATTTGTAACAATGAAAATACATCCTGCATATCAGATATTTACATTACGATTAATATCAGTAGCAAAATTACAGTTATGAAGTAGCAACGAAAATAATTTTATGGTTGGGTGTCACCACAACATGAGGAACTGTATTAAAGGGTCTCGGCATTAGGAAGGTTGAGAACCACTGTTCTAGATGAAATGGAAAAATTCCTAGAAAGACAAAACTACCAAACTGATTCAAGAAGTAATATAAAATGTAGCCCGGCTGGCAATGCTTAATGGTTGAGTGTCGACCTATGAACCAGGAGGTCATGGTTCATTTTCTGGTCAGGGTACATGTCCGGGTTGCAGGCTCAATCCCCAGTAGGGGGTGTGCTGGAGGTAGCTGATCAACGATTCTCTCTCATCATTGGCTGATCAACGATTCTCTCTCATCATTGATGTTTCTTTCTCCACCCTGCGCCGCCCCCCCTGCCCCCCCGTAATAACAGCTTGAATCAATAACCAAAAACCTGCCACAAAGAAAGCCCAGTGACAGACAGATTAACTGGTGTACTGTATACTGTTAGACACTTAATGAAGAATTAACACCGATCCTTCAACAACTCTAAGAAACACTTCCCAACTCATTCTATGAGGCCAATAAGTAGCCTGATATTAAAAACAGAGAAAACAGCAACAAAAACCTGCATGAAAAGAAAACCACCTAACCAAATAAAAAAAATATCCATTATGAATTGATACAAAAATCCTAAACAAAATACTATCAAACAGAATCCAGCAACCTAAAGAATACAAGGTCAGTTCACAGATAAAAACCAGTCAGTGTCTTGTTTTTGAAAACTTCCTTATTTTGGGGCATACAAAAAATATTCTATATCCACTTTCTACTCTTCCTGTCCCTGGTGTAGTTAGAATCTTTCAATATTTCAAATATCCAACTTTTCCTTCATGTGGTAGGGATTGTTATTTAGGCATAAGTGTGGTCATTGCTACTTTATTGTCACTGCTTATAGAATCTCTGGCAGGCAAAGCTTATAAATGCCACACACAATATTTCCCGTGTTCTGTATTATCAATGTGATAATACATCTTCCACAAAAATTAACTCAAAATAGGTAATATACCTAAATGTAAAGCACAACTATAAAGCCACTACAAGATAACACAGGAGAAAATCTTGGTGACCTTGGGTTTGACAATGACTTTTTAGAAAACAAAATGCATAAAAATATTAAGACAATATTAAAATTTAAGAATTTCTGGTCTGTGAAAGACTGTTAAGAGAATGAAAATGCAAGCCACAGACTGAGAGAAAATATTTGCATAATCTGATAAAGGGGTCTTATGTCCAAAATACACAAAGAACTCTTAAAACCAACAATGAGAAAATGAATAACCCAATGCAAATGGGTTATAAATGTGCAAAAGATCTGAACAAGCAACTCACCCAAAGAGATATGCAGGTAGCAAATAAGCATATGAAAAGGTGCTCAATATCATATGTCATAAAGGAATTGAAAATTAAAATAATAATGAGATACCACTTAGAATGGCTGAAATCTAAAACATTGGCAACAACAAATTCTGACAAGGATGGGGAGCAATAATAGTTCTCTTTCATTGCTGGTGGGAATGCAAATGGTACAGCCACAGTGGAAGATAATATGGCAGTTTCTTTTCTTTTTTTTAAATATATTTTTATTGATTTCAGAGAGGAGAGGGATAGAAAGATAGAAACATCAATGAGAAAGAATCATTGATTGGCTGCCCCCTACTGGGGATCAAGCCTGCAACCCAGGCATATGCCCTTGACTGGAATCGAACCTGGGACCCTTCAGTCCACAGGCCGACGCTCTATCCACTGAGCCAAACCAGCTAGGGCAATATGGCAGTTTCTTACAAAGTTCAACAGTCTTATCATAGGATCCAGGAATTGTACCCTTAAGGTATTTATGAAAATGAATTGAAAATATAGCTACACATAAATTAGTATATTTATAATTGCTAAAATTAGAAACAACCAAAATGTCCTTTAATAGGTGAGTGGATAAACAAACTGAGGTATATGCATAGCATGGAATATTATTCAGTAATTAAAAGAAATGAACTATCAAGCCACATTAAGGGAAAAAAAAAGGAACCTAAAAAAGGTTACATACTGTAGCATACCAACTGTATAACATTTTGGAAAAAAGCAAAACCATGGAGACAGTAATATCAGTGTTTGACATAGGTTGGGGCAAGGGGTGGAAGGACAAATAGGTGGAGTAGAGGGAATTTTTAAGGCAGTGAAACTATTGTGTATGACACTGTAATGGTAGATACATGGAACTGTACATCTGGCAAACCTCACACAACTGTACAAGACACAGAGTGAACCTAAGGTAAAGTAAAGCTCCATTTAATAATAATGTATCAATAGTAATTAATCAACTGTAAGAAATGTAGGGGGAAGGAGGGAGCTCGAATATGGTGATGGGAGAAGATTTGACTTTGGGTGGTGGGCACACAGTATAATATACAGATCTTGTAACATAGAAACCCACACCTGAAACCTCTATGTTCATGTTAACCAATGTCACCCCAATAAATTAATTAAAAAAAGAAGAAACGCAACACACTAACGGAAGATTGTTAATAACAGGGAACACTGAGGGGGGGAGGAGATGAATTTTCCACACTTTCTGCTCTTTTTTTCTGTAAACCTAAAAATGCTCTAAAAAATAACCTCTATTAATCTAAAAAACAAAACAAAAAACTGGATTAAGTGAAAAATTCATTTGACTTCATATACTTTTCTTCCTTTAAAAACTATTCAGTAGATGGCACCAGAGAACCTTTAGAATAAGAAATTACAAGATGGCATTGTACTATTCATAAAGACTAGTTTTGATGTTGATACATGCTTTGAGACTGTATTTAGTCATTAATAAATATAATTGCCACTCCTGAAAAAAAAAGATGTGCTACAGACAACTAAATTTAGATGCAAATTATATAATTCCAGAAGATGGTAAGTAATTATGGGACTCTAGGAAAGCAGATCTGAAGAATTATGTTGCAAGAGTGATTCTACATTGAGTAAATAAAAAAGGTGCAATATTAAGCTATTTAAAAACCAAATCCTAACTCACATTTTGACAACTACATAACACATCCATCTGACACTTCTTGACTACTAGTGAGCAAGTATCTCATTAGTAAATTATCTTTCTCCACAGGCTAAAAGCATTCACTAACTGTGTCATCAGGGCATTTAAAAATGCTTTTCATCCTCGAGCTAGGACAGAAAAAGTATTCTCTTTCTAAAAAGCAGAGGGTAAAAACATACCTACCAAGCAACCACTGCTTATCCACCCACTAACTTTTAGACTGACAAACCAAATATGCAGTTTTATAGAGAACAAATGAGGTAGCCCTGACTTATCTATAATAATAAAAGCGTAATATGCTAATTTGACTGGATGTCCTTCTGGACGAAGTCAGGCTGCGAGGGAAGCCCTGGTCCCGGATGCCAGAGGGAAGCTGGTGCCGGCAGCCGGGGGAAGGAAGGCCTACTCTTGCATGAATTTCGTGCATCAGGCCTCTAGTAAAAAATAATCTCTTCCCCCATATTCTTACTATTATACAAGTATCCAGGTTTTCTGTACTTTATCCATTAATGAAGATCAAACACTATATACTGCCACTTCAGTGCGGATAGGAGAGAAAAGGCAGAAGAAAGAAGGGAATCAAAGAAGTATTTTGGGGAAAAAGTAAAATGTATTTTTACCTTTCCAAATTTAGACTTCAATTCTCACAAAACCAATTATCTAGGATAGTAATATAAACAAGTACATTAACCTTTGATTACCATTATAGACTTCTGTATACTCCTGAATTACTATTTAACATTTATTTCCAAGAAAAAAATACTACTCAGAGTTCAAAACAAATTAATACATTTTTGGGAACATAGTTTAACTGCAGTTGTGGAACAACAGAAATGGAAAATATAGCAGGAATACTCTTGCCCCCCAAATTAAGAGGTATAGCTAAGCCATATAAAAAGGAGGTTCTTTTTTTCCCCCAAATATATTTTTATTGATTTCAGACAGGAAGGGAGAGGGAGAGATAGAAACATCAATGATGAGAGACAATCATGGATTGGCTGCCTCCCACATGTCCCCTACTGGGGATCAAGCCCGCAAGCCAGGCATGTGGCCTTGACCAGAATCGAACCCAGGACCCTTGAGTACACAGGCCAATGCCCTATTCACTGAGCCAACCTGGCTAGGGCAAAAGGAGGTTCTTAAGTCATGATATATTTTTTCTAAATATATTTATTGATTTTTTTAGAGAGAGGAAGGGAGAGAGATAGAGAGTTAGAAACATCGATGAGAGAGAAACATCGATCAGCTGCCTCCTGCACACCTCCTACCGGGGATGTGCCCACAACCCAGGTACATGCCCTTGACCAGAATCGAACCTGGGACCTTTCAGTCCACAGGCCGATGCTCTCTATCCACTGAGCCAAACCGGTTTCGGCAAGTCATGATATTAATTTATCAATTTACTTATTGAAAAGCCTACCTACATATTTCTCAAATAAAAAGAACTAAAGAATGATAAAGTGGAACAAATCTGGTCTAGTTTTATATCTAGCATAAAACCAGCCAGGAGTCATTTGGCCTGGGTCTCACATTTAAAAACTTGCCACATATTTAGAATAAGATTATATATATATTTTATGCAGGATTGAGAAAAGGCTATAACCTTACAACTTCAAATTTACAGCCATCTACTGGACTACCTGGATAAATCTAATAATGATCTCGTGAAGACAATTTTATTTCATTTTGTAAATGTGTTTAAAGTTAATTTGTTATAGAAAACATTTAAAATATACATCAGTTTAAAGCCCATCTTAAAAAAATAAACTTGCCAAGATTCTCAACTTTTCAGAGATCCCCTTTTTATTTTCTTAGGTGTTAGCTTAGTTTCGCCCATGTGTCTAGTTTCTTTAGCTACCACATGGAGGATATTGAAACTTTATTTTCAACGTCACAAAGCACTTCAACAAGATTAAATCACTATTCAACAAAAATACAAAATACAAAACATTACTAATGCTCTGATAAAGTATGTGCATACAAAATTTACAAAAATCACATACATATCAATAATTGAAGGCAAACAACCCAACTAAAAATGAGTCAATAATCTCTCTATATAAAAGCCTAAGTGACCTTTACGACCGGTCAACCGGTCACTATGATGATGCACTGACCACCAGGGGGCAGATGCTCAATGCAGGAGCTTGCCCCTGGTGGTCAGTGCGTTCCCACAGTCAACTTCCTGTGGCTGACCAACCTCCTGCGGTTCCTCCCCCAGGTCGGCTGGCCCTGATCGGTCCCCATAGCCCCGATCGCCAGCCAGGTCAAGGGGGCCCACCTGTACATGAATTTGTGCAGTTAAGAGCCAGCGGTCCTGGATTGTGAGAGGGATGTCCGACTGCCTGGGGATCGGGCCTAAACCGGCAGTCGGACATCCCCCAAGGGGTCCTGGATTGGAGAGGGTGCAGGTTGGGCTGAGGGAACTCCCCCCCACCCCCCATGCACGAATTTCGTGCACCGGGCCTCTAGTATTAAATAAAACAAAAAGGAAAGCATATGTGTTAGAGCATATTTAACAAACTGCTATTTGTATAAAAATTGCATTTTTAAAAATGATCTTTTTTGTGAAAACAAGACTCAAAATTGTAAGACAAAACCTTTTATAAAAGAGTTGAGATGTGGCTGGTTTATAACTCAGGTGCTTTTTGTTTTGTTTTTACACTGTAGTTTATCATCCATAAAACTAAAATATATGAAAAAAATTATCTGGGGGAAAAATAGGTGACCAGAAACATCTCTCCATCTCCCTTTTTATTTTATTACACATGAAAACTTCAATCCTTGACCATTAAAAGTTTTCTTTTTTTCCTTAAAAGCCTTAATCCTGAGATCCTAATATTACCCAATTTAATATGTTAGGCTCTCTTAAATTTGCAGGCAGACTACAATCAGGTTTAAAGTTTTATAGTTGAATACTAAGAAGAAACATTTTTAAGAATTCTAAATTAGACTTGTGGGGGATGGGTGAAGGTGGAAGAGGGCAGAGATAAATAGTGATGGAAAACATAAAAAATAAATTAGAGTTGCACATGCATTATTTACAAGGGCAATGAAAATTTTGTGTATTTATGCTTTATAATGTACAATTAGCCAATAGCAAACAGTAAACTAGTAAATCTTTGGAAAAAAGTAGGCAAAAGAATTGTCTGAAGTCATCTAACAACCCGGTCTTTTAGGCACATTAACAACAGTTAACACTATTTTTAAAGTATACAAACTAATACATGTTGTGGTTTAATTTTAAAAATTTTAAATATCATGAACTTGAAAACCTGATGCAGAATTTAAAAAGAAAAAACATCAGAGAAAATCTACTCTAAGGCATGTAGATTTTCCAAGAAGTTTTAAAAACACCAAAGCCTTATTTTCACACATCTAACAAACACAAAATCTGTGGCAGGGGAACTGAATGAATGTGTAAACACCAGTTCTCATAAAAATAAAAAAACATAGTTTTTAAAAAAATCTTTATTGTTGAAAGTATTACATATGTCCCCCCACCCCCCATTGACCCCTTCTAGCCTACTCCTGCCCCCTGCCTTCACCACACTTATTGGCTGTGTCCATGGGTTATGCATAGACATATACAAGTTCTTTGATTTCTTCCCAGCCACCCACCACAGCCTTCCTTCTGAGATTCCACAATCTGTTCCATGCTTCTATGTCTCTCGATCTACTGTTCATCAGTTTATTTTGTGCATTAGATTCTACATGACTGATATCATGTGATACTTGTCTTTCTCTGACTGGCTTATTCCACTTAGCATAATACTCTCCAGGTTCCTCCATGCTGTCTCAAAGGATAAGAGATCCTTCTTTTTTACTGCAGAATAGTATTCCACGGTGTAAATGTTGCACAGATTTTATTTTATCCACTCATTTACTAATGGGCACTTGGGCTATTTCCAGATCTTAGCTATTGTAAATTGCACTGCTACGAACATAAGGGTGCATATATTCTTTCTGACTGGTGTTTCGGGTTTCTTAGGATACATTCCTAGAAGTGGAATCACTGGATCAAATGGAAATTTCATATTTAATTTTATTGAGGAAACTCCATACTGTTTTCCATAGTGGCTATATCAGTCTGTATTTTCACCAGCAGTGTACTAGGGTTCCCTTTTCTCCACATCCTTGCCAGCACTTGTCATTTGTTGATTTGTGCATGACAGCCATTCTGACAGGTGTGAGGTGATACCTCATTGTCATTTTAATTTGCATCTCTCTGATTAGTTACTTTGAACATTTTTTCATGCCCCTTGGCCATCTGTATATCCACTTTGGGGAAGTGTCAAATATTTAGGTCCTTTAACCCATCTTAAAACATTATTTCATAGAACAAAATTTTAGGACACCTGAATATATTGCAACTGAGAAGGTGAATGCTTATCAGGAAACAGGTTTTGCATCAATTTTTTTTCTCTCTTTATTGTTGAAAGGATTATAGATGTCTCATTATTTCCCCCATTGACTTCCTCTCCACCCTGCTTCTCACCCCCAGGCCTTCACCACACTATTGTCTGTGTCCATGGGTTATGCATATGTGCATATAAGTCTCTGATTAATCTTGTCCTACCCCTGCCCACCACTGCCCCCCTTTCCTCGGAGATTTGCCAGTCTGTTTCATGCTTCCATTTTCTCTGGATCTATTTTGTTTGCCAGTTTATTTTGTTCATTTTTGAGTAAGCTCTTCCTGTAATTGTTTGGTCTCTTGGCAAAACTCCTGAACCACATTGCTATATGACATCCTAAAACTTGTTAGGAAACTGAGACATGTTATTCCACCACACATGCATGCAGTGTGCATGAACATGCATTTTTTAAAGATTCCAATTTTCATCACTTCATATCTAAAATGAATTATTTCCTAAACTGAGTGGCAAATATCAACCATATGTTGAAGAATGTCTTCTATGTTTTTGTTTTATGTCTTTGACCAAAACTCTATTCAAGGAACTGAAAAGATAAAAGTTAAGATATTCTTTGCCTCCGAGGAGTCCAAAATCTACTAAAATCAATACTCTTGAGGGGATATGATAAAATTTTATTTAAAACAGATAAAGGTAAAATTATTTTGTAGAATCAAATTCATAACCCTTTGCGGTCCAATTTTATTTTTGAAATTCAAACAGTCTGGTCCAAATTAATTGACGGGATTGAATGTTGAACTGGTTTGTGGTGTCGACCTCAGCCTCGATGTTGGACCTGCTCCTAGCGCCTGGTCTGTCGAGTCAGCCTCGACGTTGGACTGAAAAGGGTTAAATATGTCTTAAATAACCCATAAGTGCAGTATATACATCAGTTAAGGTCTGCAGTCCCACACATTATTATCTATAAATATCTATATCTATATATCTATATACAAAACGCTAATATGCAAATAGACCAAAAGGTGGAACCAAACCGGTCGCTATGACCACCAGGGGGCGTGCACGGAACATGGCGGGTGTCAGCCACAGCGGGATGGTGGAGGTGAGCGGGCGCGCCAGACCAAGGTGGGGTGCCAGTTGCTGTCATTGGGGCAAGCCTCTGATGGTTACTGAAAATTCTTTGCTCCCACATGCTGCGGTCCCACCCGCAGCCAGTGCCAGAGCCACTGCTTGCACCTGCTGCCAGTGCCCAGTGCCAGTCCCGATCGCTTGGCGCGGTCAGTGGGTATGAGCGGCAGCTGCTGGCCCTAATCGCCTCTGAGGGCTTCTCCACCTCCCCCTGCTCCTGAGGAGCAATCAGGGCAGCAGCCACCTGCTGACGGCACTGGTCCTGCTCGCACCCGCTGCTGGTGTGGGCCCAATCGCTCTGCACTGTCAGCGGGTGCAAGCGGGGCCAGTGCCATTAGCACGTGGGGGCAGTGGGAGCAGAACTACCAGCAGAGAGGAGGCTGGGGGGGCGTGGCCAGAGGAGTCAGGCAGGGGCATGGAGGATGGGCTGGCACCTGCCCGTGCCCACCCAAGCCTCGCGGCCCACAGTTCCTTTCAAGGTGCACGAATTCGTGCACTAGGACCCTAGTTTATTATAAAACAACTTTTAAACAAGAGAATCACGCTCTATTTGCAGAGCTACTTTAAAGCACAGGAGACATGTAGAAACTAAGAGCTATTAAAAAGACATAAATTCATTTATTTGCCATCTCATGGTCCCTAGGGTGTGTATTCTGACCAAGTAGAAGATTGGGTAGATATACTCACATGATTCAGAATATTTTTCACACTCAATGTGAAACATCTGCTATGGTATGCTTATGCATTTGACACTTCTAGACGTAGGATTTATGAAATCATTGTTATAAAATGATATTGTAAGTCACTCAGGCTTAGGTAAAAGGATCACAAAAAAAACAATGAATAGAGTATGAAGGAAACGTTGACTGTAAAGCAAAAAGTCTTACAAGTTGCTAAGGAAGCCTTGCTAAGGATTTAATGAAGTGATAGTGAAAATGCTAAAGAACTGCTAACATCACATAGTGATGATTCACAAGTACTTGATATCATATCTTTAAAGGAAATTTCAGAACCTGTGTATGAATGTATTGTTATAAGTAAGTTTGGTTATGGAATGAGAAGACTCCTCACATTAAAAAAATGAAGCTGCAAGCAAAATCTTGGGTGACCAGGAGTTGAAAAACTGCAAGTGAAAAGAACTTAAATAGTTCATCCATTTGCTAGCTTCATTATATTATTTTTTAAATCCCATTGCCTTTTTTATAACTTCAGCTGATGGTTCAGAACTAATGACATGGACAAACATTAAACACTTAATACTCCTATTCACTATTTTACCACCCTCCTTTGGTTTAGCATTATTAACCACCAAAGAGCAACAGAAATTAAAACCTCCATCTCTTATTAACATCATACTTCAGGTGGGCAACTCTATAATCTATTAAAACATTTTTTAAACTTTATTTTTATTGTTTACACTATTACAGATTCCCCATTTCCCACCCACTTTGCCCACCTCCACCCACCTCACCTTCCCTTCCATATGGCCATTACCACACTGTCTGTCGGTGGGTTATGCATAATTAAAAACTTTTAAATGTCTTAAAAATTTTTTTTTACTACATGCTACTGGCAATCATTAATTATCTTACATTTTTCATTATTTATTGCATTATAGTATATGTTCCTTTGTCAAATTATATTTAACCAATATTTCTTTGTATGTAAAGAAACAGACAAACAATCCCTTACCTGCTTTAAAATTTTATAATTTTAGATTGGTCTTAAAAGGAAAATAAATAACGTATAAAACTGAGGAATAAGAGTGGCAATCATCTACCACATGCCTGATCTAAAATTTTTTAAAACTGGTATTTTTAATTCTTAAAACTTATTTCCCCTAGGATTTCTGTAGTTTGCTATCTTAATTTTTTTTAATATATAATTTGCTTAAATGTATCTCACTACTCTTTATAAAATTTCAATCACCACCTCTTTTCTGGCAGCCTCCAGGCTCCTCTCCCCATTTGTTTCCACAGCATTTATATAAAGGGTGGGGCAAAAGTAGGTTTACCTTTGTTCATATGGAAAATGATATAATAAATAATAAGAATAAAGTTTGTTTTGCATACTCACAAATGTAAACCTACTTCTGCCTCACCCTGTATTCATACATATCGAGCGAGAGTGTGAGAGGTGTGTGTACATATATATAACACAAATATAATTTACTTGTTTACTGTCTGCCTCCCCTCACTAGAACATAAAGGCCCATGAGGACAGGGATGTTTTTTACCTTTTGTTCGTGGAACAGTTCCTGGCATGTAGATCCATTAGTGGATCTTTGTAGAATGAATGAACTTCTCTAATCATGAACCAAAAATATGTTTTATAAAGCCCAACACACTAGTGTTGATTTGGGACAGTCATACTCAGGGAAAGAAAAAGAGCGCTACAAAAGCATCTTTTATGAATACAGAGGTTTTAGTTCAGCAATAAAATAAAGGGAAAATTAAGAGAAAAGACTGAGGACGTAGGGGATTTTGCTGATCAAAGACCACAAATTCCAGAAGACACAAAAAGAATTTGGGTGCTTGTAAAGGGTAGATGACTGGGTCAAATTAAAGAATAAAAAAGACAAAAGAGGTAAGAATCTAGGTGATGATGAATGACCTGGTAGTTGGCTTTTAACTCCTGCTATGGATGGTGTTGCAGGTAGAAAGGTGATTTTCCCAAAAATGCAAAAATATTAAATTCAGTTCTAATTATAGGTGTGTTCTTACAATTTCATTCATGTCCTCAAAGAATGTAGTTCATAATGGTATGTAAATTATTTTATGGCACTAACATACAGTTTCCTGAGAGTTCCAAAAAGGCAAGCAGTATAAGAAATTCAATATATGACCACAACTGTATCATAAAGGCACATTAAACACTTAGGACCTAAATGAATCAGGTCAAATTTACAGTTACTCAAAGATGCCTGCATGTAGAGAAAAGTAATCTAAAAAATTAATACTCCTGTTTCTAAGAAGTGAAATGCTATATCATCAGTCATAAGGGGATGGTGAGCACTATTAATATCTATTACATTGCTATAGTATAAAGCTTAAAGTTTAAGAGTTTAGCAGGCAAAGGGTCTGGTGTTCAGAAAAGGCCTGGAAAACTTTATATAAAACCTGGCTATCAATTAATTTAAGGGGAAAGGGTGGATTAAAGCAGCTTTCAACTAAATGCATCAAATACATCAAGAAAGCCTTTTAAAAAATATATATATATATTTTATTTTATTTTTTACAGAGAGAAAGGGAGAGGGAGAGAGAGTCAGAAACATCAATGAGAGAGAAACACCGATCAGCTGCCTCCTGCACAACCCCCACTGGGGATGTGCCCGCAACCAAGGTACATGCCCTTGACCGGAATCGAACCTGGGACCTTAAAGTCTGCAGGCCGACGCTCTAGCCACTGAGCCAAACCAGTTAGGGCTCAAGAAAGCCTTTGGAAATAGAAGGCCAGGCCCAGCCAGCATGGGTCGGTGGTTGAACACTGAACCAGGAGGTCACCTTTGATTACTGGTCAGGGCAATTCCCGGTGTAGGGTGTGTGGCAGGCAGCTGATCAATGATTCTCTCTCTCATCATTGTTATTTTTGTCCATCTCCTTCTCCCTTCCTCTCTCTGAAATCAATAAAAACATAATTGGAAAAATTAGTATCTATATATATAAAATGCTAACTGACTGACCGTACGTCCGGCTGGCCGACGACTGACTGGTACATATGACGCGCACTGGCAACTTAAAAATAAACATTGACTCGTGCATGCACAGTACATATAAAGCTCTCGCTGGCACCAATCGCAAGTGTATTTCGATCTGTCAGTGATATTAAATTATTTCTTCTAATTAGTTTCTTTTCAATGTGCATGAATCTGTGCACTGGGTCACTAGTCTATATCTATATATATCTATATATATCTATAGATATACCTATAGATATATATAGATATATCTATATATATGGCTAATATGCTAAGTGTCCCTCCCTCTGTCTGACTGGTCGCTATGATGTGCACTGACCACCAGGGGGCAGATGCTCAATGCAGGAGCTGCTGTGACATGCACAGAGAAATGGCACTGTGGACCTGGCACCCACAAAGTAACACTCAGCTTCCCCCAAGTGGGACACAGGCCCTGCCACCACCCAGGAGCAATAGCCCACCAAATCACAGCTGATGCTGCCAAGACCCCATGGTGCAAAATGCAGCCCACAGCCCAGCCCAGCCCTGAAAAGGTTGCTGTGGGCACCGGGTAATGACGTCACATAGCAACGCCCAGGTTCCTCTCCCTAGCGACAACTAGCCTCCTTGCAGTTTCTTCAGATCAGGAACACAACTTGCTTTATAGCCAGGTGCAAACATTTCACACTTTAACCAAATGTCTGTGAAGCATTTTCCGTGCCTCATCTCATTTGATCCTCACAGAAGTCCTGGAGTAGGTAGCTAGGAGACTCGGTGGAATCCTATTTTCATTAGCCGGAAAACAGAGATTTAGAAGGTTAGAAACTTGACCCAACTGAAAAGAAGTAAGAAATGGTGGACATTGAAAATGACTTCAGGTTTTCTCACTGCAGAATATAGTCCAACACTGCTGCAGTTAAATGTTTTACCCTTTGTTCTCCCTGTGTCATCTATAATAATAACCTGCTTCATGTTGATATTTACTGCTGTGTTGCTGACAATTACCTGAAAGAGAAGTTGGGTGCTTCACTGGGCTGGAAAAAGTTTAGCTAAACCAGAAAGCAGGTCTAATTAAGCAAGTTTATTCTATATCTATAAAAGGCTAAGTTGACTCGTGCATGAGTGATACATATAAAGCTTTCACTGGCACCAATCACATGCATGTATTTCCATCTGTCATTGTCGATCGTGAATTTGGTTTACACTTCTATTATAGAGAAAGGGCGAATAGTGATATTAAAATATTTCTTCTAATTAATTTCCTTTCAATGTGCACGAATTCATGCACCAGGCCACTAGTTAGAAAATAAAAGGCCAGAATAGTAGTTACATGAATGCTAAATATGTTGGGGGTAAAAGATAAAGCAGGAAAAACATTATTATTTTGATTAAGGATGGTTTCATTTTATTACATATTTAGCAGTACGATGCATTCAGCTACTATGTGCATACTGTCTGTCCAATTTAGTCAAATCAAGTAGCCTTCAAATCAAGAGGAGACATCTTCCTGAATAACAAACCAGTGACTTACACTGCTTCAGTCGATCAGAGAATGTGAAGTTAAAAGTCAAAATAATTTAGTGCACAGCTCTTGGGGATGGCGTTAGAAAAGGCCTATCTAAATGCTTATGTTTATCACATCTCAAAACAAATAAGATGACTGATATTTAAACTATACACAGTAATTAAGTACAAAGTAGACGAAGGTTAACTATATATACATGCTAAATAATTTTCTTCTTTAAACAGAACAAATAAAACTGCTGAGTATGTAGAGAAACTGGAAAATATATAGACAGTTTATCTTAGTATTAATTCATACATTCATCCATCCATCCATTCATCCATCCATCCATCCATTTATTCATTTATTCATTCAAGAAATAGTTACTGAAATCCAGGATTGTGACAAGTACTGTTCTAGATACTAAGGATTTTGCAATTAACAAAAGAAAGTCCCTGCTATCAAGACATTTTCACTCTACTCTAGCATTCTAGATAATTTTAGGATTAACTTCTAGAATAAAATTCAATTTTGAATAATTTCTAAAGTAAAGAAGAAGTACAACTAGTTAAGTTCACCTCTGTACTAAAATTCCCTTCCCTGATTCTATTATTAACCTGTAAGATTATTTTGAATAGCTTCTAATTACAAAGGATCATCCAAACAGTATGTAGCTTAAATAAGTTTCCTCAGTTCTATCTCTAAACACTGTAGGGTAGTGATTTTCAACAGGTGTACTGCAAGAATTTTTAAAACATATAATACCTGAATAGTCAGCAGCATAGACCTCTTTTCTCTTAGATTATAAAGAACAGTAATAATAAATTGACAACAGCCAGCACAACAATAGCTGTCTGGTGTGAATGAATCAAAATTACACCTATTTTTTTTGTCAGATTGACAAAAATATATTTTATTAT
>NW_005871195.1:208280-241922 GCF_000147115.1 Myotis lucifugus
CATATATATATATATATATATATATACACACACATACATATATATATGCCATGAGATGAAAAGGTTGAAAATCATTACTATAAGGCAGTGGTTCTCAACCTTCCTAATGCCGCAACCCTTTAATATAGTTTCTCATGTGTGGTGACCCCCAACCATAAAATTATTTTCGTTGCTACTTCATAACTGTAATTTTGCTACTGATATGAATCGTAATGTAAATATCTGATATGCAGGATGTATTTTCATTGTTACAAATTGAACATCATTAAAGCATAGTGATTAATCACAAAAACAATATGTAATTATATATTGTGAAATATTTATTTCTAATTACAAATAAATGAAATTTTGTCTTGAAGCATGGTGTAGCATGGGTAACAGTCTTAATATAACAACAGTAAGCTACATTGCTACATTTTGCGACAGTATGCGTAAAAAGCCAACGTCAGCGCGAAGGTTGAGTTTGCTTTCTCACCAGATCAGAAATTCTCGGGGCAGTCTTTGCAAGAGCACAACGAAGATCATCTTCCACAACAAGTCTAGTTCTGTATTTAGACTTGATAACCAACAAGCTGGAAAACCCTGTTTCACAAAGATATGTTGTTGGAAATGGAAGAAGAAGGCGCAACACAGTCTCAGACAGAACAGGATATGACTGCAAACACTTGATCCAGAATTTTGTAACTGGCATTGTAGAGAAATCAGTTCTCGCTGCATCGTTGTTAATAAGTTCAATGAACTCCTCTTGTGCTGTCTCAGGAACATCTTCAACTTTGACTGTGAATGGGCTTCTGGCAAGTGCAAATGGGGTGTCAGGTAGATTTGGAAAGTATGATGACATTTCGTCTGCAAGTATGTGCAAGTGTTCTTTCACAGAAATCATCATCGTAATCCTTTTGTCTGGTTCAATGTCATGTTCCTCAAAAAAAGCAGATAAGGTAGGCAACATGTAAATTTTATTTTCATCCAGTTTTTTTTGCCAAAGCAGAAGTTTCATTTGGAATGATCGGATCTTTTCAGACAAATCGAGGCATGTTGCATTTGGTCCTTGCAGTGATAAATTTAACTCATTCAAGATAGCAAAGATGTCAACCAAGTAAGCTATTTTCTGCAGTTCACTTTTATTGCTGAAAAGTGCTTCGAACTGTGATCTTGCTTTCTGATTAAAAAACGTTTTGAGTTCATTACGAAGCTCAAAAACACGTTTTAAAATTTTTCCTCTCGACAACCATCTCACATCAGTGTGAAATAGCAGAGCATTGTTCGGCGCATCCAACTCGTTGCACAGTTGCGAAAACAGTCGACTGTTTAAAGTGCTCGCCTTTACAAAATTGACACAACTTATGACACTTTTCATTACTTCTTGTAACTCTTGTGGCAGCGTCTTCATTGCTAATATTTGCAGATGAATCATACAGTGAGTTCCGATGACTTTTGGTGACTCATTCAGTATCAAATGTTGAAATCCAGATCGACATCCTAGCATAGCTGGAGTACCATCTGTGCAAACACCACAAACCTTTTCCCAAGAGATCTTATGCTCTTTCAGAAATGAACCAACTGTGTCAAATACATCATGGGCAGTAGTTGTCGTTTTAAGAGGTTTGCAAAAAAGAAACTCATCTTTAAAGTCGCCATCATTAATATACCTCACGTAAACCAGTAACTGTGAACAGTTTGCAACGTCTGTAGATTCATCAAGCTGGATACTAAATATTGGAAGTGGAGCAGATTTAATTTCCTGGATTACCTGATCAAGAATATCAGCAGACATGTCATCTATTCTTCTGCGGACAGTGTCGCTAGATAAAGAAATTGCACTCAATTCTGTAACAAATTCATCTCCGATCATAACTCGAACAATGTCTTTGGCCGCTGGCAACAGTAAATCCTCAGCAATGGTGTGAGGTTTCATAGCTCTGGCGATTCTGAGTGCCACCAAATATGAAGCTTCAACGGCTGCTACGTTTTGTTTGTGGTACTTGCCACCAGTGTCAAGTCTGGCTTTCTTGAGTCCATCAGCTTTGCTTCTAAAATAGTTGGTACCCTTGCTGGCAAAGCTCGGATGCTTGCTATCAAAATGGCGTTTTAGTTTGTTCGGCTTCATAGATTCGGCTGATAGAGCTTCACAACAAATAACACATTGCGGTTTCTCAATTCCTGCTGTAATTATTGAGGTAAAACCATACTGTAAAAAATCCTCACTATATTTTCTTTTCTTAACGTTCTTCTCTACACGATCCATTGTCATGGGATGGTTTGCTAATAAAAATAATATATAACAATAGCTTTAATAATACAAAAGATGATATATGGCATAGTTCAGTCAATACAGTTCATTAAAGTTTCCTATGATTTACAATTCTCTGTGTTGTTGTTTTTACATACCTGTTACTATCACAAGGGGGCAGTATTCACATCAACCACAGCTGAATATAAAAAGACCGATCAGCATCCAGATTAAGTTCCCATGGTACAGATATTTTTTTTTTTTGCAGTAGTTGATAATTTTACAGTACATGATTTTACATTTACCCAGTAATTATAATTCATCAAGTGCCGTTTTACCTTCAATACTGCTGCTTTCAACACAGCAGCTACTTTTAACAAAGTAGCTGCTTTCAACACAGTAGCTGCTTTCTACACAGTAGCTGCTCTCTACACATGTGTGACTGGTCCGCATAAGTACATTATGGTGCCAACCCTGTCACATACACCTGTATCTGTACGGGGTGTATGTGATGTGGTGAGTGAGATGATGTCATCACGCCGGTTACTCGTATGTGGGCGTATCTGCATGTGGGCGGACCCACCTGTAGATGGATAGAGGAGTGGTGTCTCGGTTCCTAAGACCATCGAAAATATGTGTTTTCCGATGGTCTTAGGCGACCCCTGTGAAAGGGTCGTTCGACCTCCAAAGGGGTTGCGACCCACAGGTTGAGAACCGCTGCTATAAGGGAACTAATCGCTAAACCTATTCAGTTCATATAAAGGTAAAATGGAAACCCATGAAAAATATAGAGTATTTCTCATAGGTCCCCTCTAGCCTAGCTAATTAAAAGAATTCTAGTCCTAGGCTGCTAAGTAGCAGAGAATAGGGTTTCTCTACTTAGTGCTTAAAAGGATCTAGATGCTCCTCACACAGAACATCTTATTCCTTTTAAAATTTATTCTTGAGGACTCACATGTTCATAACACAGAACTGAAAGACACTTAACTTCTGTGTACTTTATTGTCTCTACCTGTTAAAAAGATAACTATTCCTACCTCTTAACATTGTTTAACTAAATGAGATAAGGAACAAAAAGGGCTTAGTGCTCAATCATAATTGATGACATTCATTATCACCATCCCCAAAACCACTGTTAGAAAAAATAATAAGTAAGCTACAATAAGGATATTAACAGATTTCTTACGTTTTGGCAAGATGATCAACATGCATATGTTACTCAAAATAGTAACAGTTTTAAAGTGTCAGTAACACTAATGTTACTAATACCCAGTAACTAAATGTTCAAGTTTGGGAAATTTTCAGGAATCCAATAAAAACTTACCCAGTACGACGTACTGTTAAGATATTATTTGCTACTCCAAAGACTCAGAAGTACTTACTGTCTTTTAAACACATCTTTTGGCCTTTTATTTCAAAGTAGAGTTAATAGAACTAACTAAACAAATGAAAATGTTGAGACTATTTACAAGATATTACTATTCTAGCCTAATCCTACTCAGAACATATTGGAAATCTCTAAAATGATTTTATTCAAAGAAAATTAAAAAACAAACAATTGCCTGGCTCGTGTGGCTCAGTGGTTGAGCATCAATCCATAAACCAGGAGGTCATGGTTTGATTCCCAATCAGGGCACATTCCCTGGGCTGTGGGCTCAATCCCCACTAGGGGGCATGTAGGAGGCAGCTGATCAATGATTCTCTCTCATCTTTGATATTTCTATCTCTCCCCCTCTCCCTTCCTATCTCTGAAATGAATACTACTAGCCAAAACCAGTTTGGCTCAGTGGATAGAGCGTCGGCCTGTGGACTGAAACGTCCCAGGTTCGATTCCGGTCAAGGGCATGTACCTGGGTTGCGGGCACATCCCCAGTAGGAGATGTGCAGGAGGCAGCTGATCGATGTTTCTCTCTCATCGATGTTTCTAACTCTCTATCTCTCTCCCTTCCACTCTGTAAAAAATCAATAAAATATATTAAAAAAAAAAAGAAATGAATACTACTAAAAATATATTTAAAAAAAACCCCACACAAAACAAAAACAACAAAAACCCAAGTAGAAAAATTGTTATGTTTAATTAAATCTGGAAAATTATGAACTAAAAGTAAAAAAATTAACAAATATAAGACCGAAAGTAAAGCAAAAATACTAATAAGAATCTTTCATTTAAAAACTGTGATCCTTTAAAAACCTTGAAAAAAGCCAAAAATCCCCAAATGGAGAGGTCACTAAATATCCATGAATACTCACCCACTAGATCCAGATGCTTGAATCCATCAAAACAGTCACAAGTTTTTACTGATTACTATAATAGGGCAATGGAGCACAAGTTAACTCCATACTATCCCAAATTAAAGGTTATTATTACTGATAACTCCAGCGACCATTACAAATTACTCAAAGGAAAAGGAGATTGAATAATGAGTTCCAAGGTGAAACTTACTGTGTGCATGTGTGTAAATGTGTACATTTACTCTAGTTCTCTTAATGATATAAATCTGATAATATAATTCTTGTAAGTGTAAATATATTGGCAGAATAAAATTTTTAAAACGAATGCTATAAAATTCTTAAAGAAAACATGTAAACTATTTTTCATATTGGTTCAGATAGAAATTTGAGAAAAGAATTTGTTGTTTAAAGACTGCCTATTTCTCAACACAGTATGTCAGTAACACAAGAAAAGATTTTCAGTCCCCTGCACATATATGTGTGTGTGTGTGTGTGTGTGTGTGTGTGTGTATTTCTTATGTTAGGCCTTTTAATATACTAGTGATTCTTCTATTCAGAAAATTCTCATATTTCAACACATAAAAGACCTCCTAACATTTAAGATTATACAAAAGCCTGCTTTCTTAAAGATGAGGACTGTTTTCAATATTATTAAAACTTGAAAGTTAACAATTTAACAGAAAATATTTGATATTACCTAATTTCAAACAGGATTAAAAGCAAAACAGGGTCAATATCTAGAAGAAGACAGTAATGTTTTTCTCAATCTCTGGAAGTTGGGGTTAGAATGATCTCCCTCCCATCCTGTATTCCTCTACACCATGGCTTACTATGTGGTGAAAATTAAGACACACTACTACTGTAGAAATGGCCAAAAACAAAAAAATGGAAGATTCTATATTTCTATATTTTCCCCAGGTAACGAAGATGTAAAAGCTACTTCTACCTGATAATGTGTAGCAAGTAAAGTAACAAATGAAACAAGCCTCATTTGGTTTATATAGTTTAGATAAACAGGAATTAAAAAGAATACTGACATTTTAATGTCAAGTAAGCATACTCAAGCTACCAAAGAAACAGCTGATAAATGCTATAATTTATTCTAAAGACAGTTTTGCAATGTAATATATCTATCACTTATTAAACATGAAAGAACATCTGAAGTCTTGAGAACAGCAACAAAATAAGGAACACCAGAAGCATAAAAAATGTGTACCAACATTACCTTTCTTTCGAAAGAGTGCATTTAGGTAATTTTCTGCTTGGCATTCAATCTTTTCAGTGTTGGACTGGCCCTGAGATGATAGTTCCTCTGTTGGTGTTGACTGTGAAGAATCAAGAGATGGTATACAATCCTAAAATTATATATATATAAAAAAACACCAACATTAAAAAAATCACTTTCTAACTGTGGGATTCCATTAAAAATGGCAAAAAAAATTAACTCTCTAAATGCTCATTTGTTCTATCTTTTAAAAATATCAAATTATACAGAGATTATTAAATTTGAAACAGGAGTCAGGAAAAAAGAAATTTAGCTCTAATAGAGGGCCAACTTAGCCTTATTTTTTTAGCAAAACTATAATCAAAAAAGAGGGAAGAGCAGATAAGATATATTGCTGAATAATTTCACTATATAACATGCCAGCAATGAGAATTTTAACAACAAAGCAGTTATGTTTACCTACTAATCTGACCAAAACAGGTACAGGTTCTTGAGTTCTCATTTCCTCTCAGCCCTCTCTCAACAGTACGTAAAGAATTAGGATCCAACCATACAAGAAGATGCTGCTTGTCTAGTTTATACCCTATTCACAGTAGACACTAATATTTAATAATTTACACAGGAGATGATTACAATATCCAAAAGACTTCAAGAGAAAGAAGAAAGTTAAAATGTAGTACCACATTATCCTCCAACTACTGATTCCTGAGAAATCAGCCTGTAGGATGGTCTCAGACCAAACCAGGCCTCCAAGATCATCAGCCTTGTCTATGTAAATACAAAACAGATCTGAACTGATTTCATGAGTTAGGGAGCTATGAGAAAGAAATGTGAAATAAGCAAAAAAGATGAGTAGTTTGGGATTTTCACCTACAAGATAAGCTAAATGTTAGATTTCTAACATGAGACTTTAATTTTCTTCTCATTACCAAAATCAAGTATTTATATTCTACTGTAAGTCACAAAGTTTCAAAACAAATTAAGTTTAAAAATTGTGTTACAATTGTGCAAATAGTTTAGAAATAATTTCATAGCACTGAAACTTACACTGACTGCTTCTCTTTGTAGGTTACAAAATGAACATTTTTCATCCATAGACCAGTCAGTCAGTTCTTCTGGTTCACAGTCTTTAAAAGAGGGAAAAATATTCATTAAATACACTAACTTTATTAAAACAAATAAAAATACCACTCTCCAGAGCAATGGCTCATGTAAAAAAACTAACTACTATCAGTAAGGGGAAAACACCTAAATTAAACTGGTGACATCTAGAAAGAAATAAACAGGGAAGGCTGTAAGGAGAGTATTTTTGCACTTTCAGGGGATAAAGTAGCAAGAACAATGAGCTGGTTATAAATTAATTTTCTAACAATAGGGTTCATATAGCCTCTGTAAGATTCACTTTATCATTGCCTATTAATTTTTTATTTTCACTATGAAATAAATCAGAACAAAGAGATATGGGGGAAAGGAATAAATTTTGCATATTATGAAAGACAACATAAAACAGAGAAATGGAATAAAGCACCAGAAAAGCCCATAGATTTGAGAACATGGAATGCTGTGCAAGATAAAAGTAGAAATCCAGCCCTGACCAGTTGGGCTCAGTGGATAGAGCGTTGGCCTGCAGACTCAAGGGTCCCAGGTTCAGTTCCGGTCAAGGGCATGTACCTTGGTTGCAGGCACATCCCTGGTGGGGAGTGTGCAGGAGGCAGCTGCTCGATGTTTCTCTCCCATCGATGTTTCTATCCCTCTCCCTTCCTCTCTGTAAAAAATCAATAAAATATATCTTAAAAAAAAGAAGTAGAAATCCACAGCTAAAAAGTCAGACCAGATTTTTTTACATTGTTTAAAGGCTTGTTGCAATAGTTAGAGCAAAAACCAGGTAAACAAGTTATATTATTCAACACACAACATGACTTTTTTTTTTCCAGAAGAATGGTCCTTTATAATTCAACTAGAGGCCTGGTGCACAAAAATTTATGCACTGGGGGGGGGGTGTCCCTCAGCCTGGCCTGTGCCCTCTTGCAGTCTGGGACCCCTCGGGGGATGCCCACCTGATGGCTTAGGCCCGCTCCCTGGGGGGAATGGGCCTAAGCTGGCAGTCAGACATCCCTCTGGCAGCCCAGGAGCCCTTGGGGGATGTCCACTTGCCAGTGGGGAGCAGGCCTAAGCTGCAGTCAGACATCCTTAGCGATGCTGAGGAGGTGGGAGAGGCTCCTGCCACCATCGCTGTGCTGGCAGCCATCAGCCTGGCTTGTGGCTGAGCAGAGCTCCCACGGTGGGAGTGCACTGACCACCAGGGGGCAGCTCCTGCATTGAGCGTCTGCCCCCTGGTGGTCAGTGTGTGTCATAGTGACCAGTCATTCCCAGTCGTTCTGCTGTTAGGGTCAATTTGCATATTACTCCTTTATTATATAGGATAGAGGCCTGGTGCACGGGTGGAGGGCCAGCTGGTTTGCCCTGAAGGGTGTCCCGGATCAGGGTGGGGGTCCCGCTGGGGTGCCTTGCCAGCCTGGGTGAGGGGCTGGGGACCGTTTTCAGGCTGGCAATACCCCCTTCAGGGTGGAGGTCCCCGCTGGGGTGCCTGGCCAGCCTGGGTGAGGAGCTGATGGCTGTTTGCAGGCTGGTCAAGCCCCACAGTGGGGACCCTCACCCCATGGGGGTGTGGCCAGCCTGGGTGAGGGGCTGATGGCCATTTTCAGGCTGGCCACGCCTCCTGGCGACCCAAGCTCCCAGCCTCTCCTTTTTCCCCCCCTGGGATTTATTTATCTTCTATAACTGAAACTTTGTATCCTTGAGCGGATCCCAGGTCCTCCTTGAGCAAGGCCACAGCCAGCTGGAAGCAGGTATCTGGGATTTATTTATCTTCTATAATTGAAACTTTGTATCCTTGAGCGGATCCCAGGTCCTCCTTGAGCGGAGGCCACAGCCAGCTGGAAGCAGGTATCTGGGATTTATTTATCTTCTATAATTGAAACTTTGTAGCCTTGAGTGAGCTGAGGGCTGGCCAGGGCTGGCGGGAAGCTTGGCTTCCTCCATCACCGGGGGCAACCCAAGCCTCCTGCTCGTTCCAGCTCTGTGGCCACTGCCATCTTAGTTGGGTTAATTTGATTACTCGCTCCTGATTGGCTTGAGCGTAGCAGAGGGACGGTTAATTTGCATGTTTCTCTTTTATTATATATGATTACTATAATATAGAATATTTGTGGAAAACGAACATTTTGTGATGAAAGATTTCCTGAAGATATAACATTGTCATCCCAACTATACTTAGTATAGACAGTGATTTTTGAAACTTACTCCCTGTAACAGAACTCCCCCCCCACCCGCCAATTTCTTTTCCCAAATAAATTCATATGTAGAGCCTCAAACCATAAAGCAACCATTATCAATCTGAGGCAGTTACACTAGGACTAATTTGAAAAGCACTGGTGTACCACAGTAATGTACTCTCATACTTTTGAAATACATAATGAAGTTTAATATGTTTCTGGTAAACTACACAGAAAATACACTTATCTGTTTTTGAAGTGATTATGAGTAAAATTTAGTTAGAATCAGCCCTTAGGATACTCTTGCATCGATCCAAACACACATTTGAAGATAATACATAGAAAATAAAATAATTTTTGGAATATAACGTGTAGTGATAGCTTCCTTTGATTTTTGGCAGTGGTCCAGAAATATTCCTGCTATTTATCTGAACTTGAAAAGGCAGCAAATAGGAACAAAAGATCCAGTACAGAATAAAGGAAAGATAACTGTGTTTGAAGTCTATGAAAATCTAGGACTTGAACTTACTAGCTGTAACTAGTCAAGCCATAAAGTTTTGTGTTTTTTTAAAATTTCCACACCTATAAAATAAGGATCCCACCATTACTTAATTTATTTGTGGATCAAATGAAAAAAAAAGTGAAATAATAATTATAAACTACAAACATCATACAAAAGCTATTAGCAAGGTAGAATTACCAGTCTATTTTAACTCCTGTACTATCACACCTATACTTAATAAGGTTAGTTTGCAGAAGGCAGATAATTTTAATTTAATATCTGCTTAAGATATTAAACACGCTTTTGTAAACAACCTGAAAAATCAAAAAGTTTATGCGATCTATACAATTATAAACCCAGAAGTGTAGTTATATATATTTATAATTTTTTTCAACCTTTCACTCTGTCACTGGAACAGAATCATACATTCACACTCTTGAATGCAGGATCATGCAGTGTCTTACTAGGGAGCCAGAGCTCTCTGACCAATGGGATGAATACGGAGAAGTGACAGTATACCAATCTAAACTGAGGAATAAAAATGCATAGTGAGTTCCCACAGTTCTCCTGAGCTTCCACCATCCAACATGTGAAGAACTTGCTTCATATAATCATTACTCCTTCAGTCTGTGACCTGGAGTCATGAGGTGATGTGATCCCCATCCACAGCCTGGAGTTCAGTGAATCTGATCACGCATAAGCATGAAACAGATTTTGGAGCTGTTTGTTATGCAACATTAGTGTAGCAAAAACTTGACTCATATGCTAAGCAGAAGATAATTTTGATCAATGAAATCTAAACTGCTTTTTTATTATAACTGCATGAATAGCAAATATGAAAGCAATCTAGCGTTGTGATTTTTGAAAAATAGGTGGTAGGCTAGGGAAGGGGTATATCTGAAAAATCATTGTAAGGTTTCATGAAGTTTCAGTGATAAAATATGTTGATTCAAAGGATAACTTTGGATTAATTAAAACCATTACCAGTTGTACAATAAAATTGGGCATGCTGAGATTATCCTCATTTATTTCAGAAGTCCTTCAAGGAAATGTTAATTAAAATAAATGTCTACATAGTTAAATAAAGAGCAATGAATAATCAATGACTACATAAATGCCAGTAAATTTTGCTGGATTCAAAAGATCTAAATATATTTTGTAAAAATATATTTACAAATATTTAAAAATACTCTTTCTCCAGCAACTTTTGAGTCCAAATAAACAATGGTAGGATTATATATATATATACAATATATATGAAAACAGATTTTGAAAAATCAACGATAGACCCGATTTCTCCCTCAGTACAGGTTGTCTTTTCATGTCATAAAAATTAAATAAAAACTAAATAAAAACAGAACATAATCATTTTCTCTCTCACGTACACTTTGACAATGAATCAGGTATCTTCTTTAAAATAAGTTGTCTCTCATTTTGAAAATTTTAAAACATGATTGTATAAGTTCAAAAGGGTCAAATTGTGTACTTTACAGGAACCACCTTACTAATGTCATGCTCTAGCCAGTTTGCTCAGCGTATATATAGCGTTGGCCTGCGGACAGAAGGGTCCCAGGTTTGATTCCAGTCAAGGGCACATGCCCAGGTTGCGGGTTCTATCCCCAGTAGGGGGCATGCAGGAGGCAGCCAATCAATGATTCTCTCTCATCATTGATGTTTCTACCTCTCTCTCCCTTCTTCTCTGAAATCGATAAAAATATATTTTTTTAAAAAGGGCAATATCATAATGAAAACTGATAGTAAATGAATGACCATCCTTTCCACTGCGGGTAAGTACTCTTGTAGTCAGTTTCCCTCAATCATTTAACCGAATCTATCTTGGAAAGATAACAGACTTTGAAATTAGAAAACCTTGGTACTGAACCATGGGTTTTCCACCTTCCAGATGTCGCCTTGGGCAAATTACTTTCTCTGAGCTTCAGTTTCCCTCTCTGTAAAATGATGATAATAATTGCAGCTTAAGGCTGTAGTATAAATTAAATTAAAAAAATATGCAAAACACCTAATAAGCCATAATAAGATGTTACTTTTAGTTTATTTTAAATAATAACACTTCTTTTGAATGTTTTTATTCTATTCAGTAGCCTTTAACCATAGGAAATAAATCTGGAATTCCCAAAGACAAAACCCAATGAAAAGTGAAAAAATAATACTGAACTAGATTTTTCATGAAGGTCATGAAAAAGTGATTATCACTATGTTGATTTTGAGGTAAGAGACTGAAGAGTGGGCAATTTTAAAATAATTTTCCAAGGCGCTGAGAGGAGGGGACCGTAAAGGGGGGGAAATGGGAGATATCTGTAATACTATCATTAATAAAAAATATATTAAAAAAAGAATTTAAATAATTTAGCCTGTAAAAAATAAGATAAAATAAAATAATTTTCCATTATGAAACTACATATTAACCATATTGAAAAGTCCAAAAAAGAAAAACTATTCTTAATCCCACCAGCCAGAGATAATGATTAAGAATTACAATATTTCCTTCCAATTTATCTATGCCTTTTTAAAAATTAGAAGCAGCCGAATATTTGAGAAGATCAATAAAATTGGGGATAAATCTCTAGCCAGAATAAGCAAGAAAAAAAAAAAAGAGAAAACAATGGGAAATAAATGATGGGCCATCACTATTGGTCCTGTGAATATTAAAAGAATATTGTGAACAACATTAGTTGTCCACAAATTTTATAACTTTAGATGAAATGAATGAATTACTTGAAAGACACAGTATACCAGATTTCACACAAGAAAAAATAAAGAAGCTTAATAGGTCATTTCTATTAAAAATTTAAAATCAATAATTAATAACCTCTCAAAACAGAAAGCTCTAGCCCAGATGGTTTCTCCACAATCTGCTCCAGAAAAAGGAAATATTTCCTCACATACTCTGATTCCATCATTACCCAAATAGCAAAACCTGTCTGAATAGATACCTCACCCAAGACGATATGCAGAGAACAAATTAAACAAATGAAAAGGCACTCAACATCATATTCCATTAGAGAATTGCAAATTAAGATAAGAAACCACTACACACCTAACAGTATGGTTAAAGTACAATACACTGACCTCAAATGCTGGTGAGGACGTAGAGCTAAAAGAAATGGTGGGAACGCAAAATATTATGGCCACTTTTGAAGATAGTCTGGCAGTTTCTTCCAAAGCAAACCATAGTCTTCCCAATGCCATGGTGCTCCTAGGTATTTACTCAAATGAGGTGAAAAAAGTCCACACAAAAACCTGCACACAAATGTTTACAGCTGCTTTATTCATAATTGCCAAAACTTGAAAGTGACCAAGATGTCTTTCAAAAGGGTAAAGGAATTAAGCAAACTGTGGCAGTATTATTTAGCAATAAAAAGAAATGAGCTATGAAGCCATGAAAATACAGAGAGGAAATTTAAATGCATATTGCTCAGTGAAAGAAGTATAAAAAGGCTAAACACTGCATGATTCCAAGTATATGACATTTTGGAAAAGAAAAAACTATAGAGACGGTGAAAAGATCAATGTTTGACATGGTTTAGGAACAAGGGAGAGGACTGAAAAGGCGAATACAGGTGATTTTTAGGGCAAACTATTGTGTATAATATTCTAATGTTCTAATGGTGAATACATGACATTGTATATTTTGGTAAAACCCACACAAATGTACAACACACAAAGAGTAACCTAGTAAAAATTATGGAGGCTTTAGTTAATGCATCAATATTAGTTCATCAATTATAACAAATGTACCACTAATGAAAGATGTTAATATGGGGGTACCTAAGACAAAAGGGAAGAGGGAGTCTATGGGAACTCCTCATACTTTCTACTAGATTTTTCTGTAAATTTAAAACTGCTCTCAAAAATACTATTTTTTTTAAATTAGAATCATATTATACACATGCTTATTTATCACAAATATTTTCCATCTCACATATACTTCTATATCATTTTTAAAAGATAAATACAGTTCATCAAAGAGATGCATTTAACTTATTTAACTCAACATCCTATTTTTGGCTATTTAAGCTTGCTTCTCTAATCTTGGCATTATAAACACCATGATGAATACATTGGGAGACATCTTTCTGTACACATTGATCGGAGCTAATAATATAATTTATATAAATAACTTTAAAATAGTATTAGATTCTCAATTCATATTGGCAAACTACCAAATTTTGACAATACTAGGCCATGAGTTCCTAGTAGAAAGAGATCCTATTTATTCTTCTTTCCTCATTGCTTATCACAGTTCCTAATTCAAATTAAGCATTTCAAATAGTCCACTCAATAAATTTTATTAAAAGTTAGTTTTGATGTCTCCATCATCATAGTGTTAACACTTGGAAAAAAATATTAAGCCAAAAGATTAAATTTCAGTAGTAGTATAAGCCAGGGGTCAGCAAACCTTTTCTATAAACCACGATAGAAAATATCTTAGGTTTTGCAGGCCATGCAGTCACAACCATTCAACTCTACTGTTGTAGTACAAAAGCAGTCAACAGATAAAATATTATTAACTGGATAATTAAATTTGAACATTTTATAATTTTCACCTTGTGAAATATTAATCTTTAGATTTTTTCCAACTATTTAAAAATGTAAAACCCATTCTTAGCTCACAGGTCTTCCAAAAACAGTCAAAGAGCTTGATTTGGCCCACATGCTATAACTTGCAGATGGCTGATATAATCACCCTTTGAAATGTGGACACATAGAAAAAAACACACAAAAAAACACAGTAAGGATCTTAATAGCCAGTTTACACATAGGCCTACTGCAGTCTTAATATTTTTGTAAAATATCCATAGTCAGGCAATTAAATCAGATGATCCCATGGATGAAATAAGCTGGCCCATCAATAAGATATGAAAAAGAATTGACTAAAATTCCTGTGACAGCAGGAAAAGTGACTTTTGAGGAGATGGAGAAAGAAGGCAGAATACAGAGAACTTTTCTAGGAGTACATAAAATTGGGAAGTTTACGACATTCGAAGTTTCTTTGGAGACTTTACTCCAAAAAAAAAAAAAAGTAATTGTTATGTTTTCCTCAAAAGGACAAAAAGTCATGACAACAGATCAAAGAACAGAGAAAGCTATTTTGTTTCCAACAAATTAAAAATTAGCAGTATTCAAAAGCTTTTTTCAAAGCCATTTAATCTGAAGGTGGATCTGAATCAAATTAAAATATAAATCTCTCAAAACACTAGTATATGATACAAAAGTATTAAAACACACTGTTTGCCAAAGTTGATTTTTAAGGTAGCAGTATGAAATTTAGAGTATTTTTTTAATAGCCCGCCTTTCTCCCAGAACCCAGCTGCGCCCCTGCCCCAGCACCAGGGAGCATCAATGCAGACGCTCCCCATGCAGGTTTGTGATGTGGTTCAATTAACCTAAATGTATTATAAAATTTAAATAATATGCATTTAATTTTATAAAAAATTTAGAGTAATATACAAGAATCCTTTGCTATCCAGTTTACTTGGTTCCTGAGTTTTGAAGTAAGAAGGGTTCAGATATCCAGTGATTTAGAAACATACACTAATCTATATGATTCCTGCGTACAGATATGTATAGTGAGAAATACCTATACTTGTAGTCCTAGCATCTAAAAATGAAACCATTTTTAACAATGGTAACAACAAAGAAAGCACACTTATTTAAAAGAGGATAAGAAGTTGGAGCTGTAATAGATAGCTTCTACATGGCTTTTCAAAAGGCTCTACACTTTGATAATACTGTTTTAATTTTCCTTAAAAACATAGCTGTCTTCATCCTTACACAGATACAGATTTATTACAATAACGAAATTCATGCACGGGTACGGTCCCTAGGCCTGGCTGGCGATCGAAGCGCAAGTGTCTGGCATGGAAAGGCAGGTCACAGCTGACCTCTGGGCCCTGGGCAACCCCTGAGCCCCGTGCGCCCCCCTCCACCTGAGTCACGGTGCCCAAGTTCCCATGCGGAGATGAGGTGAGCGTGGCCAGGGCGGTGGGCGGGGGCGCAGTGTGGGCTTGGGGCCGCCCAGCAGCGTTTACAAAAGCCAGGCGGGCAGCGCACTCTCTCCTGGCCAGCTTTGCAGACCGGCTCCTGCACAAACCCATGGGGAGCCCGATGGGCCCCTGCAGTCCCAGCAGCTGCGGCCTGGCTCACCCACAGGAGGCTGTGCAGGTGTGGGGCTGGATCCTCACAGGCACCCTGCACCTGAACGCCTGCTGCCAGCACCTTGTCGCCAAAGCCCACCATGTTCTGCACCGCCCCCTGGTGGTCAGCATATGTCATATTGAGTGGTCGAACTCCCCATGGAACGACTGCCCGATGGGACAATTTGCATATTAGGCTTTTATTACATAGGATTAGTGCAATCATACTTAAGCAACAACTAATTAGAAGTCTTTTTAATTAAAAAAAAGCAAGAAAGAATTTTCCTATGAAATTTGGAAAAAGCTAGAACATTAGGGATGAGAAAGGGCAATGAAATTATGTGCCTATGTAAGAGAAAAAGATTGAGTTACAAAGCTTAGCTAATTTTATAAATACCCTACCAAGGGAAAAAATAAAGGCACAGAAGTGGAAATAAAGTACAAAATCTATTGGAATTAAAAAATAAATGGAATAAGATATACAGCAGTGGGGTATGAAATCAATTAATTAGTTAAATTTGTCATAATAGATCCAAAATGTAATATTGTGCAGCCATTTAGAATAATGACCAAGAACTTTATATACCCAAATGATATACTAGTGAACAAACATAGTAGGTACAAAAACTATATACTATGTGGACAGTATATACTACTTTAATAAAAAAATAAATACATACAAACATATTTTAAACTTAATTATAAAAATGTTAAAGGTTATCTGTGGGTCATGGACTAATTTTTCACTTTTGGGCTCATTTATATTTTCTAATTTCCTAAAATGAACATGTGTTATTTGTACACAAAAGAAATAACCATCAAAAAATAAAATACATGTATTTATTTCCTTAGAACATTCTGCCCTTTGTATAATAACTAATTTCTGAAGAAACATAAATTCATACATATATTCAGAACGATATATGTAAATAAATGAAAGCAAGAGGCTAAAAATCACAAGCTGGACTTTGGGTTATCAGAAAGCAATTAAGTATAATGCTGCCTTCTGACATGAATGAAAAACAGCAGGCTGAAGAAATACCAAGCATAGGTTAAACTCTTATTTCTTAGATTTTTCCTTTATTTATAAGCTCAGAAAAAAAGGCGAAACTACAGTCAGTTTTGCTTATAACAGGTAAAAATATTTAATTTAGTGTTAAGCTATGACACAGTGAGAGATGTTGAAAGTTTAAAAGAAGATAAAGATCTTAGCCATAAGAATGATAAAATATTGGAATGGGTATATTTTGGGATCTTGATCCTTATCGTCATGTTCTGCATGGATATCATTCATCTGATTGAAGATGGGTGGTTGGGACAAATGATCTTGCATAAACACTGTCAGCTCTATGATTCATAGCTCAATCATCCTCCTCAACATTAACAAAGAATGAGCAGAAGACTTTTGACTACACCAACTATCACTGTAACTACCTCAACTCAAAAGACTTACATACACAGAGAGAAGGGCCTTTAAGTCTACTAGATAGGACTTTGGTCTTAATAGAAAGGAAGGTACCAGAGTAGGGCAGAAGGTAAAAGAGTTAGCATTGAAAAGTGACAAGATACAGAAATAATTCAATCAAAATCAAAGTAGAAAATCTATTCTAGCATTACCCATTTTGTAAATGAACTGTACTATAAACTTTCACATGTCTACAAAAATGTTCTCTCCTAGTGCTCTAGGTTTCCAAGCAAGCAGTAAAACAGCTAAACTATGCTGCCACAGCAATTATAATGCAGATCAAAATCTTATACCAGGATTTATGCAACAACATTTGGAAGGGTGGGTTATAATAAATAGAGGAGGCTACACATAAATAGAAAACTCTGAACACATATGGCAGGATTTCTCAGAGTGACAATCTGAGTTCTAGAATGCCTGTATCATAAGCAACAGGCAACTGAACCCTTTTAAGTCCTCTTTAAGAAGTAGTCAGGGAATGTAATGTATAAAATGACAAAAATCAAATTTTACCACTGAGCCAAAACAAACTTCATTTACAATTTTGATCAGTATACTAAATTTTTTAAAGATTATAACATCATGTAATAATAGGAATCACTTTTATGTATTCATTTAAAATATTTTTAATTAAACAATAACACAAATTCATGTTTAGTATAAAGTTAGTGTAGAACAACCATTTCTCATTTGTTAAATGGGACAGAAGGTTAAAATTTTGAAATAAAACGTTACCTTCAAATAAACTGAGGTCTCTTCGTAGCCGTGGTCCATAAAGCCCTTCTAAAATACTCTCAAAACCTGTATTATTAAAGAAAGAAAGAATATTAACTATGAAAGAAAGCTTAATTTTACAATAACAAAAAACCATAAACTCTATAGGAATCAGCAAATTATAAACTTAACATACTATAAGGTGTCATTTTTCCTTTAGTTGAATTAATTTGAACTAGGAAATACATAACATAATAAACAGTCATATAATAACTATCAGAAATTACATTATTATAAAGAAATATTCAAATGTAAATGTTCACTACTAAAACAGGTAAACATTTTTGTCATTTAGAAATATTCCCAGGTTAAATTATTACGGGCAGATTTCTTTTGTAATCATTTTGTAGAGAGGAGAAGAATAACTAGAAAAGATGTATAATTCTGTTTATATTTGTTAACAACATATGTTAGCTTAAAAAAGTAGCATCTTGAACCTCAATTACCAAAATGAGTAAATGAGTGCCAGTGGAGAGAAATTCTTGCTATGAAAAGTATGATGGCCCCGGCCAGGTGGCTCAGTTGGTTGGAACATCGTCCAGGGCACCAAAAAGGCTGCAGTTCAATTCCAGGTTGGGACACATAACTAGGCTGTGGGTTTGATCCCTGTAGGGGCGCCTACGGGAGGCAATCAAGTGATGTTTCTCTTTCACATCGATGTTTCCCCCTCTGTTTCCTCCCCTCCCCTTTCCCCTCTCTAAAATCAACAAACATATCCTCGGGTGAGGATTAAAAATAAATATGAGGTATAAATGTTAACCTACTTGTAAAAATCATGACAATAATTTATTCATGGGTATGGAGTATTTTAAAAAATTATTGAAAATCTTGTCAAGTTAAAAACCTCATTCACGAACTTACATAGTGTCCTACTTTCTGGATATACTAATTTTAAGATTTTTGCAATTTTCTTTTTGAAATCTGTATTATATTAAATTTTAAGCAGTTTTTTGATAAACTACAAGGCATCCAAAGGAAAATGACCAGAATGGCAAAATAACTGGGAAATTAAGAAAAGGAACTACTTAAAGAATGCTTAAATTAGGGAGGGAAAATATTAAAGGTAGAATGATAGATCTGAAAAACGAAAGATAAAGGATATTTTCTCAGTGATATTCCTAAATTGTAAAAATGCAGAAATACTACTCTAGAAATGTTCCATAAATCATGCTTTAAAAAGACATGTTAACATCTCTATAATCAAGATGCATATTCAAGTAGATGTATCATAGTAAAAAAAAAAAAGTAACATTTTTTCACATAGAACATGAAGAAATGATGCATCTTATCCTATATAATAAAAGGCTAATATGCAAATAGACCAAATGGCAGAACAACCGGTCCCTATGACACCAGGGGGCGTGTGCAGAACATGTGGCTGTCAGCTGCGGCGGGATGGTGGAGCAGGTGAGTAGGGGCGCCAGACCAAGGCAGAGGGCGAGCCTCTGGTGGTTACTGAAAATTCTTTACTCCCGTGCTCCGTGGTCCTGCCCGGCGCTTGGACCCACTATTGGCGCCAGAGCTGTCGCTCACAACCACTGCCAGCGCCCAGCGCAGGTCCCGATCGCTCGGTGCCATCAGCAGGAGTGAGTGGCAGCTGCTGGCACCAATCGTCCCTCAGGGCTTCTCCACCTCCCCCTGCTCCTGAGGGGTGATCAGGCCAGCAGCTGTCATTTGCACCTGCTGCTGGCACCGGCCCCAACTGCTTAGTGCCTTCAGAAGGTATGACCAGGGCCAGTGCCATCAGCGTGTGGGAGTGGGGCTGTGGGCAGACAGGTGACCAGGGGCCACGGCAGGAGGGGCCGGGTGGGGGTGCAAAGGATGGGCTGAGACCCGCCCCTGTGCCTACCACAGCCTCATGGTCCACAGTTCCTTTCAGGTGCATGAATTCGTGCACTGGGCCCCTAGTAACTTATGATGTCTTAGATTTAACAAAGTAGTTATCATGGAACTTAGGAAATATGCACTTAATAAAATCTTTGTGAAATGATTCAGTACTAGTTCTCAGGAGTGGAAATTTCAGGCAGAAAAGTGAATGAACTAGAACCAGAGAGCGCTTTCAAGAACACTATCGAAAAGACTTTCCTACTGGGTAAAACCTCAGAGCGAACAAGCCCCAAATCTCTTTCTATTACTAAGATAATCTAATTCTATTTTGTTGTGATCATGGACTCCAAAAATTAACAATGCAAACAAACTATTTTAGGATGTCATTCTATTGTATATCGAACAAAATATACAGCCTCATCCTATATAAGTTTACTAAATTGGATTTCTCATAAATTGCTGGTGGAATGCAAAATGACACAACCATTTTAGAAAAGTTTGACAATTTCTAGTAATTTAAACATGCACTACCACATGATCAAACAATCCCACTCCTAAATATTTACCAAACAGAAATGGAAACTACACTTACACAAATACCTGTACACAAGTATTCATAGAGTTTCATTCACATTTACTCCAAACTGGAAACAATCCAATGTCCTTCAACCATTGAATGAAAAAACAAACTGGTACAATGGAATACTACATAGCAAAAGGAACAAACTACTGATACATGCAGCAACATGGATATATTTCAAATGCATATTGTTAAATGTAAAAAAAACCAGACTCAAAGCATATACTTTATGATTTCACTTATTATTCTCTGGGAAAAGCATAACTACAGAGTCAGAGCAGACCAATGGTTGCTAGTGCCATGTTACCTAGGTAAGGAAATAACTATGAAGAATCACAAAACAACTTTTAGGGATAATGGAACTGTTTTATATCTTGTTTATTGAGAAGTTGGTTATCCAACTGTTTGTGTGTCAAAACTCATAGTACTGTATTCTGTAAATTAAATCTTAATAAACCTTGCAATTTTTTTTTTAAAGAAAAGGCATAACAGTTTCTGCAGCAGAGAAAGGTGAAGGTCAGTAGATGACTTGATGGGTTCATCCTTAAAAAAGAAACAAGCAAACTAAAGTGAATCATGAATAATGGTCAGGGTTTAGAGTAAAGATGGAAGACTAAAATTCAGGTGTCAGTCATCAGTAAATTTAATAGGGAAAGGTAATTGGACAAATGAAAACATGCTAAAAGTCACTAATCATTCGAGAGATGCAAATCAAAATGACAATGCAGTCCCATCTCACACCTGTCAGAATGGCTATCATCAACAAATCAACAAATGACAAGTGCTGGCAAGGATGTGGAGAAAAAGGATCCCTTGTGCACTGCTGGTGGGAATGCAGACTGGTGCAGCCACTGTGGAGAACAGTATGGAGTTTCCTCAAAAAAACTAAAAATGGAACTCCCATTTGACCCAGTAATTCCACTTCTAGGAATATATCCCAAGAAACTAGAAACACCAATCAGAAAGGATATATGCACCCATATGTTCATAGCAGCACAATTTAACATAGCTAAGATTTGGAAACAGCCTAAGTGCCCATTAGCAGAATAGTGGATTAGAAAACTGTGGTACATCTACACAATGGAATACTATGCTGCTATAAAAAAGAAGGCATTCTTACCATTTGCAACAGCATGGATGGAACTGGAGAGCATTATGCTAAGTGAAATAAGCCAGTCAGAGAAAGATAAATACCACATGATTTCACTCATTTGTGGAATACAATGAACAACATAAACTGATGAACAAAAACAGATCCAGAGACAGAGAAGCATCGATCAGACTGTCAAACCTCAGAGGGAAGGTAGGGGAGGGCGGAGAGGGGGAGAGATCAACCAAAGGACTTGTATGCATGCATATAAGCCTAACCAATGGACACAGACACCAGAAGGGTGAGGGCATGAGTGGGGTGGGGTGGGGGGAATATGGGAGGATAAGGACCCGTATGTAGGTCCCAGCAATCGGATCCTGAGAACCACTACAGTACAGAAAACTGGGATCTTAAGCCAGCCAAAGGAACACTCACTTTTTCATTTTTATTTCATTTTATTTTTTTATTACTTTGTTAACTCTTTTTTTCTTTGTTTTCCTGTTTTTGTTAGTTGCTTTATTTCTATTTCTTTTCACATTATTTTTCCATCACTCTATTTTATTTTTATTTGCTATTTTATACCATTTTTAAAATCAAATTTTTTGTAAATTTATTATTATTTTTTCTCATTCTCTTTCCTCTTATCTACCCATCCCCTTTCTACTTCCTCTATACTGAACTGAGATCCTCCCCATATTCATCTAATTCTTAACCTTATCTTCAATATATAAGCTCAGCATCTTCAGATTCTGCCCCCACCCTCTTTGCTGGGGGTTTGGTGTTTGTATTTTTTTTATTTTTTATTATTATTATTTTGTTTGTTTTGTTTGTTTACCTATTGGTTCTGTGGTGTTTATATATAATCTCCTTTTTTTTTTCTCTCATCTTTTTCGCTCTCTTCGATATCACTTACACTCTCTTTTCTTGCCCCTAATTCTCTTTTCTCAGGTGGTCACTTATAGTGGGGTTATTATTGTCGTGAGTACATTCGTGCTTTGGTTCCTTTGTGTTGTGTATTGTCGAGGTGAATTTTATCCTGTCTGGCCAGGTGCTAGAGAGTGAGCCTCATAACCAGAAACCTGGAGAGGAAACTCCATCCACAAACGGGTCAATAACACCCCAGACTCAACTACAGAGGCAGGAAGAAGGCGGCAGTGAGGGAGAGAGCGTGAGTCAGTGAGGGACCAAAAGAGGAGTGTGTGGTCATGTGGGATGTGTGTGTGTGTGTATGTGAGTGAGGCACAGATAGATCCCGCAGGACCTTCGGGGTCAGGCTAATCAGACTCGCCTAACTAGGCAGCCTCTGCTACCGTTGTAAGCAGCTCCGGGAGGCCGGCTCGCCCTCAGAAGCCTAGCGTTTTTAAGGGGAGAGCTGCTGTAACTGGGAGCCAGGCCTCACCTCAACCCAGGGTGCCCTCAGATAACACCTGGGATTCTACAGACACCCCTGCCAGGGACTTGCTACCTCAGCTGTGGTTCCACGGTCACCGAGTCTCCAGCCACCCTGGGTGGAGGCTCCTGTGAGTTCTCAAGTGTGCTCCCCTCTGACCGGCCCAATGCCTTAGCCCGGGGCACTGCAACCACGCAAGCAGCAGACACGTGAGCAGCCCACTCCTGTCCAAGGAGCAGCAGCCCTGTGAGCAGCCTGCCCCAGGCCTAAGAGCAGAAGCCTTACGTGGCCTGCCCCTGCCAAAGGAGCAGCAGCTGTCAGCTGTGTGAGCAGCCTGCTCCCTCATCCGAGGAGTAGCAACCACGTGAGCAGCCTGCCCCGTCTGAGGAGCAGCAGCCGCACGAGCAGCCTGCCCACGATTGAGGAGCAGCAGCCCCACGCAGCCCGCCTCCATCCGAGGAGCAACAGCTGCGCAGCCCACACCCTCCTCCTGTCTGAGGATCAGTAGGTGTGCGAGAAACCTGCCCCCATCCAAGGAGCAGCAGCTGCACGAGCAGCATGCCCCCATACGAGGAGCAGCAGCGGTGTGAGCAGCCCATACCCATACAAGAAACAGCATCGCCGCGAGCAGCCTACTCCCATTCAAGGGAGCAGTAGCTGCCCGAGCAGCCTGCTCCAGTCCGAGGAGCAGCAGCCACACGAGCAGACCACCCACGTCCGAGGAGCAGCAGCCCTGCATAGTCCACACTGGTCCAAGGAGCAGCAGACACACGCAGCCTGCACCTGTCCGACGAGCAGCACCTGGGTAAGCGGCCTGCCCCCATCCAAGGAGCAGCAGATACACGTGCAGCTTGCTCCCGCCCAAAGAGAAGCAGCCACACAAGCAGCCCATCCCCCGTCCGAGAGCAGCAGCCAAGCAAGCAGTCAGCCCCTGTATGAGGAGCAGCAGCTGCATGTGCAGCTCATTCTGGCCCGAGGAGCAGAAGCTGCCCGAGCAGCTCGCCCCTGTCCGAAGAGCAGCAGCCACACGAGCAGACAGACCAACCACATCTGAGGAGCGGCAGCCCTGTGTAGCCCACACTGGTCCAAGGAGCAGCAGCCAAACCCAGTCTGCACCTGTCCAACGAGCAGCAGCTGGGTGAGCATCCCGCACCCATCCGAGGAGCAGCAGGCACACAAGCAGCACGTACCCCATCTGAGGAGCAGCAGCTGTGCAAGCAGCCCGCACCCTACAAGAAGCAGCAGCCCTGTAAGCAACCTACCCCTGTCAAAAGAGCAGCAGCCTCACGAGCAGCCTGCCCCATCTGAGGAACAGCAGCAGCGTGCAGCCAGCCCCGATCCAAGGAGCAGCAGCCATGTGAACAGTCCGCGAGCATCTGAGGAGCAGAAGCCATGTGAACAGCTCCCCCCACCTGAAGAGCAGCAGCCTCGTGATCAGCCCACCCCTGTCCAAGGAACAGCAGCTGTGCAATCAGCCTCACCTACCAGCCAGAGGAGACACCACTGCTGGGAACAGCACCCACCAGAGGAGCTGCTGCCAACTGAGGAGCAGCCACTACCGCAACCACTTGAGGAGCAACTGCAGCCCGAGGAACCACTGCCACCCAAGGAGCAGTCCCTGCACCACTCGACATCTAGATCAATCAGTGAGACCAAAAATGGGTAGACAAAGAAACCCCAAAAGGAAAGAAAATGAAGAATCGCCAGAAAAGCAGCTTAGTGAAACAGAGGCATGAAATATGTAAAAAAAAAAAAAAATTCAAAATAAGTGTCCAGATGGAGGAAAAAATCAACAACTTATGTAAGAATCAAGAAGAAATGGATGAAAAAAATCAATAAATTATGTAAGAATCAAGAAGAAATGAAGAGTGATATAGCTGCAATAAAAAACACCATGGAAAGTTTCAACAGTAGACTAGGAGTGGCAGAGGACTGAATTAGCGAATTAGAAGACGGGGAAGCAAAACACACCCAAACTGAACTGCAATTGGAGAAAAAAATTAAAAGACAGGAGAGCCTAAGGGAGCTATGGGACAACATGAAATGAAGCAACATACGAATAATAGGGGTGCTAGAACAACAAGAAGAGGAACAAGGGTTAGAAAACCTATTGGAAGAAATAATGTTAGAAAACTTCCCTGAGGTGGGAAGAAAAAAGTCACACAAGCACACAGAGTCCCAAACAAGATGAACCCAAAAAGACCCACACCAAGACATCATAATTACCATGGCAAATGTTCAGGACAAAGAGAGAATCTTAAAGGCTGCCAGAGAGAGACAGAAAGTTACATACAAGGGATCTCCCATTAGATTATCAAATGATTTCTCAACAGAAACACATCAGGCCAGAAAAGAATGGATGGAAATTTACAAAATGATGCAAAGCAAAGGACTGAATCCAAGAATACTCTACCCAGCAAGGCTATCATTCAAAATTGAAGGGGAAATAAGAAGCTTCACAGATAAAAAAAAGGCTAAGGGAGTTTATCACCACCAAGCCAGCAGTGCAAAAAATACTAAAGGGACTGGTGTAAAAAGAAGAAATAAAAAGCTAAGAAAGAAAACAGGCACAAAAAATAAAAATGGCTACAAATAAGTACCTTTCAATAATAACTTTATTTTTTTTATTAAATATATTTTATTGATTTTTTACAGAGAGGAAGGGAGAGGGATAGAGAGAAACATCGATGAGAGAGAAACATCGATCAGCTACCTCTGGCACACTCCCTACTGGGGATGTGCACGCAACCAAGGTACATGCCCTTGACCGGAATCGAACCTGGGACCCTTGAGTCCACAGGCTGACGCTCTATTCACTGAGCCAAACCGGTTAGGGCTGAATAATAACTTTAAACGTAAATGGACTAAATGCTCCAATCAAAAGACACTGAGTGGCTGAATGAATAAAAAAACATGACCCATACATTTGCTGTCTACAAAAGACCCACCTCAGAATAAGGGACTCACACAGACTGAAAGTGAAGGGTTGGAAAAATATCTTTCAGGCAAATGGAAGTGAAAAGAAAGCTGGGGTAGCAATACTTATATCGGACAAAATAGACCTCAAAGTGAAGGCCATAACAAGAGATAAGGAAGGCCACTTCATAATACTAAAGGGATCGATACAACAAGAGGATACAACCCTGATAAACATATATGCACTCAATGCAGGAGCACCCAAATACATAAAAAAACTCCTGGAAGATATCAAGGGAGAGATCGACAACAATACAATCATAGTAGGGGATTTTAATACACCACTGACATCACTGGATAAATCCTCTAGACAAAAAATCAGCAAAGAAACAGCAATCCTAAATGACTCACTAGATCAGATGGACTTAATTATGGAATATACGTTCTTCTCAAGTGCACATGGGACATTTTGAAAAATAGACCACATATTGGGTCACAAGAAAAGTCTCCCCATATTCAAGAAGATTGAAATCATACCAAGCATCTTCTAAGTCCACAATGGCATAATATTAGAAATAAACTACAATAAAAACAATCCAAAACACTCAAGCACTTGGAAGCTGAATAGAATGTTATTAAATATTGATCGGGTTACCAATGAGATCAAAGAAGAAATTAAAAACATCCTGGACACTAATGACAATGAAAACACAACAATCCAAAACCTAGGACACAATGAAAGCAGTCCTGAGAGGGTAGTTTATAGCTCTACAGGCCTACCTCAAAAAACAAGAAAAAATGGTAGTAAGTCATCTAACTCTACAACTCAAAGAATTAGAAAGAGCAACAAGAAAAGCCCAGAGTGAGCAGAAGGAAGGAGATAATAAGAATTAGAGCAGAAATAAATGACATAGTGGCCAAAAAGACAATACATAAGTTCAATGAAACCAAGAGCTGGTTCTTTGAAAGGATAAACAAGATCAATGAACCTCTAGCCAGGCTCACCAAGAAGCAAAGAGAGAGGACCCAAATAAACAAAATCAGAAGTGATAGAGGCGAAATAACAACAGACCCCACAGAAATACAAATGATTGTTAAAAAATGCTATGAACAACTCTACCCCAACAAACTAGACAACCTGGAGGAAATGGACATATTCCTAGAAAAATACAACATTCCAAAACTCAATCAGGAAGAATCTAAAAATCCCAATAGGCCAATAACTATGGAAGAAATTGAAGCAGTCATCAAAAAGCTTCCAGCAAACAAAAGCCGGGGGACAGACGGCTTCACAGGGGAGTTTTACCAAACATTCAAGGAAGAACAAAAACCTATCCTTCTCAGACTATTCCAAAAAATTCAAGAGGAAGGAACACTTCCAAGCTCATTGTATGAAGCCAGCATCACCCTAATAACAAAACCAGATAAAGACAATAGAATGAAAGAGAATTACAGGCCAATATCCCCCATGAACATAGATACCCAAATCCTCAACAAAATCTTAGCAAATCGGATCCAGCAGTACATCAGAAAGATCATACACCATGACCAAGTAGGATTTATCCCAGGGATGCAAGGATGGTACAATATCCGCAAATTAATAAACGTGATACATCACATAAACAAATTGAGAGAAAAAAACCACAGTCATATCAATTGATGCAGAAAAAGCATTTCACAAAAATCCAACACCCATTTTTGATAAAAACTCTCAGCAAGGTGGGAATAGAAGGATCATACCTCAACATAATAAAAGCCATATATGACAAACCCACAGCCAACATCATACTCAATAGGCAAAAACTAAAACCATTTCCCTTAAGAACAGGAACAAGACAGGGATGCCCACTCTCACCACTACTGTTCGACATAGTACTGGAAGTAGTAGCCATTGCGATTAGACAAGAAGAAGAAATAAGAGGCATTCAAATTGGAAAAGTAGTAAAACTGTCCTTATTTGCAGATGACATGCTATTGTACATAAAAAACCCTAAAGACTCCATCAAAAAACTTTTAGACTTAATAAATGAATTTGGCAATGTAGCAGGATACAAAATTAACATCAAGAAATCTATGGCATTTCTATACAGCAATAGTGAACTTACAGAAAAAGAGACTAAAAAAGCAATCCCATTTACCATCACACCAAAAAAATTAAGATACCTAGGAATAAACTTAACTAAAGAGGTAAAAGACTTCTACTCAGAAAACTACAGGACATAGAAAAAAGAGATAGAGGAAGACATAAACAGATGGAAGAACATACCATGTTCATGGATTGGTAGAATCAACATCATTAAAATGTCCATACTACCCAAAGCAATCTATAAATTCAACGCACTTCCCATTAAAATACCAACGGCATATTTCACAGATCTAGAACGAACTCTCCAAAAATTCATCTGGAATAAAAAAAAGACCTCGAATAGCTGCAGTGATCCTGAGAAAGAAGAACAAAGTAGGTGGGATCTCAATACCAGATATCAAGCTGTATTACAAAGCCAGTGTTCTCAAAACTGCCTGGTACTGGCACAAGAACAGACATATAGATCAATGGAATAGAATAGAGAACCCAGAAATCGACCCGAACCAATATGCTCAATTAATATTTGACAAAGGAGGCAAGAACATACAATGGAGTCAAGACAGTCTCTTCAATAAATGGTGCTGGGAAAATTGGACAGATACATGCAAAAAAATGAAACTAGACCACCAACTTACACCATACACAAAAATAAACTCGTAATGGATAAAGGACTTAAATGTAAGACAGGAAACCATAAATATACTAGAGGAATCCAAAGGCAACAAAATCTCAGACATATGCCAAAGCAATTTCTTCACTGATACTGCTCCTAGGGCACTGGAAACTAAAGAGAAAATAAATGGGACTACATGAAAATAAAAAGCTTCTGCACAGCAAAAGAAAACATCAACAAAACAACAAGAAAGCCCACTGCATGGGAGAACATATTTGCCCATGTTATCACCGATAAGGGTTTAATCTCCAACATTTATAGGGAACTCATACAACTTAACGAAAGGAAGATAAACAATCCAATCAAAACATGGGCAAAGGACCTAAATAGACACTTTTCAAAAGAGGACATTCAGAAAGCCAAGAGACATATGAAAACATGCTCAAAGTCACTAATCATCCGAGAGATGCAAATCAAAACAACAATGAGGAATCATCTCACACCTGGCAGAATGGCAATCATCAACAAATGATAAGTGCTGGCGAGGATGCAGAGAAAAGGGAACACTCGTGCACTGCTGGTGGGAATGCAGACTAGTGCAGCCACTATGGAAGACAGTATGGAGTTTCCTCAAAAAGTTAAAAATGGAACTCCCATTTGACCCAGTGATCCCACTTCTAGGAATATATCCTAAGAAACCAGAAACACCAATCAGAAAGGATATATGCACCCATATGTTCATAGCAGCACAATTTAACATAGCTAAGATTTGGAAACAGCCTAAGTGCCCATCAGCAGAATAGTGGATTAGAAAACTGTGGTACATCTACACAATGGAATACTATGCTGCTATAAAAAAGAAGGCATTCTTACCATTTGCAACAGCATGGATGGACCTGGAGAGCATTATGCTAAGTGAAATAAGCCAGTCAATGAAAGAAAAATACCACACGATCTCACTCATTTTATGGATAATAAAGACCATTATAAACTGATGAACAAATATAGATACAGAGGCAGAGCAGCATCGAACAGACTGTCAAACTACAGCAGGAAGGCCGGGGAGGGTTGGAGGCGCGGGGGGTAAGAGATCAACCAAAGGACTTGTGTGCATTCATATAAGCATAACCAATGGACACAAGACACTGGGGGGTAGGGGAGGCCGAGGGAATGTCAAGGGTGGGGGGGAAAGGAGACATATGTAATATTCTTTGTAATACTTTAAGTAATAAAACAAAATTTAAAAAAAAACTTGAAAAAAAAAGAATGACAAGAGTCCAGCCAGTGTGGCTCAGTGGTTGAGTGTCTACCTATGATAAAAAAAAAAAGACCCATATGTAATACCTTAATCAATAAAGGAAAAAAAGTAAAAAAATAAAACCATTTAGCTCTACTTAAGAAAGAAAGAAAGGTAATTAGCTGTCTACATGCTCATAGCATACTAAAAATTCCACAATTCTCAAAAATAAAGCTTTTTGTATCGGATAGAACAATGATTTGAAAGCAAAATCATGATACACACTACACAGAAAAACTATATTTGGGAAAAAATGCTTTTGCAGGCCAGAAGGGAATGGCAAGAAATATTCAAAGTGATGAATACCAATAACCTACAACCAAGATTACTTTATCCAGCAAAGCTATCATTCAGAATTGAAGGTCAGATAAAGAGCTTCACAGATAAGGAAAAGCTAAAGGAGTTCATCACCACTAAACCAGTATTATATGAAATGCTGAAAGGTATCCTTTAAGAAGAGGAAGAAGAAGAAAAAGGTAAAGATACAAATTATGAACAACAAACATGCATCTATCAACAAGTGAATCTAAGAATCAAGTGAATAAATAATCTGATGTACAGAATGAACTGGTGATTATAATAGAATCAGGGACATAGAAAGGGAATGGACTGACTATTCTTGGGGGGGGAAAGGAGTGTGGGAGATGCGGGAAGAGACTGGACAAAAATCGTGCACCTATGGATGAGGACAGTGGGTGGGAAGTGAGGGCGGAGGGTGGGGCGGGAACTGAGAGGAGGGGAGTTTTGGGGGGGAAAAAGAGGAACAAATGTAATAATCTGAACAATAAAGATTTAATTAAAAAAAAAGACAAATGTAAGGAAAATGTGATATCTTATCTAATAAAGAGGGAATATGCAAATTGACTGTCATGCCATAATGGTCAAGATGGCTGCGCCCACAGGGGAGGCAGGGATTCAGTAACGCAAGATGGCCGCACACACAGTGGATGCCGAGTTCCCATAACGAGCCTTAACGAGCAATCAGCAGGGACCTGAGGCTGCGTCCCCTGCCTGGTGGGGCTTGACAGGGGACTTCAGGCTGCTCCCCTTGCCCCGGTGCCAGGCTGGGGGACCTCAGGCCACGCCCCCCGCCCCAGTACCAGGCCAGTACCTTTGTAATAAGTTTCCATAATGTCTTCCATAGTATGCCGCGCCCCTCGCCTGGCAGGGCTTGACAGGGAATCTCAGGCTGTGCCCCTTACCCAGCGGGGTTTGACGGGGGAACTCAGGGTGCACCCCCCCCCCCAGCCCCGATTCTGGGCTGAGGTTGCGACCCGTGCTCCGGGCCGAGGACCTGAGGCTGCGCCCCTGCCCCAGCACCAGGCTGGGGGACCTGAGGCTGTGCCCCCCAGCCCGGCCCGGGGGACCTCAGGCCGCACACCCCACCCCGGCGCCAGGCTGGGTGACTGAGGCTATGCCCCCCACCTAGCGGGGCTTGACAGGGGACCTCAGGCCGCGTCCCCTGGACTGGGCCAGGGGCCCTAGGGGCCCTCAAGGTACGCCCTCTGGCTCGGGTCGGGGGACCTCAGGCTGCACTCCCCGCCCCAGCACCGGGGGACCTGAGGCTGTGCTGGGGAACCTGAGGCTGTGCCCCCTGCCCAGTGTACACCGGGGGACCTGAGGCTGTGCCCACCACCCAGCACTGGGCTGGGAGACCTGAGGCTGTGCCCCCTGCCTGGCGGGGTTTGACAAGGGTGGGGCCAGCTGGGTATGAGTCTGGGTCTTGCGTGATTTTGAGGCGCCGTGGGTGTGCAGGGACTTAACTCTGGGTCCCGCAGTGTGCCCCAGACTCTGACAGGAGGAGGATTTTCATATACATTTTACTAATTTTCTTTCATCTCTGACACTTCTATTATAGAGAAAGGGCTAATAGCAATATTAAAATAGTTCCTCTAATCAATCTCCTTTTAATGTGCACAAATTTCATGCACTGGGCCACTGGTGTTCATATAAATATGAGATTTATAGAAGAGTTTATCAGGTGATCTTAATCCCCTCCCTGATAAGTGAAATCAACTTCTATATGTACAGGTAGAAATTAGAAGAAATACTATTTTTAAGCCAAGAGACATATGAAAACATGCCCAAAGTCACTAATCATCTGAGAGATGCAAATCAAAACAACAATGAGGTACCATCTCACACCTGTCAGACTGGCTATCACCAACAAATCAACAAACGACAAGTGCTGGAGAGAATGTGGAGAAAAAGGAACACTCATGCACTGCTGGTGGGAATGCAGACTGGTGCAGCCACTATGGAAGACAGTATGGAGTTTCCTCAAAAAACTAAAAATGGAACTCCCATTTGACCCTGTGATCCCACTTCTAGGAATATATCCCAAGAAACCAGAAACACCAATCAGAAAGGATATGTGCACCCATATGTTCATAGCAGCACAATTCACCATAGCTAAGATCTGGAAACAGCCTAAGTGCCCATCAGTAGATGAATGGATTAGAAAACTGTGGTACATCTACACGATGGAATACTATGCTGCTGTAAAAAAGAAGGCATTCTTACCATTTGCAACAGCATGGATGGACCTGGAGAGCATTATGCTAAGTGAAATAAGCCAGTCAATGAAGGAAAAATACCACATGATCTCACTCATTCATGGATAATAAAGACCATTATAAACTTATGAACAATAATAGATACAGAGGCAGAGCTGTTTGGGGGGCAGGAGGGAGGGGGGTAAGAGATCAACCGAAGGACTTATATGCATGCATATAAGCATAACCAATGGACATAAGACACTGGGGGGTAGGGGAGGCCAGGGGATTGTCAAGGGCGGGGGGAAAAAAAGGACACATATGTAATACCCTTTGTAATACTTTAAGCAATAAAGAAACAAAAAAATATTTTTAAGTTTACTAAAAAAAAATTTTTTTTTGAGGTTATTCTACTTTACATAGCCTCTTTTATAACTAGTCAACCCTCTACTCCAGTAAGGTGTTCTTATCCTGTCTCAACTCTAGTCCCAAAACACTCTGTTCATTCCTTTTTCTTTGCCTCTATAGGCCTCTCCTTCTTTTCCTTCTCCATTCCTCATTTTGCCTGGCTCAAAAATTCTAGGTCTTCTAAGAAAGCACCTGTAATAACACCATGCCTCATTAATATCTATTTGTTTTGAAATGCCTGTTTTGAAATACTTGTGACACACAATTGAAGTATCTTAATCTCTATCAATGAAGCCTCTCCAACTCTAAGTGTGGCTAACTCAACTGAATTCAGAAATGTGGTGTCTTGGTAGTTATACCTTTCAAATTTGAATATTTGAAATCATAAATATATTGGGAAATCTATTGTTTTCATAAGTCATAAAGTACCATTCTAATATTTGGCATCTAAGTCTATCCCATGATAGTCTCATTTAGCTGGGTAGATTAACAAACCCCCAACCAAACAAGAACAAAAAAAGATGCATCTTATTAAAAGATGCTTCCAGATCTTTGATTTGGAAAATACAGTCACCAAATCTATTACAAAAAGGCAAGAAGAATGTGTCTTTTATCCCTTTCCTAGGACAAAAGACCAGCCCTACGCAAAAATTTGGTCTTCTCCAACAACAACAAAATAATCATATTTTTCTTTATCTTCTCTTTGGCCCACTAATAATACAACTTCTGAAGGCCTAAACTTATGCTGAATCGAATCTCTCCTTTTCCTGGTCAAACCAAATAACGGTGAGATACAGGGATTAGTGGGTAACTAAAAGTAGAGCAGTGGTAAAACTTGTTAATAATAAGTATCCATATTATAAACTCCAGAATAGGTTTCCATGCTGAAAATTTCTGCATTCCCCACTCTGCTTATCATAATGCTAATGATTAAAGTTGAAGTGATGGCTACAATTAAATGCTAAATTTTTGTAATGAAAATACATCTGGTGCAATGCTTTTCTAGTTAATAAATTTACCTTCAGATGGATTCTTGAGTTGCTAGAGTCAATTCTATGTTTTTAAATCTGATTAAATGT
>NW_005871195.1:242022-260677 GCF_000147115.1 Myotis lucifugus
AACTTTGACCTACATAACTGGCTGTCTTTTCCTACAGTCACAATTATTTACTGAAGTGCTTCTTCAGTTAGTATTCAAATGATAAATCCATTTAAATGTATCTTTACTTCTATGGTGGTGAATCTATGCACTATACTTAATATAAAACTTTACAGTCTGAAACTAAAATTAGTACACAAATTTCAATATTTTGTGTCTTCTAGAATCTTGTTATTAAAAACTAATTCTTGTATTTAAATACAACAGACATTAAGGCAAAAGGCAAGAGTTCAGACTTTTGGGATGGGTGACAGAAAAGATAGTGTCAGGGAAGGTTTTCCAGAAATAATGTTATGCAAACTGAGTCTTAGTGAAAGAATGAGAGTCAGCTAGACAAAACATGGAAGATCACATTACACATTTAGAAAAGGAGAACATCATGAATAAAGTCATAGGGAAAAGAGAGCTCAATACACTCAAGAACAGCACTTCACAATATAACTTTGTGTAATGATGGAATTTATCTGAATCTGTGCTCTCCAATACAGGGTGGGGCAAATGTAGGTTTATGGTTGTTTGTATGAAAAATAATACAATAATTAGTAAATAATAATACAAGAATAAACAGTGTGTTTCACATACTCACAACTGTAAACCTACTTTTGCCCCTCCCTATTTGGAGTTGAAAAACTTATTTTTACATTTTATTTAGTTTTGTTAATTTAAATTTGAACAGCCATGTCAAGAAACTAAAAACGTATGGCAAAAATAAAGACTGTGATGTGAAGGAAGAGCAGCATAAAAGGCTGAAGAGATATGCACAATATGGATCTTGAAAGGGCTAGCATGTTTTGCCAAGCAGTTAATTTTTAACCTGAGAGCAATGGTAGGCCTTTAAGTAGTCAAGAGACAGGATTAGTTTTGCATTCAGAAAAGATCACTCAAGCAGCAGTACCAACAGACTAAAATGGGAAGAGAATAAAGACAGAATGGTTAGAACACTTGCAGAAATACAGCAAAAGAAACAGAAAATAAATTTAGAGAGAAGTTTACTTAAGAGAAATAGGATAACTTTTAGTGATATAATACAATAAAATGGACTAATAATGATACCATAGCTTCATTATTTTAAGGTGGGCATGCGAGAAGTAAATACTTCATCACCGTAGAAGTAAAGATACACTTAAATGGACTTATCATTTAAATAGTAACTGAAGAAGCACTTCAGTAAATAACTGTGACTCTAGGAAAAGACAGCCAGTTATGTAAGTCAAAGTTATCAGATTTTCTACTTAAATGATAATTGCATACATTAAATACAATATTAACACTATGGTGTCGGGTGAATTTCCCGCCAAAATATAAGATGGCGCGGGCAATTATTTAGGTTTCCCACGCAAAATCAGAGTTAGTTTAAAATGCCTATATCTTTTGAAGTATGGGTTCGATTGAAATGAAATTTTCGGTTTCTTGTGTAAAAAATGAAAATTTATTCAATCACAGACATTTTTTTATCTATTCAGTACATAAATAATTCGATATATATAAACTAAATACGAAAAACCCAAAAAATACTTATTACCTAAAAATATACACATATTTTTAAAGTTTAAAATAAAATTTTCATAATAAATCAAAACAAATAGAAATTAATAGTTTTTTAGCGTATGATATTTTTCAAAACACGCCCCTTTATGTAGAGGTATATTGCAAAATTTGCACATGTAGCGTGTCTCACTGCGCAATTTATGAACGGAACATACACGACACCTTCTCAAAATGTTTTTCTTTTTTCCACTTCCGACAATTGCCTGTAACGTATGCTTTCTCATGTCCATCGATAGCCTGCATGGTGGATCAGATGTAGGTGGTTTAGCCCGCATTCCAGAAGTAGACGGTACTGGTTGAAGGTCTGGAACAATGTCCATGTCCTCTGGAATATCATCCGTCAACCAGTGGATAGCTGTTTGTTTCAAAAACATTTTAAAACCCATTTTTCTTTGCCTCACTGATTTGTAAACTGCATAAGAATTAAATAATGCGCAATTTATCATATACATTGCCAACCTTTTTGTCCATTTGACCGTCCTCCGCAATATCGAATAATATGAAAGGTATTGGTCGGCCCGGTCAACACCTTTCATATGTTTATTGTAGTCAATGAGTGCATTCGGTTTGACAATTTTCTTTTTTGATGTTCTGTCAATATTCTGACTTTCTTCCATCTCCGCAGAATGAATCGAAGAAATCAGGTATACAGGCTTTTTTGATTGCCACACTTGTAACAATATATCATTTTTCCTTATAAATTTTGTTTCACCTTTTTTCAAAGAAATTGTTTGAAAATCTTTAGGTATACCTCGATTTTTCCGGATTGTTCCACATATTCTGAATTTGTTTTTCATAAGTGCTTCACAATTTGCGACGCTATTATAAAAATTGTCCATATATATATGGTACCACGAATCAGTGTATGGAGACACTACTGTTTGTATCGTTTCCAATAATCGCTTTCCTTCGCCGCAATAAATTTCCATGTTACAGATATATCCTGTATCACTTTCGCACAACAAACGAACCAATATTCCATATTTAACGATCTTGCCAGCATTATATACCCTAAAGAATAATCTTCCCCTCCAAGGTACGATCCCTTCATCTAGTGATAATTGCTGATGAGGTTTGTAAATATTTATAAATTTAGGCACAAAATAATCTAGTACTGGTCTCACTTTGCAAAGTCTATCTGATTCATTTACGATATCCGCATTATTATTGAAGTGCCAAGCTTTCCATATCTGTCGGAACCTGTCTCTCGTCATCGTTTTACCAAAATATGGCGTCTCCGTCCATGGCTCCGTGGTCCAATAGTCATCTCTTCTATCTTTGCGCACCTGTCCCATGAGAACAATTAACCCTAAAAACTTCTTCATCTCTTGAGGGGTTATATCTTTCCACTTTAGGCTTTTTTTTGAAAGTTTGAAATTATTCCTATTTTGATTATAATACCTGTTTGACTCCTCTACAAGAAATTCAAAAAAATCATCTCCGATAAATAATTTCACGGCATCTTCTATATTATTTATAACAGCATCTGTGTTTAATCCTTGATGCCCTAAAAAATCTTCTAAGACCGGCGGATTATCAACATGCGACCATTCTTCTCTCCCGCCTTCTATATCTGACTCTGAGTCAGAGCTGGAGCTCGAAATTCTTCGTCGCCTCAATGTCCTGGGACGCACCATTACTTCATCATCACTAGAATCTTCATCACTTGTACTCACATTTTCAAGATCGCTATCACAAGAATAATTGGACAACTTGTCTGCACAAAACTCATCATCACTATAGTCTGAATGCTGCGACATTCTAGGTTAAAGCAAATAAAAATAATACTAACTGAAAATAGCGGTACTCCGATAGATATCTGATATAAAAAAATAATTATTATGCGAACACTTTGCGGAATGATTTTATTTTATTTGGTTAAAAAATTCTATATGAATGTCTTTATCACAATATATTTAAATATTTAAACACGTAATAATATTCACAAAACTCAAAACTAAAGACGTCCGGACACAAGAAGTATTTCTCAATAACTATTCTCTTTGCATGGTGAGATATCCAGGGATATCGGTTATAAAATGAGAAAACAATACATTGGTACCCTAACGGTATTGTACTCGACCAGCGCCATAAAGTGTTCTCTACTTACAAGGGATTTTTATGATACCTATTACCCCAATGGGTATGAAACGGTTCGCATACACAGGTAGGTATCTTTGTGAACGGCAAACAAACAAATATTTGGTAATACGCAGTTACAATCGGCCCGAGTTTACACGTTTCCCGCACTCCACCGCAAATCTATATGAACCGAGTTAAGACGGCTCCCGCGGAGTACGCGCAATTCACGCGAGCCGACTTAACTCGTTTCCCCCACTCCAAGTGTTAAGTAGAGCAGTATAGAAGAAAACTCGATATGTCTTCAGATACCGTCCTACCTCCTACCCACCACTCTTGCCAATACTCAAACCCTAAAAAATGCCACACTGTATCCCACCTCAGGCATCTACACAAAGCTGTTCTGTCAGCCTACTACACACATTCCAACCCCTATTCCCACCCCCAAACACGTCTGGATAAATCCTACTCAGTCTTAAAAAAAAATTATGGTTTTAAGAATCACTGAAACTGTGAAATTCCTAGAAAAAGTACAGGAAAAAAGATTCTTCACACTAGTGTTGGCAATGCTTTTTTTTATATATACCAAAAGCACAGGCAACATAGTAAAAAGAAACATGTGGGACAACATTAAACTAAAAAGCTTCTCCATAGCAAAATAAACTAGCAACAAAATAAATAGGCAACCTACAGAAAATATTTGCAGCCTTGTACTTGGTAAGAGGTTAATATCCAAAATATATAAAGAACTCATACTACTCAACAGCAAAAAGCAAACAATCTGATTTTAAAAATGGCAGAGCAACTGAACAGGCATTTTTTCCAAAGAAGAAATACAATGGCCAACAGGTTCCTGAACAAGGTATTCAGGGCAATCAAATAAAACCACAAAGAGCTCAGCTGGCGTGGCTCAGTGGTTGAGCGTCTACCTATGAATCAGAAGGTCACAGTTCAATTCCTGGTCAGGGCACATGCCCGGGTTGTGGGCTCGATTCCCAGCGTGGGATTTCTAGTAGGTAGCCAATCTATGGTCCTCTCATTATTGATGTTTCTATCTCTCTCCCTCTCTCCCTTCCTCTCTGAAGTCAATAAAAATATATTAAACAAAAAATCACAATGAGATATCACCACACCTATTAGAATAGCTGTCATAAAAAAAGCAAAGAGTAAGTGTTGGTGAGGATGTGGAGAAAAAAGGAACCCTTGTGCACTGTTGGTGAGAATGTAAATTGGTGTAGCCACTATGGAAAACATTATGGAGGTTCCTCAAAAAATTAAACATAAACTATCATATAATCCAGCAATTCCACTTGTGAGTATACATCTGAAGGAACAAAACCATCTCAAAAAGATATCTGTAACCCTATGTTCACTTCAGCATTATTTACAACAGCCAAGGCATAGAAATTACCAAAGTATCCATTGATGGATGAATGGATAAAGAAGATGTGGTATGTACAGACAATGGTATGTACAGGCAATGTACTCAGTCACAAGAAAGGCGGAAATTCTGCTATTTACAACAACATATATGAATCTAGAGCAGCGGTTCTCAACCTGTGGGTCACAACCCCTTTGGGGGTCGAACAACCCTTTCACAGGGGTCGCCTAAGACCATCAGAAAACACATATATAATTACATATTGTTTTTGTGATTAATCACTATGCTTTAATTATGTTCAATTTGTAACAATGAAATTGAGGGTCACCACAACATGAGGAACTGTATTAAAGGGTTGTGGCATTAGGAAGGTTGAGAACCACTGATCTAGAGGATACTATGCTAAATGAAATTAGCCAGACAGAGACAAATACCATATGATCTCACTTATATGTGGAATCTGGGGGGGGGAAAAATCAAACTCATAGAAACAAAGAGTAGAATGGTGGCTACCAGGGCTAAGGGCTGGAGAAAATGGGGAGATGCTAGTAAAAGACTACAAGCCTTTCATTATAAGATGAACAAGTTCTGGTTATCTAATGTACAGCTTGGACATTATAGTTAGTAATACTGTGTTGTGTACTTGAAATTTGCTAAGGGAGATTTTTTTTAGCTTTTCTCTCTCTCTCTCTCTCTCTCTCTCAACTGAGGTGACAGATGTGTTAACCTGTGGTAATCATTGCACAACATATAGATATTGTTAAATCATGCTGTACACTTTAAATATACATACTGTTATTTGTCAATTATGCACCAATAAAACGAGGGGGAAAGAATCACTTCCTTAATTTAAAGTTTCATCTAATTTAATTGATTTAGACTAGAATAGACCTATTGTTACATGTTGTATATTATATAATACCTTGCATTATTCCCTTTGGAGCGCTTACCACAATTCCATTTAATCATATGCAATTTGTAAAATTTCTCTTCCCAACTAATCAATTATTCATTTAACAAATATTTTTATGTCTACCAGGTGTTCTAGAAGCTGGGATACATTGGTGATTAAAAAGAGTAAAACATTCTCCCCTAACTCAAACTGGGGAAAAGGAGTGATAAGAGGGAAAAAATCAAGTAAGTTTTTATTTGATATTTTCACTTAATAAATGCCACCACATTTTCATGTCATCTTGCTTGCTATGCTAGCCCCAGTACTGGCTCATATCAGGCACTCAAATATTTGTTTGAGGGAAAAATGTCACTTTGAGAGCAAAGACATTCATTCTCAAAATAACTTTTAGAGTACATCCCAATTTGTAAGTTAAAAACTGTTATTAATAATAACAGTTGGTGCATGAAATTCGTGCAGGGTAGGGTCCCTAGGCCTGGCCTCTCCGTCTCCTCCTTCCCTCGCTCCCTCAGCACCCTGCTGCCGCTGCAGGTTGCTCACCATGTTCCATGCTGCCCCCCTAGTGGTCAGCGCACGTCATAGCGAGTGATAGAACTCCTGCTCTCCCAGTTGAACTCCTGAGTGGAAAATTTGCATACTAGCATTTTATATATATAGATTATCTTTCTTCACATTGAGTATCATTCTGAAATTCACAGCCATTTCTTCACTTACAGCCTACCTTGTTCTAAGAACCCATATTTGTGTCTTATTCAGTTTAGTGCTTTTTCTATTTCTTAAAATCTAAAACACTTTAGTTTTAGTCTAACAACTGCCTCTTTCTTAAGTGTTTTTCTACTATTCTGTATTTTCTGAGAGCATATGTCAAATATATTTTCCATTTTGACTTAAGGGTTGTAGTACCTCTATTAATAAAGGTGTCTCTGCTATAAACTTTTGTAATCTCCATAATCTCTAAACATGAGCATACATATGGAACTACTGGTTATCTACTGGTATCATGGATGCTGCTAAACACCCTACAATGCACAGGACAACTCCTCACAACAAAGAACTGCTGAGTCTAAAATGTCAATAGTGCCCAGATTAGTTCAAAGTCAGTATTAAGGAACTAGATCAAATGTCTGAATAGGTGTTAAAAAAAAAAAGGAAATCCAAAGAATACCTTAATTATATACCTTTCTCTCTCTCTACACTTATATAACAAGTGGAAACCAAATTGGTCATAAAGAATTACTGAGGAAAAGCACATGTATAAGATAAATGTTTACCCTGTTCAAGACTTAAACACAATTGATTTGATAGTAGGATAATTATTTCACTGTATTTAAATGCTTCTTGGTTACTGTAGGAAACTAGATATATATAATTAATTTACTCCTATCTGAGTTCACAGGCACAAATTCAGGAAATAGAGAATGACCAGGCTGTGTTCAAATTATTTCCCTTTATCTTTTACTAAGTTTGTAAGTTACTCTTATAAGGTTATAATACAACAATGTTCATATTTTATAGCATTGATTTTTAAGCAAACCTAATAAATAAACCAACTAGATTTATATACAAACTAGAGGCTCAGTGCACGAAATTTGAGCACTGGTAGGGTCCCTAAGCGGCTGCCGGATGGGTACTCCCTCCCTTCCCCCAGCCAGCCCACCCCCTGGTGGAACTCCAGGAAGAACTCTGGTCGAGGGGACAATTTGAAAAGACAAAAAGAGGGATGAAAAGACAAAAGAGGGGGTAATTAATATGTTTTAGGGAGAAAACGTATTAATATAAATATAAGCTTTGTTAAGCATTTAAAACGGAAAAACAATATGCAATTTCTTTGAAAGACACCTAGTACACAAAGTATATCTGACTCTTGCACTGAAATAACTTAGAGAAAGTAGACTATGAATACTTTATAGAAGACTGACACCAACAGAAAAATTTATACTTCCAGATTAGAGGAAGCAGAATGGGACTGGCAAATGATAGAAAAGAATTTCAATTCCATCTGTCATGATTTACTCCATTAAGATGTACATTATATTACTCTGTAAATTTGTTGGAAGTTTGATATAATCAGTTCATAAATGGAAAAAAGTTTTATAATTCCAAACTGTAAATTTGTTACCTTAAAGATTCACCTCTATTGAACATTATTTTCAGCAGTACAGAAATATGAAGTTTACTGGAATACCTCTGATTACCAAGGCTCTTATAATGGATACTGGAATCATTGTTCTTTTTTAAAAAGTTTTATTTATTTATTTGTTAGTCCTCACCTGAAGATATTTTTCCATTGATTTTTAGGGAAAGTGGAAGAGAGAAGGAAAAGACTGAGAGAAACATCATCAATGTGAGAGAAAACACATTAATTGGATGCCTCCTGCCTGAGGCCTTACCAGGACAGGGTGGGGGAGGAGCCCGCAACCAAGGTGCATGCCCTTGATGGGACTTGAACCCGGGACCCTTTGGCCCATAAGACAACGCTCTATCCACTGAGCCAAATTGGCTAGGGCTGGAATAATTGTTCTAATCAACTTTCACTATCTAAAATAGCATAAGACTATATTAATTCTGCTTAAAACTCTCCAATGGTCTCCACCGCTTATAGGAGGTTCTAAGATAGCATACGCAGCCTCTGCTGAACTAGCCCCTGCCTATTCTCCAACCTCATTTTACATCACTTCATAAGTAAATTGCATGCCACTTATAAGAACAACTAACTCATTACACTGTTTACACATCTGAGCTTTCTTTGTTCACAGTCAAGTGTCACATCTCCCAAACTAACCTAAAACATTTTCTTTCAGCTTTCTAACTAGCTGAGTAATCAACCACATTAAGCAGCAGTTTGTTCATGTGTAAAATACACAGATCTGGTATACAACAAGTACTACCTGAATGGTATCAAAAAGACTTTTCCAATCTTATTTGACAGAATTCATTGTTACCAGCATCACATTCTCCAAGTATGTTTACATCCTAATTTCGGACATTTTCTTTCTTCCTTTTTTCTTCTCTTTGTTTTTCTTTTATTGAGGAAAGGGAGCTAGAATGTTTAGGTCAGTGATGGCGAACCTATGACACGCATGTCAGAGGTGACACGCATCGACAGAGACAAAAATTGCATAATTCAAATATTTGTCTCTTGCAACGACCAGAGTTGGGCATCACTCGAGTAATATTATTACTCACGTTACTCATGATCAATAATGCAATTCTAAAACCGGATGTAAACATGTACATCGGTGTTGCGTAGCAGATACATAGTGAAAACATCCAAGATACATTGTTCCAATATTGACATTAATATAAAAAGGTTAAGAATTGCACTATAAAGAGATTAATCTTTACTCATGACATTTTATTTTTACAAAAGTGACAAAATGTCCAATTCTGGAAACGGCCTCGTTATTGTCAACACGTGCCTCGGGTAAGCTTCCCGTGCGTTCGGGTGCATTCGGCAAGTGGACGCACTTGATCGCCATGTTTGTTAGGAGACAGGAGTGGGAGGGTTAGAAGAAAAAGATATACAGTGCAACAGTGCTCGATGAGACATTCTGCGTGTCAGATAATTGATTACAGCACCAAATATTTGTTGGTTATACATACTATCTTTGAATTGTTTTGCACCAGGAGTCAGTGCAACAACACTGCAAAAAGTTAATAGGTAAGAAACCTATCAAACTTTTATAAAAAACGCCGTGACTTGTATTTATTTATTTTTGCAGCCTTGTGATGGAGAATAAAAAAAAATAAAAAAGCAAGACTGAATGATAAAGGAAGTGGAAGTAGCAGCAGCCGATCCTTTCAAGACATATGGACCAAGATGTACGGGATTGTCAACAGAAACAACAGATCATTGTGCATACTGTGTAATGAAACGGTAGTAAGCAGAACGTGGAATGTAAAGAGACATTTTGAAACTAATCATTGTCAGCTCTTGAAAAAAAGTATCGATGAAAGGAAGGAATACATTTCTAGGCAGCTACACCTCTATAAAAGTCAATCAAGCCAAACCGGTTTGGCTCAGTGGATAGAGCGTTGGCCTGCGGACTGAAAGGTCCCAGGTTCGATTCCGGTCAAGGGCATGTACCTTGGTTGCGGGCACATCCCCAGTGGGAGGTGTGCAGGAGGCAGCTGATCGATGTTTCTCTCTCATCGATGTTTCTAACTCTCTATCCCTCTCCCTTCCTCTCTGTAAAAAATCAATAAAATATATTTAATAAATAAATAAATAAATAAAAATAAAAGTCAACCAAATTCCATCATTAAATTTGTAAGATGCTCTACAAATTTAACATCAGCAAGTTACTGTATTGTTCACTCCATAGCTCAGCATGGAAAAGCCCTCAGTGATGGAGAATTTATTAAGGAAACATTTCTAAGATGTGCACCAGCTCTATTTCACGATATAAAAAATAAAGATGACATTATTAAAAGAATTTCTGAGTTACCACTCAGTAGAAATACTATCAAAGACAGAATAATAGATCTTAACAAAAACGTACAACATCAATTAAAAAAAGACTTAAATAGTTGTAAATATTTTTCGATTTCTCTTGATGAAACTACTGATGTCGCATCAAATGCTCGGTTGGCCATTATTGCTAGATATTCTGATGGTCTCACAATGAGAGAAGAGTTGATGAAGTTAGAATCAGTGCCAATAAGTACATCAGGAAACGAAATATGTAAGGTTGTTATAAAAACATTCAGTGACCTAAACATTGATATCTCTAAAATTGTGTCAGTCACGACAGATGGGGCACTAAATATGGTGGGAAAAAATGTGGGATTCCTGAAATTGTTTATGGAAGCTATTAGACATCCACCTTTTCATTGCATTATCCATCAGGAGGTATTGTGTGCCAAATCGGGATTCTCAGAATTGAATGATTTAATGTCAGTTGTAACAAAAATTATGAATTTTATAGCTTCTCGACCCCTTCACAAGCGAGAATTTTCTGCACTTTTACAGGAAGTTGATTCAACCTACAGTGGACTACTGATGTTCAATGATGTGAGACGGCTGAGTCGAGGTAAAGTACTTGAGCGATTTGTGGAGTGCTTTGAAGAAATTACAGTATTTATTTAGAAGAAGGATCTGGCAAACTTTCCTCAGATCAATGATCATAAGTGGGTCAGCAATTTGATGTTTTTTACAGATCTCTCTGTTCATATGAATGAACTGAACTCAAAATTACAAGGTTTTGGCAAAAGTATTGACGTTATATTTGGATACATCAAATCTTTTGAAAGTAAACTTAAAATTTTCAAGCGAGATATTGAAACTAAAACTTATAAGTATTTTCCTCGGATAAAAAAGTATTTCGAGAAGGCCACTACAACGAGTGTAATGGAGTCCATACTTATGTACCAGAATATAGTAAATTCATTATTTGAACAGTTCAGCGAAAGATTCAACCAATTTAGAAGCCTAGAACAGACCATTAAAATAATGAAATATCTGGATGTAGTTGTTTACAGTACTTTGGAATTAAAGGATTTCCAATGGATGCAAATTGACGATTTAGAGATGCAACTTGCAGATTTTCAAGGTAGCATTTGGACTCATGTGTTTGTCGACTTAAGGTCGACACTTGAAAATCTGGAACGAAATTGTTTGAATAATGAAGAAGAGTGCAACTACGAACAAGAAATTTTGAGTGCTTGGAACAGAGTACCTGACACTTTTAGCGACATAAAAAATCTAGCGATGGCTTTACTAACAATTTTTTCATCAACATATTTTTGTGAGACTTTGTTCTCAGCATTAAATAATATTAAAACGAACAAAAGAAACAGGCTAACAGATGAAGTTAGTGGTGCTTGCTTGGCCTTGAAGTGCACCAAGTATGAACCTGCAATCGAAGAATTAGCAGACAAACTTCAGCACCAAAAAAGTCACTAATTTCTAGTTTTCGTACCATTTGATTATCATTGTTTTTATTATTATTTTTTCCTAAACGTACATTGTTTTTCTGTTTTTGTTCATTTTATACATATTTTTTGGTTGATTTTTCTTTGTTAAATGGCATTTTAATATATAAAATAAATATCAAAAATATAATTTTTTTACTATGGTTGCAAATATCAAAAAAAATTATGAATATTTCTATATGTGACACGGCACCAGAGTTAAGTTAGGGTTTTTCAAAATTTTGACACGCTGAGCTCAAAAGGTTTGCCATCACTGGTTTAGGTACTCGACAACAGAATATTTTTGCTTCTGTATTATCCCTAAGACTTGTCATAGTGATTCTCCTAATAAAAGTAGTTGAATTTCATGGCCTGACAGAGGATTTGGCTAAAAGGGAGAGAGGGACCATTTTTTCCCAATAAAGAGGCAAAAGAGTTGTTGTTGTTTTTTTAAATATATTTTATTGATTTTTTACAGAGAGGAAGGGAGAAACATCAATGAGAGAGAAACATCGATCAGCTGCCTCCTGCACACCCCCTACTGGGGATGTGCCCGCAATCAAGGTACATGCCCTTGACCGGAATCGAAGCTGGGACCCTTCAGTCTGCAGGCCGACGCTCTATCCACTGAGCCAAACCGGTTAGGGTGGCAGAAGAGTTTTTAATAAGAAAGATGACTAATGTAAAAATGAGCATTTGTGGGAAATGAGAATACTTTAGAAAAGACTAAAATAGGTGACAAAGTCTTCATATGGTCAAAAACATTTTTGTTAAACTCCTAATAAACACCTGCCTGATGCTCATAGTTTAGTGAGGAAGAAAGACAAACTCAAGAAATATATAGAATGCCTGAGATGAGCAAGAATGGAGAGATCAAGCCTAAGAGACTTGGGAGAAATAAGATGGTAGAAGGTACACTATTATTATTATTTAATTGGGGGGTAGGGACAGGCACAAATGTTAATAACAGGCATAGTGTTAAAGCAAAGATGATAATGTTAATTTCAGAGAAAACAAATTCATAATAAAAAGGCTAATAATAAAAAAGAAAACACTATTATAAATTAAATTATCTCAAGTATAAATTAAGTATGAGACAAATAACTTGTAAAAGTAACCAGTTTGGAAAGCACAAGAAACTCAAAAGCACATTATACTATAAGCTCTGGCATGGTATCTCAGTTGGTTGTCCTGATACACCAAGGTTGTGGGTTCAATTCTTGGTCAGGGCACTACAAGAATTAACCACTGGATACATAAATTAAGTAGAACAACAAATCGATGTCCTCCCCCTCCCTCCCTCCCTTCTAAAATCAATCAATAAAAAAAATTTTTTTAAAGCACAATATACTATAAACTCTGGCTTATTTCAGTGGCTTAACTCTACCTGAATTCAGTGACTTAACTCTATAAAAGGAAAGTTTTTAAAGCCACAAGAGTATGGGGGCAAGAGGAGAATCCATGTATCTTGAAATGCTCACTTTTGATAGTTTATCATTCATAAAATTCCCTTTTTGGCTCCAAATCTTTTGGCTATTTCCAAAAATTCAAGACCACTCTCAAAGAACAAATAATATTATTTGCCACAAATAAAGTTATGTATTAAATGTGCCACAAATTATTTTTTAAAATTTCAAAAATACTTAATACAAAAGCTATATGGTAGAACAAAATTACAAAAGGGACAACAGAGATGCCTGATAGATTTAAAAATGTTAACATAACTTGGTAATAATCCTCTTTTTTATCCTTACCCGAGGATACGTTCATTGATTTTTAGAGAGAAAGGAACATCAATGAGAGAGAAAAACATAGATTGGTTGTCTTCCTTATGCACCCTAATAGGGGATGGTACCCACAATCTAGGTATGTACCCTGACCAGAAATCAAACCCACCACCTTTTGGTGTATGGGACAATGGTCCAAGCAATTGAGCCACCTGGCCAGGGCAATAATCCATTTTAAAGTAACTAACTCTGCACATCTAACGAAAGAGAATAAAATAAAGGCAGAGAGCAATTAAGTATATTAACAAATTTCCATTATACAAGGGTGGACAAAAGTAGGTTTATAGTTATGAGTACATGAAACAGAGTTTACTCTTATATTATTATTTATTGTACTATTTTCCATACAAACAACTATACACCTAACTTTTGCCCACCCCTATATTTATGCATATTTTTATTTTTTAGCAGTGAAAGTATTACAAAACTCATTCACTCAACATTTAAATACACAGTATGTGCCAAGATGACAAGGAAGGAGAAAACATGGTTTTATCTTTACACACACACACACACACACACACACACACACACACACACACATACACACACGCACGCACACTCTGAACTTTGTGGAAAATATAGCATAAAAGTTTATGACAGAAGAAAAGAGTGACATCAGTGCACACAGAGTCCAAATCCAAACCTGGAGAGATTAGGAAAGTTTTCCTGCAAAAAGTGAAATTTAGCCCTGACCGGTTTGGCTCAGTGGATAGAGCGTCGGCCTGCGGAGTCAAGGGTCCCAGGTTCGATTCTGGTCAAGGGCATGTACCTTGGTTGCGGGCACATACCCAGTGGGGACTATGCAGGAGGCAGCTGATCGATGTTTCTAGCTCTCTGTCCCTCTCCCTTCCTCTCTGTAAAAAATCAATAAAATATATTTTTTAAAAAGTGAAATTTAGTTAGCTAAAATAAGGCTGAAAAATATTCCAGGAGTTAAATTAAAATAAAAAAATATATAATGTATAAGAATATCAACTGCATTGTTTGTAATAATATAAACTGGAAATAACGCATAAATATTTCAAAACAAGAATAGATTAAAAAAGCTATAACATATTTACATATTAGAGTATTATAAACCAATGAAAATGAATATAGGCAACAACATGAATGATTTTCTCAAATATAATACTGAGTTAAAGAAGCCAGACACAAGAGAATAAATGCTACACAATTCAATTGAAATAAACTTTCCAAAAATAGGCAAAAATAATCCATGGTATTAAGAAGTCAGAATACTATTCACATTTGGGGAGGAGGGAGAATTTATTACAGTGATGGCGAACCTTTTGAGCTCGGTGTGTCAGCATTTTGAAAAACCCTAACTTAACTCTGGTGCCGTGTCACATATAGAAATTTTTTGATATTTGCAACCATAGTAAAACAAAGACTTATATTTTTGATATTTATTTTATATATTTAAATGCCATTTAACAAAGAAAAATCAACCAAAAAAATGAGTTCACGTGTCACCTCTGACACGCGTGTTATAGGTTCGCCATCACTGGACTAGGTAGAAGTAAGAAGGGACTTCTTAATCTGTGGTGGTTATAAGAACAGGTTAACTTTGTTGAATGAAGTTTAGGATCTGCATACTTTTTTTCCTATGTAGTAATACTTTTTAAAAATGTTTACAAAAAGAAGTAACAAAGAGCAGTTATTGGTAATCCAGAAGGAGAAAACAAATATGGAAAAGCCCAGAGGCACAGTGCTTGAGGATCCAAAAAGGGTTAATTGTGACTCCTGTAAAATACTAACTACAATACCTATGCTCAAGATTATTTTGAGGATTAAAAGGTAGATTACATGTAAAGTGCATACCTGGCACAAGTACTAATAGGTGTTCAGCAAATGTTAGCGGCTATTATTACCATACTACTATTTCTGTGCCACTGATGCAGGTGCTTGATGGTACTGCCCAAGGTAGAATGATAAAGCCATATTATGAAGTAAGACTTTATGCTAAGATCAGTAGGGAACCAAAGAAGATTTTTACACAGAGAACAATATGATCACATTTGAGTTTAGGAAAATTATAGGTAAGAAAAAATATAAAGCTTTTTTTGAAAGATGTCAAGAAGAGACTGTCAACAAATCTTGTAGGGAAGTCTAGTACAGAGAAAGGAAGAATGAGAAAAACACACACTGATTTGAAAATTGAGATGATTAGTGATGTTGAGCAACTTTTCAAATATCTGTTGGCCATCTGTATGTGCTCTTTGGGGAAATGTCTATTTGGGTCCTCTGTCCATTTTTTAAATTGGATTGTTGTTTTATTTTTTTTTTTAGGGTTAAGTTATACGAACTCCTTATATATTTTGGATATCAATTAACCCTATCTTCTCCCACTGAGTTGTCTTTCATTTAGTTTGCAAAGTAAACTGTGCAAACTTTTTAGTTTGATGTAGTCATATTTTATTTTTCCTTTTGTTTCCCTTGCCTGAGGAGACATATCCAAAAAACTATTTCTATGAGCGATGTCAAAGAGTTTACTGCCTTTATTTTCTTCTGGGTGTTTTATGGTTTCGTGTCTTACTTTTTTTATTTTTTTTTATTTTTTTTATTTTTTTTAATTAAATCTTTATTGTTCTGATTACATTTGTTCCTCTTTTTTTCCCATAACTCCCCTTCTCCCAGTTCCCGCCCCACCCTCCGCCGTCACTCCCCACCCACTGTCCTCATCCATAGGTGCACCATTTTTGTCCATTCTCTTCCCGCATCTCCCACTCCCCTTCCCCCCCCCCAAGAATAGTCAGTCCATTCCCCTTCTATGTCCCTGATTCATTGTAATCACCAGTTCATTCTGTACATCAGATTATTTATTCACTTGATTCTTAGATTCACTTGTTGATAGATGCATGTTTGTTGTTCACAATTTGTATCTTTACCTTTTTCTTCTTCCTCTTCTTAAAGGAAACCTTTCAGCATTTCGTATAATACTGGTTTAGTGGTGATGAAGTCCTTTAGCTTTTCCTTATCTGTGAAGCTCTTTATCTGACCTTCAATTCTGAATGATAGCTTTGCTGGATAAAGTAATCTTGGTTGTAGGTTCTTGGCATTCATCAATATTTCTTTGAATATTTCTTGCCATTCCCTTCTGGCCTGCAAAGTTTCTGTTGAGAAATCAGCTGACAGTCGTATGGGTATTCCCTTGTAGATAATCGAGTCTCTTTCTCTTGCTGCTTTTAAGATTCTCTCTTTGTCTTTTGCTCTTGGCATTTTAATGATGATGTGTCTTGGTGTGGTCCTCTTTGGATTCCTTTTGTTTGGGGTTCTCTTTGCTTCTTGGACCTGTAAGTCCATTTCTTTCACCAGGTGGGGGAAGTTTTCTGCCATTATTTCTTCAAATAGGTTTTCAATATCTTGCTGTCTCTCATCTTCTGGCACCCCTATTATTCTGATATTAGTGCGCTTGAAGCTGTCCCAGAGGCTCCTTACACTATCTTCACACTTTCGGATTCTTTTTTCATTTTGCTTTTCCAGTTGGGTGTTTTTTGTCGAATCTTTGGTTTGATTCTTGTGCTCCTCTGGTCTGCTATTGGGTATAATATTCTTTATTTCAGTCCGTGTATGCTTACTTTCTAATTTCTTTATCGTAGCATCGAGGGTCTCATTAGTTTTCGTGAGGCTCTGCTCAAGTTTATAGCAAGCCCTCAAAATTGCGATTCTTAGCTCCATATCCTCCATTTCTGTCATGTTTTTTTGTCTCCGCATCTTTTATGCTTTCTTGGTGCACCCCCTTGTGGTCTTTGTGCGCAGTCTTGTTCTAGCCAAGCCTTAATTGTTGTAGTTAACACTAGAGGGATTTGACCACCAGGCCGACTGGCTGTAGGAATTAGCTGTGTGGAAAACGTCTGTCTTCTGGGAAGGCGCTAATCCAGCCTTTGCCTGAGTCGATCGGCAAATGGCTGTGCGCAGGGCTTGGGCGGGGCGGGCTCAACAGGGCGGGCGGAGGGAGCAGTTATGGCCGCTCTCAGTCCCGTTCCCAGAGGCTCTGCTTCTCAGAACCCCGGCAGCCGCTGCAAACCTCGGAGAGAAAGCTGCCCTCAGGTTCCAACTGATGCCGGATAATCCCGCTTCTCCCGTCTGAGTCTGAATCCCTAGAGACTCGCCCGGATCTGGAGCCCAGAGTCTGAGACTCACTCCCGACCGAAAACGACAACCGCGCCCTCAGCCACCAGCCCGCTTTCGCGCGCACCTCGGTACCTTTGTATTTTCCACACTGCGCCTCCTCTGAGCTTCGGTTTGCTGTTCTCTTTCCTTCTAGTTGTAGAGTCTCTCTTCAGCCAGCTTTCCTGTGGTTCTGGGTGATGTCCGTTCCGTCTTTTAGTTGTATTTTTGAAATGGTTGTATGCGGCAGCGGTCTCCGGTGTTTACCTACGCCGCCATCTTCGGTTTCTCTGTCTTACTTTTTTAAAAAAAATATATTTTATTGATTTTTTACAGAGAGGAAGGGAGAAGGATAGTTAGAAACATCGATGAGAGAGAAACATTGATCAGCTGCCTCCTGCACACTCCCCACTAGGGATGTGCCCGCAACCAAGGTACATGCCCTTGACCAGAATCGAACCTGGGACCCTTGACTCCGCAGGCCGATGCTCTAGCCACTGAGCCAAAGCGATTAGGGCTCGTGTCTTACATTTAAGTCTTTATTCCATTTTGACTTTATTCTTAAGTACTAGAAGCCCGGTGCACAAAAATTTGTGCACGGGGGGGGGGGGGTGTACCTCAGCCCGGCCTGTGCCCTCTTGCAAGTCTGGGACCCCTTGGGGGTGACCACTTGCTGGTTTAGGCCCGCTCCCCGGGGGATTGGGCCTAAGCTGGCAATCAGACAACCCTCTGGCAGCCCAGGAGCCTCGGGAGATGTCCATTTGCCAGCGGGGAGCAAACCTAAGCTGCAGTCAGGACATCCTTAGCGCTGCTGAGGAGGCAGGAGAGGCTCCCACCACCACCGCTTGTCCTGGCAGCGTCAGCTGCTTGTGCTGAGCAGAG
>NW_005871195.1:260777-276412 GCF_000147115.1 Myotis lucifugus
CCCAGTCATTTCCAGTCTTTTCTGCTGTTAGGGTCAGTTTGCATATTACCCTTTTACTATATAGGATAGAGGCCTGGTGCACGGGCGGGGGCCTGCTGGTTTGCCCTGAAAGGGTGTCCCAGATCAGGGTGGGGGTCCCGCTTGGGTGCCTGGCCAACTTGGATGAGAGGCTGATGGCTGTTTGCAGCTGGTCACACCCCCTTCAGGGTGGGGGTCCCCACTGGGATGCCTGGCCAGCCTGGATGAGGGGCTGATGGCTGTTTTCAGGCTGCCCGCACCCCCTTTAGGGTGGGGGTCCCCACTGGGGTGCCTGGCTAGTCTGGGTGAGGGGCTGAGGGCCGTTTTCAGGCTGGTGGGCGACTGAAGTTCCCAGCCTCTTTTTTTTTTTCTTTTTTTTAATTCTGGGATTTATTTACCTTCTATAGCTGTCACTGGAGCTGAGAGCCAGCTCCAGCTCTGAGGCCCGGCTCCAGCTCTGAGGCCGCGGCTGGCTGAAAGCAGGTATCTGGGTTTGTTTAGCTTCTATAATTGAAACTCTGTTGCCATCACTGGCGCTCTAAGCTCTGAGGCCCCGGATGGCTGAAAGCAGGTATCTGGGGTTTGTTTAGCTTCTATAATTGAAACATTGTTGCTTCCGGAGCTCAGAGCTGGGCCGCGGCAGGCGGGGAACCTTGGCTTCCTCCATCACTGGAGCAAGCAAGCCTCATGTTCGCTTCAGCTGCGTGGCTGCCGGCCGCTATCTTTGTTGGCAGTTAATTTGCATATCCTGCTGATTAGCCAATGGGAAGTGTAGCGGAGGTACGGTTAATTACCATGTTTGTCTATTATTAGATAGGATTGTATGAGAAAGTGGTCTAGTTTCTTTTTTTTTTTTGCACGTATCTGTCCAGTTTTCCTAATACCACTTAATGAAGAAACTGTCTTTATTCCACTGTACATTCTTGCCTCCTTTGTCATGGATTAACTGACCATACAGGTGTGGATTTATTTCTGGGCTCTCTTTTCTGTTCTATTTTCTGTGTCTCTTTTCATGCTAGTACCATGCTGTTTTGATTAATACAGCCTTGTAGGATAATTTGATATCAGGTAGCATGATACCTCCAACATTTTTCTTCCTTTTCATAATTGTTTTGGAAAATCAATGTCTTTTGTGGTTCCATATAAATTTTAGGATTAATTGTTCAAGTTCTGTGAAAAATGCCATTGATATTTTGATAGGAATTAAACTGAATCTGTAGACTGCTTTGGGTAGTATGACTATTTTAATAATGTTAATTCCTACTAATTATCAGGACAATGTAAATTAAAACAATGAGCTATCACCTCACACCTGTCAGAATGGCTATCATCAATAAATAAACATCAGTGTTTCCAGGATGTAGAGAAAAAGAAACCCTACCACGCTGTTGGTGGGATTGTAAACTGGTACAACCACTATGGAAAACAGTGTGGAGGTTCCTCTAAAATTTAAAAATAGAACTAGCATATGACCCAGCAATTCTACTTCTGAGTATTTATCTGAAGAAATCCAAAACACTAATTAAATAAGATATATGTACTCCTACATTCATTGTAGCATTATTTATAACAGCCAAGATTTAGAAGTAACCTAAGTGTCCATCAATAGAAGAATGGATAAAGGAGATGTGTATGATATATATATATATATATATATATATATATATATATATATATATATATATATATATATAAAAATGGAGGATTTATTTATCTACTTACCATTTGTGACAACATGTACAGACCTCAAGGGTATTATGGTAAGTGAAATAAGTCAGACACAGAAAGACCAATACCATATAATTTCACTTATATGTGGACTCTTAAAACCAAAATAAACAAATAAACAAAACAGAAACAAACTCATAGATACAGAAAATAAATTGATGGCTGTTAGATGGCAGGGGGTTGGGGGACTTGGTGAAAAAGGTGAAAGGGATTAAGTACAAATCACTAGTTATAAAAATAGTCACATGGATAAAGTACAGAACAGGGAATATAGTCACTGATATTGTAATAACTATGTATAATGTCAGATGGGTACCAGACTTATCAGAGTGATCACTTTGTTAAGGCATATAAATGTCTAATCAATATGTTGTATACCTGAAATTAATATAACATTGCACTGTCGACTATAATTGAAAAACAAAATTTTTAAAAATCAATGTGTAACAACTTTTGAGGGAATAGCTTGTAATTTTCTCAAGGTTACACAGTTAATAAGTGACAACTAGAATATAAGGTACTCAAAATTCACAATTTACTACAAAATCTCAATGTAATACATTTTATATAATTGTAACTTTAAGCACACAAATGGCAACAGTACATTCTCCTCAATTTCATTAAAATTAAACTAACAGTACTTATTTTTTAAAAAGTCTCCTGGAATCATCAAAATTGTTATTACTAAAGGCAACTTACACACACGTGTGTATCTACATATAATCTAGATATCTATAAAGATATATCTATCATTCTATACTTTCTAAAATTCAGATTTTCCAATGCCATAAATTCATTTGGTATGAGTTTTTAATAAACACCCAAGATATAAATACTACCAAATTATCATAAGTGCTGTCCAATATAACATTAATGTGAAAATATTTTTAGTAAGTTAGTGTTATATGAACAGCAATCAAGTAAGATGAATGATCTGAGGGATTCTGACACATTAGCTATTAGAAGGGAGAGAGGAAGGTAAGAGTGGCAGGAAGGGAGAGGAGGAGGAATAGAGGGGGAGAAGAGAGAAAGGAGAAAACAAAGAAAGAAAGAATAGGCCTCTGGAGACTAGAGCTCAACTTTTTTGGCTTAAAACCATACCGATGCAACCCAAAATTGCTTATATTAAACCTAAATGCAAGCAGTAAAATATCATGATCATCATAATATTTTTCACAACTCTGGCATAAATCCACAACTACTGCAACAAAATGTGTAATCTGGGTTCATTCACATTAGATCATAGAATGGATTATAGCATTCAGACAACCAACATATAACATTTTTGTTCTGACTGAAAACTTTAATATCAAACACTAGGTCAGAACTTGTTAATACTGTTAAAGCTGGATCACAGGAATATGGAGATTCATTATGCTTTCTTCCACATTTGTATATATTTGAAATTTCCCACAATGGATTTTACAAATTACGCCCAGTTTTTCTAACAGTCTCCCAGATTTCCCCAAAGAGTAATCAGGGTTTGCATAGGGTTGGTATAAAACAGAAAATTGAAACACTAAATTCACTGGATACATGTGTAAAGAGGCATTCCTATGAACCTCCCCACTTAAATACAAGCTAACAAAAATGTCACTTGACTCCCAATTAAACATCAGAGTAAGTTTAATTCCTCCAACTTTGTTCTTTTTCAAGATCACTGTTGCTATTCAGGGTCTTTTGTGGTTCCATATCAAATTTTGGAATATGTGTTCTACTTCTGTGAAATACGCCCCTAATATTTTGATAGGAATTGTGCTGAGTCTATAGATTGCTTTGGGTAGTATGGACATTTTAATTATGTTAATTCTTCCTGTTCATGAACGTGGAATATGCTTTCACTTATTTGTATCTTCTTCAGTTTCTTTCCTCAGTGTCTTATAATTTTCTGAGTACAGGTCTCTTGCATCCTTAGTTAAGTTTATTCCTAGGTATGTATGTTATTCTTGTTGCAGCAATTGTGAATGGGATCATTTTTTAGTTTCCCTTTCTGATAGTTCATCACTAGTATATAAAAATGCAACTAATTTCTGGATACTTATTTTGAATCCTGCTACTTTACTGAATGCATTTATCAGTTCTAGTAGTTTTTGATGGAATCTTCAGAGTTCTCTAGTAGATAGCATCATGTTATTTGCAATAATGACAGTTTTATTTCTTCCTTTACAATTTGGATGCCTTTTATTTCTTGTTAGCTAAAGATAGTCTATTCAATAAATGGTGTTGGGAAAATTGGACAAATACATACAAAAAAACGAAACTAGACCATCTTCTTGCATGTACACAAGAATAAATTCAAAATGGATTAAAACTTAAATGTTAGACTTGAAACCCTAAGAATCCTAGAAGAAAACATAAGCAGTAAAATCTTGGACATTTCTCATAGCAATATTTTTTTCTAATATATCTCCTTGGGCAAGGGAAACAAAAGAAAAAATAAACAAATGGGACTACATCAAACTAAAGAGTTTTTCACAGCAAAAGAAATCATCAACGAAATAAAAAGACAATCCACTGAATGGGAGTACATATTTGCCAATGATACATCTGATAAGGGTTAATATCCAACATTTATAAAGAACTTACAAAACTCAACATCCAATAAACAACCAATCCAATTAAAAAATGGACAAAGGATATGAAAAGATACTTCTCCAAAGAGGACATAGAGATGGCTAATAGTATATAAAAATATGCTCAATGTCACTAATCATCAGAGAAATGCAAATTAAAAATCACAAGGGGGATATCACCTCACACCTGTTAGAATGGATATCATCAATAAATCAACAAACTAATGGTGGCAAGGATGCAAAGAAAAGGGAACCCTTGTGCATTGTTGGTGGGAATGCAGATTGGTGCAGCCACTGTGGAAAGCAGTATGGAGTTACCTCAAAAAATTAAAAATGAAACTGCCTTATGACCCAGGGATTCCACTTCTAGGAATATATCTGAAGAGACCCAAAACACTAATTCAAAAGAATATTATGCACCCCTACATTCATTGCAGCATTATTTACAATAGCCAAGATTTGGAAGCAGCCCAAGCATCCATCAGTAAATTAGCGAATAAAACAGCTATGGTACATTTACACAATGTAATATTACTCAGCTGTGAAAAGGAAGAAAATTTTACCCTTTGCAATGGCATAGATGGCCTGAAGAACACTATGCTAAGTAAAATATGCCAGTCAGGGAAAGACAAAACTGAACCAACAAGCAAAATAGAGACAGACTCGTAGAGAGCAGGCAGACAGCTCAGGTGAGGATGTTGTGGGTGGGTGGGGAGTGGTGGTGGTGGGATTGAGCAAAAAAGAAAAAAAAACCTCATGGACATAAACAGTGTGGTGATCATTGGAGGGTGGTGGAGGTGAAAGAAGGTATAAGGGGGATAAATGGTGATGGAAAAAAAATTAAGTAAATAATAAATAAATATCAGAATAAGGACTAATTCCTTAGGACAATATATTTTTTAAAAGTTCACAATTTGGTCTTAAGCCAATAATTTAAAAAAACCCCACAAACAATGTTATACTTTCATGCTTTTGTCTCTGATGCAAAAGGAAGTCATTGCTGGATTGAGAGTGGAATAAATATGTCATCAGATTTTTGTTTGTAGCACAGAAGACTAAAGAAGAATCAGAGCATAAAAGGGGAAATCATGAAGAATTTTTGCAGTAGTCCTGGCAAAGAAAAAAAAAGTACGACTGACAGACTGGAGTGGAAATGGAGGGAAAGGGTGTACCTTAAGATATATGTGGAAGCATAACCAAAAATAATTGGTGGCTGGGTGTAAGAGATGAGAAGGAAGTGAAAGATAACTTCTAGTTCTCTGACTTGTAAAACTAGATGTACTGAGATGAAGAACACCATAGGAACAGATTTGTTATTTGGTAGAAGGAAATCAAGAGTTCATTCTTAGATATATTAATATTTAGGATATCTGAAAGACATACAAGTAAGTGGAGAGAGATCAAGTAAATCAAATATTGAGATAGGCTAGTGACTGGAAGGAGATAGAGAAAATAAAGGTCAAGGAAGTGTTTGGGTTTTGTTTAAAGACAGAATCATATGCCAAAACTATGGGGATCTAAACCTACAGTGAGCCATGTTACATTCACTCTACAGACTTCAACATAATTAGTGAAAACTGACTTGAGGGAGTCTTTCCAATTACCTATATTTACTATAAAATCATGTACATATCAAAAAATACAACATAAAAGTTAGTCTAACTAAGCTAAATTTTCCCAAACAAATAATAGGGACCAAATTTGGGGGGTGGGGGGAGAGACAAAACACCACCACACAGATAATCAAGATCCAAAACCAACTCTCAGCTGTCAAATATTAGGAATACAAGAATGCAGAAGTGCCACATTATTCATGCAGTAGAAGTAAGAGCCTTTGACCTACTATGAAAGCTCAGAATTTGTATGACTAGAGGGAAATTTCCATTCTATAGTTGATTGCCTTAGAGTTCATGCAACAACTGGCTTTAAGGCAAGTTAGCAAACCTAATATGTTGGTCTTAGACACACGAACTCATTTTTTTGGTTGATTTTTCTTTGTTAAATGGCATTTAAATATATAAAATAAATATCAAAAATATAAGTCTTTGTTTTATTATGGTTGCAAATATCAAAAAATTTCTATATGTGACACGGCACCAGAGTTAAGTTAGGGTTTTTCTTTTCTTTTCTTTTTAAATTAAATCTTTATTGTTCAGATTATTACAGTTGTTCCTCTTTTTTCCCCCCACAGCTCCCTTCCACCCGGTTCCTACCCCACCCTCTGCCCCCCGCCCCCAACTGTCCTCATCCATAGGTACACGATTTTTGTCCAATCTCATCCCGCATCCCCTACACCTCTTTCCCCCCCAAGAATAGTCAGTCCACTCCCTTTCTATGCCCCAGATTCTATTATAATCACCAGTTTATTCTATTCATCAGATTATTTATTCACTTGATTTTTAGATTCACTTGTTGATAGATGTGCATTTGTTGTTCATAATTTGTATCTTTACCTTTTTCTTCTTCTTCCTCTTCCTGAAGGATACCTTTCAGCATTTCATATAATACTGGTTTGGTGGTGATGAACTCCTTTAGCTTTTCCTTATCTGTGAAGCTCTTTATCTGACCTTCAATTCTGAATGATAGCTTTGCTGGATAAAGTAATCTTGGTTGTAGGTTCTTGCTATTCATCACTTTGAATATTTCTTGCCACTCCCTTCTGGCCTGCAAAGTTTCTGTTGAGAAATCAGCTGACAGTTGTATGGGTACTCCCTTGTAGGTAACTGACTGTCTTTCTCTTGCTGCTTTTAAGATTCTCTCTTTGTCTTTTGCCCTTGGCATTTTAATTATGATGTGTCTTGGTGTGGTCCTTTTTGGATTCCTTTTGTTTGGGGTTCTCTGTGCTTCCTGGACTTGTAAGTCTATTTCTTTCACCAGGTAGGGGAAGTTTTCTGTCATTATTTCTTCAAATAGGTTTTCAATATCTTGCTCTCTCTTTTCTTCTGGCACCCCTATAATACGGATGTTGGTACACTTGAAGCTGTCCCAGAGGCTCCTTATACTATCTTCGTATTTTTGGATTCTTTTTTCATTTTGCTTTTCCGGTTGGGTGTTTTTTGCTTCTTCGTATTTCAAATCTTTGACTTGATTCTTGCGATCCTCTAGTCTGCTGTTGGAACTCTGCATAATATCCTTTATTTCAGTCAGTGTATGCTTAATTTCTAGTTGGTCCTTTTTCATAACCTTGAGGGTCTCACTAGATTTCTTGAGGGTCTCACTACATTTATCGGCGGTCTCACTAGACTATTGGAGGGTCTTACTAAATTTATCGGTGGCTTCTAGAAAGTTCTTGAAAAACCTTAAAAGTGTGGTTTTGAACTCTATATCCAGTCGTTTAGTTTCCTACATTTCTGTCATTTGTGACCTGTTTCTTTGTCTCCGCATTTTTTATGCTTCTCTGTGTTTGTAGAGTGGCTTTGTGTGCTAGGTGTCCTATAGGGCCCAGTGGCTCAGCCTCCCCAATTACCTGAGGTGGACACTCTTGGTGCACCCCTTTGTGGGCTTTGTGCATAGTCTTGTTGTAGTTAAGCCTTGATTGTTGTAGGTATCACTGGGAGGAATTGACCTCCAGGCCAATTGGCTGTGAGAATCAGCTGTGTCTACGGTGGGAGAACTTCTGTGCAGAAGACACCCTTATGGGGCAAGACTTGCTTCAGTGGGGCTTTGGTGCTCACTGAGTCTGCCCCCTGAGTGTGTCCCTTATGGATCTGAGGAGTTGTAATCTGGATGGTCCCACTCTGACCACTGGGTACACTGGCTCTTGGATCTAAGGAGGTGCTAATTTAGCCTCTGCCTGAGGCTACCCAGCAGGAGCTACGAAGAGATCTGCAGATTCCCCTTCCTTGTTTGGGGTTTGGAGGTGCCCAGATGAGGCCCAGCTGTGAAGCAATGCAAGCTGCTGTGGGGCCTTGGGCCTTCTCTTGGAAGTTTTGGGTCTGTCTGGCCCAGCTGCAGTTTGTTAGGTGATTTTCAGATTGCAAAGGGCCAGGGCATTCATATGCAAAAGCCTCTGCTGCAGCTTGGGTGGGGCGAGGTCTCAGGGAATCAACAGGGCGGAGCAAGCAGCTATGGCTGATCCTCAGCCCTGCCCTAAGGGGCCCCGCATCTCAGTGTCCCGGTAATCGCTGCAAGCACCTTTGAGAAAAAGCCGCCCTCGAGTTCCGAGTTCTGTCTGCTGCCAGACAGTCCAGTTTCTCCCTGTATGAGGCTGGGTCCCCAGAGACTCACCCGGAACTGGAGTTCAGAGCAGTCGGGGGCTTGTGACTCCCTCCCGATTCAAAAAGACAGCCGCGTCCTCTGTTGCCAGCCCTTGTCGCATGCGCCTCCGTACCTCTGCACTTCTGCACCTCCTCTGAGTCTCAAGTGTGCTTTTCTCGTTCCTTCTAGTTGTAGAATTTCCACTCAGCCAGCCTTCCTGTGGTTCTGGATGATGTCCGGTTTGTCTTTTAGTTGTATTTTTGAATTTGTTGTGGGAGGCAACAATTTCCGGTGTTTACCTATGCTGCCATCTTGGTTTCTCTCCAAGTTAGGGTTTTTCAAAATGCTGACAGGCCGAGCTCAAAAGGTTCGCCATCACTGCTCTAAATACTGACTCTACTACCTCTACTATGAAAATATGCTGCTGTGTATCCTATCATGGATAACAGTCCCACAATTCAATCTGGCCTCCTAATGAGAAGCCTGGAAATGAGTCTCGATTCTTCCTCCTTCTCCTGTGTGCCCTTAGTTCATCAATGACTAAAATCTGTTGATTATAACACCTCATGTCTTTTGAATTCTTCCCCCCTCCTCCATTTCTATTACTACTTTTATTTCAGACCTTCATAATTTCTTGGTTGGGCTATCTTGAAGAACTCCTGATTGATTTGCCTGTCTTAGTCTCCTATTACATTACTGGTAAATTAATCTTATAAAACTACAAATTAAACTATATTACTCCCATGCTTAAAACCCTTGAATGGTTTTCCTCTACCTTTAAGATGAGTTATTTAACTTCCCTATCAGTAAAGTGGGGGAAGATAAAAATAGTTCCTGCTTATATGACTATTGTGAAAATCAAATGAATTCAAGTGTAAGCCCTTAATGCATAATCCACTGTAAAATACAATAATTAAAAATACCAATACACCAAGGTTCTGGGTTCAATTCCTGGTCAGGGTACATACAAGAAGCAACCAATGAATGCATAAATAAATGGAACAACAAATCAATGTTTTTCTCTCTCTCAAAATCAATCCATACATTTTTAAAAATAACAGTAAGTACTATTGTATTCTGCTCACAAGTTTCTCCACAATTCAACTTTTCTCTTTTCTCATTTTCCACAATCATCCTATAATTGGTGTAGACCCATACAAGAACACCTGATCCCTCTCCTTTATACCACAACTTTAATAATGTATATGCTTCTATTATAGACTTTACCATATTCTATAGTAGAAGAGCCTTGTCTTCACTACAAGATTGTGCTTCATGAAGACAGTGAAATGCATTAAGTCCCCTAGCACAATTCATGGCCCATAAATATTTACTGAAAAAAAGTATGAGAGGAAAAGATGCACAAAAGGACTCTGGCAGATAGCCATGCTCCCTTCAACCATGATAATCCTATTATTCTTGAAATAAAATAAAGTAGTACTTTTAGAATAGGTCTAAAGAATGAGAGTCAGCAAAAACTCACTTTATAACTGAGGAGGAAAGGATCTTTGTGTTCAGAATGATGAGAAGAATGAAGATAAGTTAGTTAACTTAGTAAGACAAATTAGATAAAGTAATGTGTACTCACTCAATCTTGTTAGGGACTAAGTTGTTTTCATGGCCTTCAGGCTAATAGCTCCTACTTTAGACATGCTAATCATTAGAGGGATTCTGCTTGGGACTTGCCTTTTACAAAAATAGCCCCTCCCATTTTCCCTTCCCTTGACATAAAAGAAGCCTGAACACTCTACTTTCTTAAGATCGATTTGAGGTAATGCTAGCACTCCCATCTTCTTGGCTGCTGCCTCCTGGATCAACAAACCTTTCCTTACTCCAAACTGTGACATTTTGAGTTTTGGCATTTCAGAAGATCAGGCACACCGGTTTTGGACTGGTAACACTCATAGGGAAATTCCACCCTACTTATAAGTTATATTTATGCCAGATTAGATATACTAAAAGGTCAAGTAATAAGGCAAAGGAGAAAAAATAGGTAATGATTAGGCTGATCCCATAATATTGTTGAAATTATGTTTAAGATTTTACCAGGGCACTATTTTCTTATACTCTTAAATGGTGAGAAATAGGGTGAAGAAATAAAATGGACCCATTATATTCAAGCTGGTAAATTACTAAAATCAAGTAGTTTGAGACATCAGGCAAGGAATCTATTCTTTTTTAAACTAACCTGGGAACTTTAACTTGCATCAATGTCTGAATTACATCTAAACTCCAGATAATCCTCTGGTTAACCCCTGAAGGACTAAGGAAAGAATATTCATGTATTTAGACTATTATTCAGACCATTAGATCATCTCGAGGATCACCATCTTGAGTTAGTCCAGAAGCTAAGGATGCAGGAATGATTCTTTTTAAGAATGTACTTTTTATATAAGAACCGTCAGCTTTTCTTTCTTCTTTGGGACACTCTATTGCCTAGTTGTATTTCAAGTTTGCAAACCCTAAGACCCTTGAACAAATCACATTTATTTCTAGCCAAAGCCTCCAGACCCTTTTGGGGGTTCATTTGACAATAAGTACAGAAGAGCACAAGCAAAGAAAAGTTAAAATGAAATAATAAATTTTAATGAGCTATATTCCACTTCACCATTTGTCATTCTTGGGATAAATTCAAAAGATATGGAAAGATATGGCCATAATTTTTGGAACTGGGATAGAAGGTTAACTTTATATCCAGACAAAAACACTGACAATCTATGCTGGGAAAAATCCTTGCCCCACTAACTCCATGCTCTGTCCACCCCCTGCCCCCCAGGCATACAAATGTGTGTGGTTGTTGTTGTTTTTAATGTTTTTATTAATTTTAGAGAAAGAGGAAGGGAGAGGGAGAAACAGAAACATTAATGAGAAACATCAACATTGATAGGCTGCCTCCTGCATGCCCCCCAGCACATGCCCTGACCAGAATGAAAACAGTGACCTCCTGGTGCATAGGAAGATGCTCAACCACTGAGCCACACAGGCCTGGCCATACAAAATGTGTTTTAACTGTTATTGGTAAGGCTCTGAACAACAACAGGCTATTTGTAGTTAACTTTTTGGGGAGTCAAAATTTATGTGGATTTTGGACTGCACAAAGGATCAGCACTCCTAACCCCCAAATTATTAAAAGGTTAACTGTATATAGGCATACACATTTACTTCTATATTTCGGTATCTTTCTCTATAGATAAAATGAAAATCAGGATTTCACACTAATATCTCCAATTTCTAACTCAACACTATAGAGAGCATTTAAATTTTCTCCATTACCATATTTATAACACTTCTCAGACAGTGGGAAGCATGGCTCCCATTATCATTAATATTGGTTACAACAGGAAGACCAGTCAAATTAACAAATCTCCCGCGTGGCTGCCTTCCCCTCCCCACACGGATGCTCTCCTTTTATCCCTCCCTGACTGGCCTAACACTTTCACACCTCTTCCATGAGTATAACCTTCTCACTTTGTTCAGGCCTTTATTCCTCATGCTTGGCACCCCTCCTATAAGAATACCCTTCTCATCCTGCTCAAGCTCTAACATCCCATACTGAGCTTGCCTTTCAAAGGATACCTTCTTCTTCCCACCCTTAGGCTCTGACATCTTGTATTAGAATGCTTCCATGCATGGATTTCATCCTCACCCCAGTTAAGCCTCAGTACATCCACACCAGTCTACCCTCCTGCATGTGGATGCCTTTCTACACCCTCACACCACCTGCTCCTCCATATAGATTCCCTTCTCATCCTCTTACCCTATTCAAGTCTGGACACCCCTCCCTGGGAATAACTGATCCACACCACTATCAAGCTACACTCTTTCACAGATACCATACTGACCCTGTTTGGGCTCCAACATCTTGCACCAGTGTGCCCTCTTAGGGAGAATGCTCCTCACCCCTCATAACTCCATCAACTCTTCCCACCCTTGTCAGGCTCTTGATATCCCCCTGCCCTTCTCACATATCCCACCTGGGTAGACACTTACCCTTGTTTGGTTCCTCCTGGTAGTTTTAACACTGAATTGTTCAGAAAGGGAAGGGGAAGAAGACAGGAAGAACTGATGACATTTTAAATAAAGATACCAGTGAATAAGTTGCACAAGCACCCATAACAGAAGTGATATTTTGACTTCCATTTTCTCCTTGTTTTAATTTTTCAAGTTGTTCGGAGTCTAACTAGAAAAGAAGGGCGCCATTTGAGAGTAATTCAGCAATTTAATATTTTAATTAATATACTGAATATATAATAGATTGCTCATTTTCCCAACTTTGACTTAAAAGGGCTAATTCAATTTGAGCATCTTTAAAACTATTATGACAAAACCCTCTCAAACCTGAACCAACAGCAGATGTTCAAAATGAAAATAAGCAGACTTATCTGATCATGCTTTTTACCCATTAAAAAAACTTCAAAGGCTCATAATTTCTTCCCTATGGAGGCCATAATTTATACTTCCAATCCTACTTACTATGCCCATCCCATATTCCAATGATAGTTGATTGCTGAATAGTTTCAGAACATATTATCATTAAGACTTCTATACCTTTGCTTATTCTATCCCTCTGCCTGTCCCCTCCAACCTACTCTCCTGCTGGATCATTTAATTAACTTAGGGATCAGCAAACTGTGGCCTGTAGGCCAAATCCATCTATTTTTGTAAGTTTTTGTTTTTTTTTTACTGGAACACAACCATGCTCATTCATTTATGTAATGCTTACGTGCTACAATAGAGACCATGTGGTCTTCAAGGCTAAAATATTTATTATCCAGCCCTTTACAAAAAAAGTTTTCCAAGCCCTACTTTCACATAGGCTTTTGTAGCCTAGTAATTTCAGATCCTTCTAATCAAAATTAATTGCTCCCTCCTCTACCTTTCCATTATATTATACCAACTCTAATGCTTAACATCCCTGATAACTGTAAGCTCTTTAAAAGCAAAGTCTAAACCCTATTTCTAATGTAGACAATATATTTTTTTTGGGTCCAATCCGCAGTTCCCACCTCTCCCAACACTTATCACATTCTTGGGGGGAAGTATTTTAGAAGAAACTTCTGCCCTTTTTCTCTACCCCTTATTCAGTCCTCCCAAAGGAGAGATGAATGACTAATACTGGCAACATCCTGATAGTGGGATGGATTAATGTTTTAAAGGTCATTTTTCATTCATGACCTCCTGCTCACTTTGTCTAGATAGTTATACCTACCAATAAGCAAATCACATGGTAAATTCACTGGGGTAGAACTTATTTTACCTGTATTTCAGAAGAGGCCCATAGCTCCAGCTGCTCTGTCTTTGATAGATTGGTAAATTCAATCCAGGGGGATAAGAAGTAAAAAAGTCTCCGATGTCTAATTTTGGTCTCAGTCCAAGTCAAGTTCTTCAATACAAACTTATCATTTAGAAAACTAGTATTTTTTAACCAAGCTCACAGATACAGAGAAACATATTGGCGGTTGCCAGATGTAGGGAATTGGGGGCAGGTGAAATGGGTCAAAGGGTACAAATATCTCGTTATAAAATAAGTCATGGGGATGTAATGTATAGTGTGGTAACTATAGTGAATAATACTGTATTGCATAACTGAAAGTTGCTAAGAGAGTAAAAAAAACCCAATCAGCTAACACAGTAGAACTCAAAATATCTGATGATTGAGAACTGTAAATTAACTGAAAAAAATCATTCCTTTAAAATGTATAACACACTAATGCCACACACATCATATCTTAGTGATAAACTTAATTGGGAAAATGTTCTTTGAAGAAAAAGAAGAGATACGTTTAGAGTCCACATTCAGTGATTCAAACCAACCCCATCCTATTATTCATCTAATTTTTCTGACTCAATATTTTATTATCAAGTCTCAGCTTAAGTAAACATGAAATATCATGAATATTATTGACTCAAAAAACTATTCCTCATATTACCTAGTATTGTATCTCCCAGCTAAAAAAACCCCAAACATCCCTATACTCCAGATCCTTTCAATTACTACTCCATTTATCTATTCTTCCTTAAAAATGTAGCTTCTCAAATGCGTAGTCTACTACAAATGTCATCTTTACTTATACACTTAGTTACTTTCTAACCTATTACAATATGGCTTCCATTCCCCACCACTATGCTAAAATTTATTTAGTTAAAATCACCTAGAATCTCCATGTTGCCAAAAAAAATGTACACTTCCCTGTTTCATGGTAAGTGACACCTCATCAACATATAACAATCCCTCTTTATTATAACACTAGGGGCCCAGGGCACGAATTCGTGCACCCTGAAAGGAACTGTGGGCCCATCGTCCACACCCCTGCCTGGCCCCTTCCACCACGGCCTTCCTCATCCTGTCTGCCAGCAGCCCCACTCCCACTGCTGCCGCTCCCACATGCTGACGGCGCCCATCCCACTTGCACCTGCTGACAGCACAGAGTGATTGGGGCTGGTGCCCGCAATGGGTGCAAGTGGCGGCTGCTGTCCCGATCACCCCTCAAGAGCAGGGGGAGGTGAAGAAGCCCTCAGGGGTGACGGGGCCGGCAGCCGCAGCTCGCACCCGCTGACAGCACCAAGTGATCGGGACCAGTGCCAGGCGCTGTCAGCAGATGCGAGCGGTGGCTCTGGCGCCAGCTGCGGGTGAGCGGGGCTGGCGCTGGCAGTGGGTGCGAGCAGCGGCTCCGGTGCCAGCACAGGGTGCAAGCGGGACCGTCACCGGCAGCGGGTTCAAATAGCGGCTGCCGGCCCCAATCACCCCTCAGGAGCAGGAGGAGGTGGAGAAGCCCTGAGGGGCCATCAGCCGCTGCTCACACCTGCTAATGGTGCAGATCAATTGGGGCCAGGCACCAGCAGCAGGTGCAAGCGGGGACAGTGCCAGCAGCAGGTGTGAGCGCTGGGTGGGATTGTGGCGCGCAGGAGCAAAGAATTTTCAGTAACTACCAGAGGCTCACCCCGATGACAGCGACCAGCGCCCTGCCTTGGTCTGGTGTTCCTGCTCACCTGCTCCACCAGCCTGCCATGTTCCGCACTCTGCCGCCTGCCGTGGGCAAGCATGCGCCCCTGGTGGTCAGCGTGGTGGTCAGCGCCACGTTATAAGCGACTGGTGTTCAGTTGTAGCCTTTTATTACA
>NW_005871195.1:276544-283913 GCF_000147115.1 Myotis lucifugus
AAAGCATGGAACTGAGACTTACTTCTCTCATTATACTATTTTTACCCCTGTGTGATCACATCCATTTCCCATGGATTTAAACATCATCTTATGCTGGTAATTCCCTAATTTATATATTCAGCAGAGAAACCACGGCTATGTAGGCATTATAGCACCTTTCATTAAAAACAAAATGTAGTGAACACATGAGGACCAATATTATCCTAGTTTCAGATTTCCATCTGGGGAAGGTAAAATGACTTGTGCCTAAGGTTAAGATGATGGAGGTTAAGAAAGGAAGTGTGCTCTTTCAATTCTTCATTCTTTCTATCATTTAGTCCCTTGTTTATTTAAATACTAGAGGCCCAATGCACGAAATTCGTGCCCCGGGGGGGGGGGGTATCCCTCAGCCCAGCCTGCACCCTCTCGCAGTCTCGGAGCCCTCGGGGAATGTCCAACTGACAGCTTAGGCCCACTCATCACGGGGGCGGGCCTAAGCCGACAGTCGGACACCCTTAGCGCTGTCGCAGAGGCAAGAGAGGCTCCTGCCACCACTGCTGCACTCACCAGCCATAAGCCTGGCTCAGGGCTTCTGGCTGAGCGGTGCTCCCCCTGTGGGAACTCACTGACTACCAGGGGACAGCTCCTGCATTGAGCATCTGCCCCTGGTGGTCAGTGCGTGTCATAGTGACCACGGTCATTCTGCTGTTTGGTCGATTTGCATATTAACCTTCTATTATATAGGAGGAAGTCTATTGGACAAAGTTACTTCTTATCTACACACACCATACACATGCATCAGAAAAGAATTGGATTTGAATTAATGGAGAAAAGATCTCAAAACTTGTTTTTCGATAAATACTTAAGGAAAGACTCCAGGTTACAACTGAATTATAAAGATTAGTATGTAGGGTAGGAGATATGACTAAAATGATACTCAAAATTTTTGGGCAATGGGTGTAATAGAGAAGTAAAAGTAGATGCAAATGGTTGTGCTGTCTAAAGAAACTAGAAAAACAAATAGGAAAGAGCAGTCTGGTAGACTATGATCAACTAATTGAAAATGGTTAGGAACCTTACTTGATGAAAAAGAACAAATGGGAGATACTACTGCTTTGTAAACTATAAAATCAAAGCAGCTATTTCAAATAATGATTTAATGTAAGGTTATAAGCTAGACTGAAAGACAGGAAAACCAGCAATGCAGATACTGATATAAACAAGAATCTTACCTGAATCTGCTCAAGTGTACTTACTCTATTAGAAAAACTGAATCCAGGAGGTATTTTAAAGAAAGTAATAATACTTTCTTTAAAATAATGTGGTAATAATACTTTCTTTAAAATAATGTGGCAACACATTAGGGTAAAGAAAAAAAAAAAGGAAGCAAATATAAGTAAGCAGGATAGGGTTGTTGCCAAGTAGGAAAAACTCTATGAAAGGAAAGGAAAGGAAATGAGATGTTTAGAAAAATGATTCCAGTCTGGCCACTGTGACTCAGTGGTTGAGCATCAACCTATGAACCAGGAGGTCACGGTTCCATTCCTGGGCAGGGCACGTGCAGGAGACAGTTGATCGATGATTCTCTATCATCACTGATGTTTCTATCTCTCTCTTCTTCTCCCTTCCTCTCTCTGAAGTAAGAAAACATTTTTTTTTAAAAAGTGAATCCTCTTAAGTTTTATTTTCTAGAAAACACAAAAATTCTGAAAGCAAAATTTTTATTTAGCTTTAATTAAAAACAAAGTGTCACTCTTCAAATACAAATATGACATTATTTTGTTACCTTAGTTTCCTAGTGGGAGCAGTAGGTTGGTCTGGGCCTATTCACAGTCTCCTATCTATATTCTGTGGTGGGAAAGAAACAACTCTTTTGAATGAATTACTTGATCCTACGGTACATTCAAACTCAGTATGGACTCTCATAATGTGAAAGTTAATGGGTCTCCAAAATGTTGAACCTATGAATTTGGTGCTCTAACCAACTGTTATCACCCACGAATGCTGGCCATTTGATAAGGATTATTACCAAAAAAGAAACTCCACACATAAAAAATGTAGGTTATTATAATTGAAAGACTGGATTTACTAATAAGGAAAAAGAAATTACATATCCAAATATCAGCATGCCTTTGTTGCTCCTCCCAGGACAGCACTGTGATAGAACCACCAGGGTTCAAAGTCATACAAGTCAGGGGAACATACAGGACACAATAAACACCAACTTGTCACTGTGCAAAGCCAAACAAGAAGGCGCGCATGCATGTAGTCAGCCAAGGAAAGTAGCATGGACATGAAGAGACAGCTCCACGAAGAAAGGATGCTATACTATGCTCCAGCCTGTAGCCCGAATCTAATATCTGCAAAAACACAAAATTCACACAGGTGGCAGAATTTTACACTTCCAAGTATAAAATAATTCAGGAGTACTCAGAATTTCAAATCTTGCATGCAAAATTCATTGATATACTTATTTTACAGAGATATTTGGATGTATATCTTACCATCCAACTACTCATTATATTCTAAGTTCCATTTGTCTAATGTATGCTATTAGGCAGTGTCATAGTTTACATCTTTTTAAATGGATTAAAAACTTGCTAATGCTTGAAAAAATAGTTGTATAGCCAAGGTTTTAGGGTAGTTGGCCCACCACACCAGTCCTTATCAAATCCAGATTTCTAAGTGAATCCACTCTTCTGGGATTTATATTGCAACAGTGACAGATGAGCTAGACATTAGTGGAAAGTCAAAAGAGGAGAAAGCCAGAGCAGTCAGAAAGAGGTATTGGGGTGATTATCTAGAATTTTATTTACGGGCTATCCCATCTTTATTCAGCTCTAGGAAGTACTGATATAACTTCTTCAGAGGTTAAAAAAAAGAGAAATGAACATTCTGACATTGATACTGCTGAGTATAGATGGGGCAGGTAGTTTGGAAGAAAGTCCATTCTACAAACACTTGCAGAGTGCAGATCTCTAAGACAGTTATGAGGTTATCAGGAAAATTTACTTAGAATGTAATATCTTTTGGTCTCATATACAAAATGCTAGGGTTTGGCTAAGTCCATGGTCGGCAAACTGCAGCTAGTGAGCCACATTCGGCTCTTTGGCCCCTTGAGTGTGGCTCTTCCTAAGCCTTAGGAGTACCCTAATTAAGTTAATAACAATGTACCTACCTATATAGTTTAAGTTTAAAAAATTTGGCTCTCAAAAGAAATTTAAATCGTTGTACTGTTGATATTTGGCTCTGTTGACTAATGGGTTTGCCGAGGCTAAGTGATACACTGTGATTCTTAAACTATGACTCTGACACCATAGAAAACAGATCATTCAAACCCTTACTATCTTTTCTTCTAGCATGCCTCGATCTTTTTATTGTTCATCAGCATTCCCACCAGAAAGAATCTATTGGCAAAACTGTAAAGCTCAAACCTGCTAATATCCTGTGTAAATCAACAATAATAACAGCAAAATTTATGGAATGCTATGTGCAGATACATATTAACATATATTTTCCCCCAAATTACATATTGATTACAAAGGGATAAGTGATGACTTTCAAGGAGAAATATGGGGAATAATGCTTTAACCAAATTTTCAAAGCTAACAACATGAAGCTCAAGATATGATGTACTAGCATTAAGAAGCACAGAACATCTCCTCAGAGGTATTACTGGCCAAAAAAAAAAAATAAAAAAAAATGCATAACCAATCTAATCATGAGAAAACAACAGACAAATTCAAATTGGGAGACAATCTACAAAATAACTATCCTGTACTTTTCAAAAATGTCAAGGTCAAAAAATACAAGAGCAGCTGAGAAAGTGTTCCAGATTAAAAGAGACTAAAGAGATGTGACAACAAAATGCAATGCCTGATCCTGGACTAAGGAAAGGAAAGCTTACAGATAAAATAGAGAAATAGATAAAATTTGAATATGGATTATGATTGGGATAACAGTATTATGTCAATATTAAATCTCCTGGTTTTAATAACTACACTGTGGTTAGGTAAGCACAATGTCTTTTATTTTAGAAAATATACACTTAAGAATTTAAGAGTAAAGAGGTACAATATCTGCCAACTACCCTCAAATTATTTCAAAAGAAGACAGAAGGATGGATGGGTAGATAGAATGATATGGATATAAAGCAAGAATGATAAAGCAAATGCAGCAAAGTATAATACAGTTAGTGAATGTGGGTAAGCATATATGAATTCCTTGTACTACTCTTCCAACTTATCGTGGAAGTTTGAAATTATATCAAAATTAAAAGTAAAAAAAAATCAAAACAATAAAAATAAAAAACTTGGCCTATCTCCCAGATCAAATATCTTAACAGACTATACAAGTTCTGATAATATTTAAAATTATATTGATGCATTTCTTTTCTCCTGGACTTTACTGTGTTTTAAATTTTGTAACTTATCAGTTACTAATTCTATTACATATGCCACAAGATTCAGGACTATATGTTATACCTTAATATTACACTGAGCACTAAGATACTGTTTACTATATCCAATAAGCACTAAAACATCTGTTAGATGAGCATACTCCAAATTATAGCACAGCATATGATGATTATAGAAAAATAATTAAATTATAAGAAGTACCACATTGCAAATAGAGGTATTGAGACACAGAATGTATAGGACACCTCTTAAATTATAAAAAAAAAGAATAAATCATAATCATAAATCTAAAGAGATGAGTTCCACAAATAGAGAAAAGTAAACATTTTCCTTATCAAGAGTTATACATCTTAGCTAACTACAAGGATGATGAACTTTCCCCCCATAAAAGTAGAATATATTATATATGTTATAAAAAAGTGAATCAAATGAAAGACTTATTCTAGGAATTGAGATTTAAAACACTACTACTGGGTTAATACTGAGTTGTGGTACAATCCTAAGACATTGCTTACAATTTCCTTATTTAAAAATAATGCTTTTGAATAATTTTCTTCCCCAATGGCAGAAAGGATCATATTTTATAAAAACGATTTCAAGTCGTGAGAGCACTGGATATGCCATACGGAAATTTATATATACACATATATTCACAAACATACAAACATGCAAAGGAAAAAGAATATGTCGGTTTGTAAATGTTTATAACGTGAAATATTGAATGTAAGCACATTAATAGCAAAAGATGAATTGAAATAAGTACACAAACTACATGTAATCCCAATTCACACTATGAATAGATGCTTCACATATAGGGTACTGAAAAAAACAAACAAAAGCCAAGCAACAAGTGAATATCCGGTTTAAAAGAGTTTCATTGTTTATTTAAAATAACAATGCGAAAACAAAAGTATGAGATGGGTCTTACTAGGTCTCCTGACTAGGACTGGGACTGTGGGGGAAATTCGCAATATAGTTAGAGCCCAGTTAAAAATTTTTTTTCTAACATGGTATAATTATATATTACATTAAAAATGTAATACAGAGATTGCATGTTAGACATAACAGCATGAACTCAATTTTCAATGTTTCCCAATCCTACTTCAGTATCCAAGTAGGTAAGGCAGAAAGTCCTTTTTCCCATGAAATTCAATTAATTTTGTATTTAATTAAAATTTGACTATTTTTCAAAATCACATATATTTTTAGATACAGAGCATACTTAATGTACCCACATAAGCAAAAAGATGAGGGGATAAAAATCTTAAAGGATTTAAAAACTTAAAATTGACCAAAAACATCGTAAAATCACTGCGTGCCTCGGGGAAAACTTGACACAATAGCCGGTGTTACAATGCCGTTACCCTGATCCTAATTCAACGAACCCCATTTCTAAACAGGTTGTCGGCAGAAGAGATCTTTCCAATAAAAACGGGTCCATTTTGTATTCTGGAAGCACTAATAACACTTACCTTTAAAATTTTATATAAAGAATACCGTGTGGTTTTTCCTACACTTTTTTAAAGAACTAAAATCACTTATGAGAACTCAATCAAAGCTATTTTCCAGAATGTCTCCTTAGATAAGACCAAAACCTATTTTATAAGGGTAACAGTAAATGGCTTATACATAAAAGTGCCCCTAGTTCCTATGTCCATCGTATTCTGCAGTGCACGCCTCTGAGTTGAAGTTGTACTAGTTCATCCTACTGCGACCTCCTGTTCACTAGCCAAAAAGAAGGATCTTCCTCCAGGCGCTAAACCAACAAACCGGGTGGGGGGCGGGGGGCGGCTCGAGGTGGCGCAAGAACAGATGGAAACAAGTAAGAGAAGGTTAGTGCCTCCACTCCAGGTGCCAAGATGTAATCGCCCACCGAGTCAGCTGCTTCCATTACCCACACTTCTTCCCTTCCTCTCTCACCCCAAATCCCCTTCCAAAACACACGCGCACAGCACCCCTCGTCCCTGTCCCCGCGTCGCCCCCTTCCTGCCCAGGACACCAACCTGCGGGAGAACAGCTCCCTGCACACGTCCCACTCGGACAGAAAAGCGAGCGCCGGCGGCGAAGGTCCGGAGGTCCCGCCACCTCCCGCCGCCCCCGGCAACCTGCAGAATGACAGCTCCCAGCCCAGAAGTTTGAGAAGCACGAACGACGCCGGCCCCACCGACTGGGAAGACGGACGGTCAGGAGGACGCGGGTGGGAGGCGGGGAGGGAGACGTGCGGGTAAATGCGGGGACGGGCCCATCACATGACAGCGAAAGAGGACCAGAGTCGCCCGGGCGTCCGCACAGGGAAGGGGGGCGAGGGTGTCATCTCTATGGCAACAGTCCCCCCGCTCCCCGCCGTCCAGACTTCCAAAGAGGGAGGAAGAACTTCAAATCCCAACCGTCAGCGCTCCAGCGGCTCCTTCTTAAAGGGGTACACACCGCGCCGCCGCCGAGCGCGAGAGGGCAGAGGAGGGCGCCCCCGCCCCTCGGGCGCCGCCCCCGCTGCCCCGAGCCCCCCGCCGGCCCCCAGAGGCCCCGGCCCCGCGAGCGCCCAGGGGATGGGGGGTCGCCCGGGATGCCCTCCTCTGGAACTCGGTGGCGGCGGCCGGCCCGGCCCCCGGCGGCGAGAAGGGGGTGTGTGTGCGCCCGGTGGGGGCGCGGACCAGCCCGCCTTTCTCCCGCCGGCTCCCCTCCGCCCGGACGCCGGCCGCGGGGCCGCTTCCTCCCTCCAGACCGGGCGGACGCCGGGCGGCGAGAGGCGCCGAGGAGTTTGGGGGACAGCGCGAGCGAGCGGGTTCCCTCGGGGGGCTGGGCGAGCGGGTCCGAACTAACAGTTCCCGGGGAAGCCCAACAGCTCCGAAGGTGAAGGAGCGCGGAACCGCGCCGGGCCAGGGAGCTCCCAGACAAAAGGCGAGCCCGGGCCGCCGGCGCCGCCGCCGCCGGCTTCCAGCTCGCTCCCCCATTGAACTGACCCGAAACGGGAA
>NW_005871195.1:284263-429970 GCF_000147115.1 Myotis lucifugus
GGCCATTTTTCTTCTTCCCTGTCCATCTGCGTCCCGCGTCACGCGCCTTCATTTACATATGAGCGCGCAGGCACGAGGCAGGGGCGCGAGCCCTCGGCGCGAGCCCCGCAGCGCGCGCCCCACGGAGGCGAGTTGATTGACACGTGTCACTACCTTCCCTCGGCCCGGCCCTCCCCCTCCCACCGCTCCCTCCGGGAGAGGCGGGGAGGGAGCGCGAGGAGAAGGAAGCAACCTGCCGCTTCCGCTGACCCCGCCTCCCCATCCCCGCGCCGCCGCCTCCTCCCCCCGGAGTTTACTCCAGCGAGCCATCCTGCTCCCGCCGCCCGCGAAATCCCTGAGCGACAGCGAGAGGCTCCGAGCCCGGCCGGGAACCCGCGTGCGATGGAGCGGACTAACTACTCCTCCCTTCAGCCTTCCCGAAGCGACTCGGGCTGCGCGGAGACTTCACTTCCCAGGCTCCGTTGCGCCGGAGTCCCAGAGCGGAGCTGGACCCCGCGGCGCCATGCATGCTGGTCCTTGTAGTCCAGCAGGGACGGACACTCTTCAGTCCTTCTTGCACACTTGGGCTTCTAGACCGGCCTTGGACTCCTTTGCGCTGCGCCTCTGGTGGACTTGGCCTCCAACGCCCTGCGCCCAGCACTGCTCTACTCGCGTTGCCCGGTCTGACCGAGCCGCCTCAACTTCTTTAGGTTCTGCTATTGAAGGGCGGTGCAAACCGCAAGGTTGACCGCTTCTTGATGGTTCAAGCTGCACTTTGTGCTTTAAGTGCTGGAAATTTGGAGGGGGAAGAGGGGGGAGGGGGGTCACTGTCATCCCGCCACTGCAGGGAAAAAGCAAACTGGTCATGGGGCCGCATCCCAAATAACTGCGAAATATCCAGAGCGATCCCGCCCTAACATCAGTTTCCAGGGCGAAGAGATTCCGGAAAGTGTGAATATGTGTAAGGCTTAGGGAAAGATGCGGGGCTTTTCACCGAAAATTATTTACGGATGGCATTGGGTGTGACTGGATGAAAACCCCCCAAAGAGGAAACTCTTTATCCTCTGCAAAATGTGAACTCCTGGAGGACAGCGACCCATTGAGACTTCTGTACGGTGACATCTTTCACTTGCCTGACCCTAGTACAGTGAGTGGCATGGTATTTAGCACTTTACAAATGTTATGGAATGAATTCTACACCATGCTAGAGAAAATATTTTTTCTTCTTCAGAATGAGCTTTTCATTTAAAATAAACTTCAGTGACACTTTTGACTTTTGCACCACAGCAATTGTGCATGTGTTTCTGTATATGTGCAGGGGGCCGAACCCAAAATTTACTAAGAAGTTCTGTGTATTACTGCAAATGTATGCACAAGTATGTGGGCAATATGTTTTAATTCTTCCTGGAAACTCCTGATTTCTGAGTTCAGTTCTACCCTCCCTGTTTTGTAGTTTATCCTTATCCACCTTTCCTTGCTTTTTTTTTTCCTACAAGGAAGTATTTCATTGCTCATCACTACCTCTCGACAGTGAAGATATGGTTTTACATTTTCACAGATTAAGAAAATGAAGTTTAAAATCTCATAATCACCTTTCTAGAATGGTCACAATTGGAGAAGTAAGTAAAATCACTTGTGAAGGTGCTTTAGGAATTATCAGTGGATAGTTTCAATTACTGATCCCACTTATAATTGCCAATGATCAGCATTTGTAGCTTTCTGATCACTTTTACAGTAATTGACATTAGTTAGGATGGTCTAGTTCCGTGGTCAGCAAACCACGGCTCCCGAGCCACATGCGGCTCTTTGGCCCCTTGAGTGTGGCTCTTCCACAAAATACCACGTGTGGGTGTGCACATACAGTGCAATTGAAACTTCGTAGCCCATGCGCAGAAGTCGGTATTTTGTGGAAGAGCCACACTCAAGGGGCCAAAGAGCCGCATGTGGCTCGCAAGCTGCAGTTTGCCGACCACTGGTCTGGACTAAAACAGTCGGTGCATAGCCCTGACCTTTGCCAGGGCTTCAAGGGTCACCAGCCTTCCGGGTTCCTTGTCCACACCTCTCTGCTAGTGAAGACAATAGGTGGCTTCCCACACCAATGATTACTGCAATCCATCTTTCTAGTCACCAATTTACAGTTCACTCTCTTTACACTACAAAATATATTCACCCGTCACAAGTGAGACAATCCAAAAGTTCTATCCAGTAATGGCATTTATCTCAGTCTAGCATTTCTGGGTGATGGCTGATGGTCCCTATATTAGAACAGGAATAAGCTTCTATTGTTATAGAGACCTCAAAAGACAAAGAATCACCCCTCTCTGCTTACACACACACACACACACACACACACACACACACACACTCAATGTACAGTGGTGGGACAGAGTCAGAATAACCACGGTAAAGGTAAAGAATGAGAGACTCACATATTTTACCACAGCTAACATGGACTACTAACTTTCCAGCCTCTAACAGTTTCCTTGCCACCACCCATTGAGCCTCTAAGTCACAGCCACATATTTTAGGTTTATTGTCATAACTCTACCTCCTTCTGGGTACCAATTTCTACATAGTCAGAATGGGCTAGATTATTCTCTAGTAACGGAGACTCAAAACCTCAGTAGCTTAATACAAAGATTTAGTTCTTACTTAAAGTCTATGTCCTCCAAAAATCAGTGTGAAGGAGGGTGGGGAGAACTGTTCCATGTCCATTCAGGGACCCAGGTTTATGGAGCACCACTACCTGGAACCTCCCCAGTCACCATGACAAGAAAAAGATGTTAAATCACTGTCCAGCTCTTAAAGGCTTCTGCCAGAAGTGTCATATTTCACTAGGTAAAGCAAATCATATGGTCATGCCTAACTTTAAGACAGTAATATATCAGACTAGAGGCCCGGTGCACGAATTCATGTACAGGTGGGGTCTGGCCGGCCCGCCCCAATAGGGGCTGATCAGGCCGGGCTGGTGGCAGGGAGGAGATGTGGGAGGTTGGCCACCCCCACCCTGATCGGGGTTTGGGGGAAGATGATTGGGGGCAGGGCCGGCCAGGGGGAGGGGCCGAGGGAGGTTTGGGGGGGCTGTGATCAGGGCCACGATAGGGCTGGTTGGCTGCCACAGTACGTGTCATGGCAACTGGTCATTCTGGTCGTTCTGGTCCCTTGGCATATATATATATAGACTAGAGGCCCAATGCATGAAATTTGTTTAAGGGGCTTGGTCCTCACATCCCTGGCTGCCTCGGCCCTCACAGCCCCAGCTTCATCTGGAAGGTTGTCCGGATGGTTGTTCTGCTGTTCGGTCTAATTAGCATATTAGCTCTTTATTATATAGGATAGCTTGCAGGTGTAACCAACTACCCCCAAACTTAATAGCTTAAAACATCAACAATTGATTTAGCTTATAATTCCATGGAGGGACAATTTGTTTGGTCTCAGCTGGATAGTTCAACTTACCTGGGCTGTGCTCACTCAGATGTTTGTGATTAGCTTCCCGTTAGAGAGGCAACTCTGTTTCTGAGGGTGAGTTGACTGTCATCTGGGACAACAGACCAAGCAGGCCAATAGTCCCTTATCATCAAGAGGCTAGCCTTGGCTTGTTCACATGGATTTCAAGGTCAGTAAAAGAGCAAGCCCGAATGCACAGGCACTTTTAAAGCTTTGGCTTGGGTCACATTTGCTCCAGTCCAAATGGCTAAAGCAATCATATGGCCAAGCCCAGAGTCAATGAAGGTAAGTACCTTTTAACAAGAAGAGCTGCAAGTCACATTGCAAAAGGGTGTGGATAGAGGGTAAAAAGTAATCTGTGGCCACTTTTGTAATCAACTGCAGATGGGAAAGTGTAATGTTACCATGTTCCCTAAAAGAAAGGGGAATAGAAATGTTAATGAACAAAATTAATGAGTATAATATCTCTAGAATTTCTAGGCCAGCTATCCACAAATCTAAGGATAGAAGAGGGTCATATTCAAGATTGTCTCCTACACTGGAAATCTAGTTACTCTCAAAGGAAATGTTAATGTTCTTTGGAAAGATGTTTTTGTTCTGCAGTCTATTTCCTATATACAGTGTATCATTTGTTTACTAGAGGCCCGGTGCATGACATTCGTGTACAGCCTGGCCTGCACCCTCTCGCAGCCTGGGAGCCCTCAGGGGATAACGGACTGATGGCTATCAGTCGGACATCCTTAGCACTTCTTCAGAGAAGTTCCCACTGGTGGAGAGGTTCCCACCACCGCCGCTGCACTCGCCAGCCATGAGCCCGGCTCAGGGCATCTGGCTGAGCAGCGCTCCCTGTGTGGGAGAGCACTGACCACCAGGGGGCAGCTCCTGTGTTGAGCATGTGCCCCCTGGTGGTCAGTGCATGTCATAGTGACTCGTCATTCCGCTGTTTGGTCTATTTGCATAGCCTTTTATTATATAGGATTGCTGTGTAACAAGCCGATCCATAACCTAGTGGCTTAAAAGATTACTGCTGGAAAGTCTATGGGTCAGATGGGTAGTTCTGCTGATCTGGCAAGGTTCTGCTGATCTTGGCTGGGATTGTTAAGCTGGAAACTGCATGATCTAGGAAGGCTTCACTCTGGTCTGGAGTTTGGCTCCTATGTGCTGAAATAATGGGAATGACTGAGCCATGTGTCTCATGTGTCTCATCACTCAGAGGCTAGCTAGAGCTTATTTACATAGTGGCAGCAATGTCAAACACAGCAAGAGCGTAAGCACTGATGTGCAAGTGCTTTTCAAGTCTTTGCTGCCTTATATGTGCTTCCTGCTGTCCCGTTGACCAAAGCAAATCAGATGACCAAGTCCAAAGTCTGGAGGACACTAACAAATGGCATGGATACAGAAAGGTGTGAGCAAATTGGGGTCATTACTTCAAAGACACCACCATTAATATCCATCAAGTTCACTATTATTTACCTAAAATTGATAAACACATCTATAGAGTTCTTATACAGTATCAAGTATAGATATAAATTGCTGGGCAAATTAACAGTTTCATGATTTATTTGACCATTTGGAAGCCAAAAAGCTATTCTTTTACTTTGCAACAAAAATAAACAATCCCATATACTAGTAGGGTTGTAAAATACCGATTCAATGATAAATTATCAACATGTAACAAAAGTAACATACATTTTCTAATTTAATATTCCAAATAATTTTGTATGAATTAGATATTTGTAATTGAAGTCATAATGATTAGATGCCTTAATTAACTATAAAATGATACATAATGCTGAAAAGCCATTTTTGAGTAAATTTATTACCTGCTTAAAAAATATCACACTTTACTATATTTCCTTTATTCCTGAACTGTAATGCACTACAGTTCTATAAATCAGGTAAATTTGATCAACCAGCTATTTAGAACATGAAACATAGCCCCCTTCCAGAAAATTTCTGATCAGTTACATTATCATTATGCTAAATTATAGCAAAAATCTTAGATTCATCCATGTTTACGAGCCAGAGATTTCTCAGCATTGTTTTTCTTATGGGAGTTTGGACTTTAAGGACATCATCATCTCAGATGTACATGCTGATGCATTTCATTTCAACAGTGCAGTCAAATTTTAGAGATATCTAGAATATATGAATGATTTTGTCTTCTTGATACATTTCCAAATATCATCAACGTCTTTTTTGTACACTTGATAGGGAACAAAGATAAAGTTTCATAGGAGGGAATAAAAATTGAAGAAACAGAAACATAATGGTGATATATTTCATTTCTTAAACTGTAATGTCCACCTATTTTCTATTCCAAGACTGCCCTTACAATACAGAAATGGGCAAGAATAGTTGATCTAATACTGACCCTCATCTCGGGGTGGTATCTCAGATTTTTGTTTTTTATGTTCTTTGTTTAGTTTAATCATTGGTTATTTTTAGAACCTTACTATTACACCCCATTACTGTCTTCAGATTTATTATATTCTAGTTGGTTCTGGCTGGTGTGGCTCAGTTGGTTGAGCGTCATTCTTTGCACCAAAGGGTCACAGGTTTGATTCTGAGTCAGGGCACATGCCCAGGTTCTGGGTTCCATCCCCCATCAGGGTGTGTGCAGGAGGCAGCTGATTAATGTTTCTCTCTCTCTTAAAAAATATCAATAAAAGCATATTTTTAGTCCGGCCGGTGCAGGTCATGGTTCGATTCCTGATCAGGGCACATTCCAGGTTTCCGTGTTCAATCCCCAGTTGTGGACTTGCAGGAAGCAGCTGATCCATGATATACTCTCTGATCATTGATGTTTCTATCTCTCTCACACTCTCTCTCTGAAATCAATAAAAATATACAGTTTTGGATACAGTTTTCACTGCATTAGGAATATGCAGGTTGCAGGTCCTAAACTGTCAAGATAACCAATTAATAGGGTGAGCATTTTTTAAAATAATATTCTGTAATTTTTTAAATATATTTTTTATTGAGTTTTTTAAAGAGATGAAGGGAGAGGGATAGAGAGTTAGAAACATCGATGAGAGAGAAACATTGATTCAGCTGCCTCCTGCACACTCCCTACTGGGGATGTGCATGCAACCAAGGTACATGCCCTTGACCGGAATCGAACCTGGGACACCTTAGTTCGCAGGCCGACGCTCTATCCACTTGAGCCACACCAGTCAGGGCTGGGTGAGCATTTTTTTTTTTTTAAATATATTTTATTGATTTTTTACAGAGAGGAAGGGAGAGAGATAGAGAGTTAGAAACATCGATGAGAGAGAAACATCGACCAGCTGCCTCCTGCACATCTCCTACTGGGGATGTGCACGTGAAATCCCTCTCCCAGCCTAACTCATTATCATTTTCAGCCTTCTAATAAAATTTCAATTTATTATATGTTTACATGGGTGGTTTTTTTCCATTTAATCCAATTGCATAGTTCAGTATCAAAGTCAAATAAAAAATGTTGTCTATAGCACTAAACCACTACAGTTTAGAGAGAGTACAGATCATCTAGGTCAGTGGTCGGCAAACTCATTAGTCAACAGAGCTAAATATCAACAGTACAACGATTGGAATTTCTTTTGAGAGCCAAATTTTTTAAACTTAAACTATATAGGTAGGTACATTCAACTTTAAATTCACGGTTTTCGTCTTCCATTTTTCTTTGCTTCTTCTTTGTAGCCATGTCAAACAGGGCACCTAAAAAAATGTTTCATTTTATAATAATAAAGCCACCAACACAAAAGAATTGCAATTCTTAAATTGATGACAAAAATACCTGTAGGATTTGCAGCTGGTTGGAAAAATACAGGTAACCTTATGCTTTGAGTAGGTACTTTTGTCACCCACGCGCGATTTGCTGACACGACTAGCACTAACCACTGCACAATGAGACTGCCGACTGACTGGCTCACTCAACTCCGGCATGAATCGTGCGCGCCTCCCCCCGCGCTGCGTCTCCGGTCGCCCCGCCGACTGACACCCCCCACTTCTTCTAACGCCACTTCTTCAAAATAGACTCGCCCAGGCCGAAAACCGACTTCTGCGCATGGGCCACGAAGTTTCAATCGCACTGTACGTGCGCGCCCGCACGTGGTATTTTGTGGAAGAGCCACACTCAAGGGGCCAAAGAGCCACATGTGGCTCGAGAGCCGCGGTTTGCCGACCACTAATCTAGGTCAGTGCCCTATTTTTGCAGAGAGAGAAATTGAGGCCCAGACAGGGTAAGCAATTTATGTAGGCTACACAGTTGATAAGCAGTAGTACCCAAACTAAAGATCAGATTTCCTGATTCCTAATCTTGACTCTTTTTGTTATAATTAAGCCATCATTGTTGAACACTGATATACATTATTAATTCATTTAATCTTTATCATGACTATATTGTTATCCCCATATCACAGGGAAGGAATTAACAAATTGGCTCAGAGAAGTTAACTTGTCCAACATCTCTCAGCTAATTTGTGGTAGAACTGTATTTTAAATTTCTGTCTTTCCAAATTTAACCACTTCTTTACACTGGAAAGCAGATTTCAAGGTGTCAAAGCTGTCTTGAAAGGAATCAGAAATGGAGGAACTGGGACTTTATCTGATTTTCATGAGGGACAGTGATATTTGGGTGGAAGACAATGACACAAACACAAAAGCATGGTCCCACAGTATTCAATCTATCACTCAGCCAAACTGGGGTGTTTGCTGCTCCCCACCTGATACTTCCATGCTACTCTACTCTCATGGAATTGTTCAATAATTCCCAACTATATGATAATTACTCCTTTCTGGGCTCTTAAAACATTTTATTTATATATTTTCCCATTGCTCTTACAGTCTTCTATGTATTGTAATTGCTGTATTTGTGAATGTATTTTATTGTTTCACTCTCCCACCTTGAAGATTGTGAAGTCAAGGCCTGAGTATTCATCATTTCTGTATGCCTGCATTCTATGTTTAGTTGGTAGCAAAGACACTTTTGTTGAATTAAAATGAAAGGAATTTCTAAAATAAAACACGAAAGATATAGGTATTTCACCCACATACCCACCATCATTCTATTCATAAATCTAAACTTATTTTTCATCCTTGATGTTAAGACAATGACAAAAATAGAAGGCATGTTTATAATTTACAGGAATTATGTTCCAAACCAGAAATTAACATCATTTGGCCTTTCTGCTTGTTGAAACTACTAATATAAAATAAACCACAATGTCTTATATAAATAAAGCATATCACTTTACTTACTAAAACATCTTAGGGAAAAGAAATATGAACAATTTATGAATTTTAAAATGGTTTTCCATGCTATTGATAATATTTGGGTTTGGTCTTCAGTTACAACATATAGAAAATGTTTATTTTGATATGAAAATAGCACAAAATACCAATATTTGGTAAAGAAACCCAACAATAAAGCTCTGAAGTGAAATGCAGTGAACTGAATACCTTCATTTAAAATTATTATCATAAAGAAGGTTTATTAAAACAATGAAATATGATAAGGATCTATATTAATACCAACCTAGAGAATAGAGGTGAAATAAAGATAGAAAAGTATGAAGCAATTCAATTATACTATGATTTAGCCTTATAAAATAGAAGAGATAGAAATTAACTATGACGTTGGTATAGTGTTAGTACCTTTTAACTTAGTGGTCAATATGTCAAGGTCATATAATATTTGAAGATTTAAATTATAATAATAATCTTATACTAATAATAAGATTTAAATTATAATTAATAATCACTTATGCAACAGTGAAAGGTAAAGAAAAGTTTAATATTATCCTATTATAGGCTTTCAAATTTAATAAGCAAAGTCACCTGATCATATTCTTATAAAGTCATTAATCTCTAAACAGAACACTTGAAAGAAAAAGAAATCTAAATATAAAACTCAGCAACTATTTTGAATATCATTGGTCTCCAATCCCTGTTTCTCCATTGTTCCCAGAAAATAGAATTTCAAGACAAAAGTTAGAGGTGAGAGCATGGCTGAAAGCCTACGGCTTGGTTGAAAGATTGTGTAAGAAGCTGTGAGAACCACCCACCTTCTCCTCTAGACTCCCTCTCCATACGTGCAGCCAGGCATATTTATCCCAACCTGTTTTTGTTTGTTTGCTTAAAGTATTACATATGTCTCCTTTGTCACAGAGTTGACGGTCTGCTTCGGCCGCACCACACACCGTTCCGCCCAACTGTGGGAAGCCACCTATTGTCTTCACTAGCAGAGAGGTGTGGACAAGGAACCCAGAAGGCTGGTGACCCTTGAAGCCCTGGCAAAGGTCAGGGCTATGCACCCACTGTTTAGTCCAGACAATGGTAGCTGAAGCAACTTCCCCATCTATTATCATGTAAATCCTTGCTGATAAGATAGTCTGCCTGTTACATTACGATTCATAACAGTAGCAATATTACAGTTATGAAGTAGCAACGAAAATAATTTTATGGTTGGGTCACAACATGAGGAACTGTACTTAAAGGGCCAGAATGTTGAGAACCACTGATCTATATCATTTAAAATTTTCTAGTAGTTGCATTTAAAATGTAAAAGTGAAATAAATTTTAAGACTATATTTTATACTTTTACACATCCAAAACATTATCAACATATAATCAATATAAAAGTTATTAATGAGATATTTTTACATTCTTTTTTCCACCACCATTCTTTGAAATTCGAAGTGTATTTTACACTTCCAGCACATTTCAGTTCAGGTTAGCCACATTTCATAGTCACAAGTGAACAGAGGCTACCAAACTTGGCAGAATATTTCTGGACTATGAAAGCTTTTATATGCTATTAAGTAGCGTTTAGTCTCCCAACCAATTTCCCGTCTTAAAAACCTTCTTTTCATTCTAGTCATCTTTCTTCCTTCAATCAAATAGTATAATGCATCAAACAGGACAATGTTAGTTTATTCACAGTCTTATGATTTGGAAAAGGGAATAAGAATAAGTCACATATTTTTTATTTTTCAAGAGTAAGAGCTGAAATGAAATGGCAAATCACACTGGTGCTATCATTCAGCGTGAGTTAAAGCCATATGAAACAGATGATCACATCTTGATGACAATTATGGTACTATTTGGCAGGAAAAAAGTGAAGAAAGAATTTGGCCTGGTAGCATTAAATAGCTGTCCAAATAGGTTCTACAAGGAATAGGGCGAGTAAGAAGAATCAAGTTACCCACATGCAGCTAATGAAATAGTTGCATCATGCTGTTGGGGGAATCTCAGTTGCTAAGATAGAATGTCTGTTAGCACACCTTCATTCCTAAAAGAGGTCTGCTTTGCACATACAGTACTCACTTTAGAGAATAAATCTTCAGATGTACTTCTTTGTATGTTTAAAAAGTAGGCTCTTTTTCTATTATAAATCCCTTGATCCAAAAGTTTATTTTGGCACCTTGAGGATTATGTAAAATTTATTGCCGAAGCAGCATTTTCTGTTCAAGCAGTGGTTTCCAAGCACTTTTTAAGAAAGATTAAAAATAAAATAAAATAAAAAGCCCTCTAAAATGTCAACTACTTTGGGGTGGATTTTTAATTATATTTTCAATTCAAACAAAACTGCAGTATATATAAAAATGTGACAGATTTTTGTTTTGCAAATTCAGCATCATTAGAATTTATATACAGCTATAAAAATACTGTTCATTTTCATGGAAATGCCTTAACTTGAATTTGTATAAACTGAGAGATTTAGTTTTCAAATGTCAATATTTAAGGTATATACCATATCATAAAATATATCTTTTAGTCAGAAAGCAATACTCCACACATAAAAATTCAGTGAACATTTTGGGCACCTAACTTTAGTCAGATACTACTCCAAGTGCAGGGTCTTTAGTGTTGTTACAGTATCTAAAATTGTTACATTACTTATTTGTTTAAGGCCTGATTCCATAAAGTAAAACTCAAGGTACATGCAGGCAGGACCTTGTCTGTCTTCTTCATAGCTTTATCCATACCCAGCACTGAGAACATAACTCATAGTAAATAAGTATTTGACAACTACATGGGGTTTGATAATGAGGCCAATGCTATGAAACAGAGCTCACAAAAGGAGAGAGAGAAACCAAGTTCTATAACGAGCTCTGTCTAAAACCAATAACCTTGGACTAAAGGATAAGAAGAGAATAAAACAAATGAAAGGCAATGAGTTGAGGGGAAGAGGGACGGAGTTTAGAAGAGGAAAGAGCATTCCAGCCAGATAATCCTATACAGTAAAAGGCTAATATGCAAATAGACCAAACAGTGAAACAACCCGAACAACCGAAAAACGGAACAACTGGTCGCTATGACGTGCGTTGACCATGGTGGGGGGGGGGGGGGGGGGTGCACAAAAAATGGCAGGCATTGGCTGTGGAGGATGGTGGAGCAGGTGAGCGGGGGCACCAGACTAAGGTGGGGTGCCGGTCTCTGTCATCAGGGCAAGCCTCTGGTGGTTACTGAAAATTCTTTGCTCCAGCAGTGCAGCGGTCCCGCCCAGTGCTCACACCTGCTGCCAGTGCCGGCCCCGCTCACACCCACTGCTGGTGACTGGCGCTGGCCCCAATTGCTCAGTGCTTTCAGCGGGTGCGAGTGGCAGCTGCCAGCCCCAATTGCCCCTCAGGGCTTCTCCACCTCCCCAGGCTCCTGAGGGGAGATCGGGGCCAGCAGCTGCCTCTCGCACCCGCTGCTGGTGCTGGAGCTGCTGCTCACACCCACTGCCAGCGCTGGCCCCACTCACACCCACAGCCAACACCAGAGCCACTGCTGGCACCCGCTGCTGGTGCCCGGCACCGGTCCCAATTGCTGGGTGCCATCAGCGAATGCGAGCGGCGGATGCTGGCCCTGATCACCCCTGAGGGCTTCTCCACCTCGCCCTGCTCCTGAGGTGTGATTGGGGCAGCAGCTGCAGCTTGCACCCGCTGCTGGCACTGGCTCCAATCACTCGGCACCTTCAGTGGGTGCAAGCAGGGCCAGCACCATCAGTGCATGGGAGCAGCGGCGGGAGCAGGGCTGCAGATAGACTGGGGGCTGGAGGCCATGGCGGGAGGTGCTGGGGGGGGGGGGGGTGCAGAGGATGGGCCAAGACCCACCCCTGTGCCTACTGCAGCCTTGAGGCCCACATTTCCTTTCAAGGTGCACAAATTCGTGCACTGGGCCTCTAGTATGAGACTGAAGGCAAATTTAGCATGATGAAGGGTTAGTTTGGGGAGGACATCAAATGACAATAGATAGACTCTATTTTAAGTATTTTTAAAATAGATCATCTTAATGTATATCTCACAATAACTACAATTTGCTTACAGTTTACTCAGGTGATAAGTGAGAGAGCCAGAATTTGAACCAAGTAAATTTAATTCCTGAACCTATCCCCTTAATCTCAATCCTATATTAACTCCGGGAACATATGTTCAGACAACCAGTTGCTCCTATAAAACAGTGAAGCCAATTACTTAACACATAATAAGTACTCAGTGAGTGTTCTTCAAATCCCCACTTTTTAAAGTTGTACATCTTTGAAAGACTTTGGCTACTACAAGTTTTTTAAAGGATTAAGATATATCATCAATGAAGGACCATGACCAAAGTTTGGAAGACAATTCTAGACTAATTATCTCAAAAATGTCTTCTTGCAGTATGAAAAAATGATTAGACTGGGCTTTAGTTTTTTCTTAGTCAGAGTTTCTTTATTTGCAAGTAACAGAAACCCACACAAAATAGCTTAACAGAAGGGGCAATTTATTTGAAGTAATCAAGGCTATCTTGGGGAAATCCAACTACCAGAAGTAGAATTGTGTTTTGTAAATCTAACAGGATTTGACCAGTGATCCAAATCTACTCTTTATCTCTCTCTTCTCTCCCTAGAACTGCAAAGTCAAGTATAGTTTGTATATCTGCCTCATTATTTCTCATTCCCCCTCCTTCTATAGTTGCTCAGCTTCTCTGTGTACAAGACAATGGAGAATAAGGGAGCAGATGGCTAATCCAAAAATGGAGTCCCAGTTCTTAGTATACAAGCTCAGCACCTGCAGATAACTGATGTGTGCTCCTTATCCCAGGTTCTCAATGACAAATTCCCAGTAGAGAGAGTTCAGTAGTCCACCTGGGTTTAGTGCTAACCCTGGTCTAATTGACTATGGTTAGGCCACAGAATGGACTCAGTAAAAAAGCCCAGAAAAGGTGAAGTGGGTATGGGAGATGTCCTCAGAGAAGGGGAACAGGAACTGGGCATATGTACCAGATGTGTTTACTATGACTTTCAAGGTGACAATCTTAGGGGAGATGGTCATTTAAAATTATTATAAATTCTTGAGTATTTTCTTTAGAAAGCCAGTTTAATTTCTTTATAGTCACCTTGTCTTTACAATTTGTGGAATTTTGGCAGAGTTAATATGCAAATAATTCATAGCTGACTGTAAGAGTGTAGGATAAATTGAGTATATGGAGATGAAACCTTACAAAATCATAACAGTAGGTACAGATTCATCATTTTGTAATATTGGAAACAGGAGTATTTTAATTATCACATTCCAAATAAGAGAGTTCAGAAAGGTAACCAATAAACATTCCAAATTAGTCAATATATTTTCCATACTCCCAGCAATAATTACTAAAATAAGGAGAAGGAAAACTGGAATGAGAAATAGACCTAAGAGTAATGTTAACAAGAGAGTGAAATATCCAGAAAACTATGAAACGTTGCTGAGAGATAATTAAAAAAAGACTTAAATAAATAGAGAGAGATACCATGTTCATGGATAAGATGGGTACAGTAGATGCAAATTTGGAAGGCATGCACAGATGAGTGCATATCCAAGCCTGGGCCAAATGCAGTACTTCATTTCCCTTGTTAGAGTAGTTAGTCCAAAAGTTGACTGCTCAAACCAAACTGGAGCTTTCAGATACCATTTTGAAATTTTTAAAAATTAAAGCAAGAGAGATATTCCACTGGCTTTTAGGTCTTGGAACTGAAAGAATAAATCTGGGTTTTCTGGAAGTCATGTGCCCTACCATTTGGAGAAAAATCTATCTGTGATAGCAGAGAACAAAGTCCAGAGAGACAAGCAATGTCCTGGAGGCGTCAGACCCCTGGTTCCAGTCTCTGAGCTCTCCAGAGCTACTTTAATCCTTATTTTATTATTTATTTATTTCTGTGACTACTTTAGTAACCTTCCAGGAAATCCTTAAATCTTTTTAAAAATATCTTACAACATTTATTGAATATCTAGAAGATTTGAAGTATGAAAGGGATTATTCTATTTGAGGGAGATTCTCCTTTGCCGACTTTGCAGAAATATGGGCAGCCTCTGGGAGCTAAGAGTAGCCCTCAGCTGACAGTCAATGTAGACTTCAGTTCTACAATCAAAAGGACCTAAATTCTGCCAACAATCTGAATGAGCTTGGAAGCAAATTCTTCTGAAAGAAAGGTTGCACAGCTAATACCTTGATTTTAGCTATGCCAGATCCTGAGCAAAGAACTCAGTCACATCATGCTTGGACTTCTGACCCACAGAACTATCAGCTAATAAATGGGTACTGTTTTAGGCTACTAAGTTTGCGGTAATGTATTATGCAGCAATAGAAAACCAACATATTAACTTTTTGGAAAAAAGTAAACATGTTCAGCCTTTGTATTATATTTGGTCAATATTTGTATTCCAAGAGGAAGCATGTGATGGTGTATCTTGGGTCATGGATATGCTATTGGGAGTTGGAGGTCTGATCACCTTGATTAACAGTTCCAAATGCAACAAAAGAGAGGTAATTATGTACAAGAAAATTGGGGCAAAGTTACTAAAAGAGCAATTGCCCACAACAAACGTGTAAGGGGAGAACCTAGAGAAGGGATCCAGTGAGAAGATCATTTCAAAAGTACCATATGGGGCGAAGAGATATTGGAGTAGGATGAAGGAGATACTTACTATAAGGAAACAGATACACAGATTGATGATTCGGGGGATGCACGTAATGATTTGAGGGTGGTGACATGGCCAGGCAGTAAAGCTGGTTTTATAGGAAGGTGTAGTAATGTATGTTGTTTTTGGTTTCCCAGCACCCAAACGTTCTTCATATTTTGGAAGAACCCCAAATAGGAATCCTACCTTCCACCATGGGAGCCAGAAGTGTATGCAGGAAGTCATGTGACCTACCATTTGGAGGAAATCTATCTGTGGTAGCAGAGAATAAAGCCTAGAGAGACAAGCAGTGATGAGACTTAAAGACTACCTCTCCAAGCTTCTACATACAGTAGCTAAAGCGAAGGCATGTCACCTAGGCTGGGCTCATCAGATGCTTCTATCTGGAGCTTTGGTTCTTACCGGAATGATAGATTGGGGTAGGGAATGGTTAAAGATTATTATTTTGTGGCAGAGCTGTGAGTTCAGAAGGATGAGAGTAAGTGTTTGGTGGTGATGACACAGGGACAGCATCCCTAGCTGCCTGGGTCTGTGGTGGGGTTGTGGCTGTGACTTGGATCTCCTTAGTTTCTGCCATTTTCTGAGGCTGGTTCTCCAGCCCTTCCATCGATCCTATGAGCTAGTCCACATAGACTTCCAATCAATTCATTTTCTACTTAAGCCAAGAGTTTGTTCCTTTGGTTTGGAAAGATGGATGATGATGTACAGAGGCCATAATAGGGTTGACAGTGATTGGCATTTTAGTCATGACATGTGAAAGCAAATAGCATAACAGTCACATAGAAATGTCCGGAGTCAGCTGGATATGTGCAAGGAGTCGGTGCATGGAATCTGTGGTGGAGATGGAGTTGGTTGTTATCTACCTAGATGTGATTAAGGCAATTATGACAGTGGATGAATTTGCTGGGGAGAGAGAGAGAGAGAGAGAGAGAGAGAGAGAGAGTATGAAGGGAGAAAAGAGTACCAAGGGCTAATCTTTGGGTACCCCATAGTGAAAAAATAGAAGAAAGGAATGAAAAAGAGTAATCAGTGAGGTGGGTGGAAAGACAATACAGTTCAATCATATATATTTAGGAAGGAGAGATGTTCAAGGAGAAGTTGAAGGGTCAAGTGGGTCATGAAGTGTTCGAGAATGATAAATATGTATAATGTAGTCCATCAGTCATTTGAAGCATATAAAAATTATACATATCAAAGTAAAATATAATCTATGTGGTGCTAACACTTATTTGAATGCCTATTATATGGTGGGCCCTGTGATAAACACTCTATGTATATTATTGTATGTGAAATAGATAATATTATCTGCCTTGTGTGTATAAAGAAACTGAAACTAAGTGAAATGAAGTAATATACCTGTGTTCCCATAACCAACAAGTTTCACATTTAGGATAGAAACAGGTTTGTATGATTCCAGAGGTCATGTCCTTAATCACGCCACTAAGTGGAGTGGCAACATGACTGTATTTGAATGGAGACCTCAAAGTGAGCTTGCCATTGATATAACACACTAATCTCTCATCCCCTTTGCTATTGATTCATTTGCACCATTTTACAGTTTCATGCTATTGGATCTTTGCCATTTACAAATGCAGTCAGATAGGGCTCTGTTTATGTTTATATTATCTTTAATACAACATTTTAAGTCTACAAAATAGAAAAAAAACTTTCAGAACTCATCATTTCCCTTGCTTTTCCCCTCTTGTTTCAATTTAAACAAACTTGTACACTGCTTTCAACAATTTCCAGAAAATAGACCAGAAAATTGATAAAAATCATGTATGCAATGATTTATGTAGCTGTACATATGTCTACATATATTATCTTTAATACAACACTTTAAGTCTACAAAATAGAAAAAAAACTTTCAGAAGTCATCATTTCCCTTGCTTTTCCCCTCTCCTTCCCTTCCACTCTAGCATAATAATTAGTTTTGGACCTAATGTTAGACCTCTTGGGTCTAACATTCTTGGCTGTATAACTTGCTGTTTGGCCTTAGGCAAAATATTCAACTACTTTGAGTCTCTGTTTTCTCTCTGGAGTGAAGATTATAATTGTACTTTATTGAGTTCCTGTGAGAACTTAAAGTGATATGTTGGGTAGAACTAAGAATAGTGACTGATACACAGTGAGTCCTCATTCAATGTTATCATTATTCCAGGTTGCTTCAATCTCCATTGTAGGAAAACTTGTTTGTTGATCTTGGTATGTAGTTTATTTAGAGCCTTCAAATGTCTGCACCCACCTCTCTCTTCCACCTGCTGCCTTCTCCTTTCCATCTTTCCGTGTTTCCCATTTCCTCACAATGAGATTTAAAAAGTATTCTTGTGTGGCCATCCTAACTAACCTTATGAATATAACCATTTCATTCACTCAGGTGTGTTCTCAACTCCTAAGTCAATTGTTTCTCACAACTGCATCAACTTATAGTTCCTTTGTACATCAAATTTTATGTGTATTCAAGTTATTTTTCCCACTTCTATTTTTGGTTGTTATGATGTGTTGAAAGATAGCTGGACTAATGTTGTAAGAACTTAAGTGACAATGCCTCGTCTGATACTCACTAGAAGTGTTGCTTTGGATAAATCCTTTATGCTGCCTGGGTCTCATTTTCAACTTCAGGAAAATAGGGATTGGGCTAAGAATAAAAGTTAACATTGACTGATTTCTGTAAGTCAGACACTGTTCCAACAGTTTTACAATAACCTATAAATTAAAATCTATAATTATGACCATTTTACAATGACACAACTGAGGCTCAGACTGCTAACTAGTTTGCTTTAGCTGAGCCAGATTTATTTAACATTTGAATTTGTACTTTTATATTTAGGATGATCCTAGAAAGTAATAAAATTTCTTGGCATCTAGACCGATATTTTGTTTGTTTTTTTAAAAATAGAATTTTTTTGTATAAATCAGGGACCAAGTGCCTTGATTATCTACCCATCCACTTGAAAACGAAAAGTGTTAAGGTCTACTTTGAGGAAATGAAGCTAACCATATTTTGGGCAAGTTAACACACACACACACACACACACACACACACACACAACCCTGATATAGGTGGAAGAGCATTATCAACATTTTTTAAAATATATTTTATTGATTTTTTACAGAGAGGAAGGGAGAGGGATAGAGAGCCAGAAACATCGATGAGAGAGAAACATCAATCAGCTGCCTCCTGCACGCCCCCCACTGGGGATGTGCCCGCAACCAAGGTACATGCCCTTGACTGGAATCAAACCTGGGACCCTTGAGTCTGCAGGCCGACGCTCTATCCACTGAGCCAAACCGGTTCTGGCGCATTATCAACATTTTTGAAAGAATGCAACTCATTTTTTTAATCTTTGGTTTCAAAAAGATTTTTAAAAAAATATAAAACTTAGACTTTTGAATTCAAAATTCGTTGGGGATTTTTAGTTCTTTTTATGCGTGTAGAACTAGGTCACTGAGTAATGTTCAGATTTTTTTTTGGTTGTTAACCTTTAAGAAATTATGTTGACTTTGGGATAAAGAGTTGTATTTTTATCTTAAAAGTATGATAAAGATGGTAAATTGGTGTTTACACAGTCTAAGAAAAATAGACCATTAGAGAACCCAGAGCTGGGCTATATTCTACAATCAAGCTGGTTAATTTTCCCATAATGTCAGGAAACTAAATAAAATTTAAGAAATTTTAAGGCCTCTCCATCCTTCTTGAATGCCCCTCTCTAATAGGAATTATTCAGACCACTGAATAAGAATATGATTGCCTTCCAGTGCTAGTCAAGATTCTAGAGAATTCAAGCAAAATGTTCCCTAACCTTTAGAGCAAAATGGGTTTTCTTTAGCTTGATTTACTCTGCCCATCAACATTTCCCAGAATGTTATCCACAAAACACCATTTCTTTCAAAAAAAATTCTGTGTTTAGATATATTTGAGTAAGTCTGGGGGAAGCAAAACTGAAAAAAAAAGTTTAAATTGTACTTTTTCTTAGAGTATTTAGTATCAAAAATACATATAAGTTTTTGATCAATAAATATTTTTTAAACACTTTCCATAGACACTGTACTACTAGCCTTTGTGGTATACTAGAAGCAAAGCATCATTTCTACTCTTAGGAAAGTAAGGGCTGGTATGCAGTTCTTATACTTATTTTTGGCCTTTTTTTTTTGCCTTCCCTCCTTCATTCCTTTTGTGTGTGTGTGTGTGTGTGTGTGTGTGTGTGTGTGTGTGTGTGTAGCGTCTCTGGAGACTATTTTTCTGAGGAATATGTTTTGGGAAATGCAGGACTATAGTTATTAATTGATTCCCTGGATATTACTTTTCTCAGTGATTTCCCTAGAAGTCCAGATGCTAGAGAACAAAGCCAGGATGAGCAAGCAATGAGGTAGATTCAACAGATGACTTTACACACCAGTCTTCTCTGAGTGCACCCAGCCATGGTGAGACCAGCACTGGGAGCATAGGGACAAGATGGGAAACAAGTACTTGAAGCAGTGAAATCTTTCAATGGTTTAACGTCAACAGAGATGCTGATGGACAATCCTTATATTTGGAAGTTTTCAAAATATCGATTACCAATTTGACTTCTAATCAGAGTGATTCTGGGGGTGCAGTATCTTTTTTCCTGCCTGGGGGTAGGGAGGTGCCACCAGGAGACTACTCTGTGCTCATAGGGTTAAAGGACTCTGGTGATCTTTTCTTTGTGAAGAAGAACCAAGGAGGCAAGGGTTTGAGATGGGGAGAGAGAGCAATGTGATTGGATAGGAGAAGGACATGAGTCACTAATGCAAGAGGTTGGGGAGCTGATATTATTTCCAACCTGAGGACAACTAACTTAAATCTTACATAAAACTGTAGGCCTGCTGTCCATAGAACCCTGACCACTACTTTACAAAACGAGTGACTAGTTTATGGTAATAGGGTGGCATCAGGAAAGGACATGTTTTCAATGTTAGATAGACCTGGATTTGAAACTAAGCTGCTTCATTTTTTTTATTGGGTGGCCGTGACTTATAATTATTATGCCCTCAACTATGTGCAAAAGCCCTGTGAAGAGGTTACAAAGATGGAACAACAGGAACTTTGTCCTCTAAGAGCTTATGATTTGAATGGGAGATAAGGCATGTACTTTACCCATGATAGATGGTAAAAAATGAATAAGGATCAAAGAGTGTTATGAAGTGCCTTTTAACCCTATATTTTCCACTTAAATTTCATTTGTTTGAAATAACAAGGGCCTTTCCAGCATTTGAATATTGTATCACTGTGAATCCAATTTCTTAAGAAAAAAGTATTTTGTTGTCAAACATATCAAAATCATATCTATCTATCTGCACTTTGGCTGCATTTCTAGCAAGTTTTGCTTTTTTTGTTAAAATTAGTCATTAGTTAAATAGTTAATTTTAGTTCTACTAATAAATAATTTGAATAACATATAGTGCTTTCTAGCTTTCAACTTGCTTTCATATCTATTTTCTCATTTGTTCCTTCTAACAGTTAGATGTGGTAAGAAAGATGTGGCACTCCTATTGGACAGATGAGGAAACTGAAGCACAAAGTCATTGGGTGACTTACCTAAGTTCAGCAAATGAGGTAATAAAACCAAAATTTACTGGTTCCAATTCCTGTGTTATTTCTTCCAGACTGTGGTTTCCCAACTTTTGGGCTTCAGAATCTCAGAAAAGCTACAAATTTATTGCAAGAGTTTAGTGAGTCCAAACATACATTAAAAATGAATGGTAGTCTAAAGAAATACATTCGCATGCATATGTTCACTATTATTTCTCCATGCAATTAAGATACTGTTGTGAGACTCCATGAGGCAGTGGCTGCGATGGCGAGAGGATGAACAACAAGTTCGTCGCATTGAAAGATGATCAGTGGTGACCATGATCAGAATGAAGAAAACAGCGCACAGAAAGATGGCGAGAAGGAAAAAATGGAACGGGACAAAAGTCAGAGCAGCAGCAAGAGGAAGGCTGTTGTTCCGGGACCAGCAGAGCATCCCCTGCAGTACAAACTACACTTTCTGGTACTCCAGGAGAACCCCCGGCCCACCCACCAGCTCACAGAATACGAACAGAATATCAAACAGATTGGCACCTTTGCTTCTGCGGAGCAATTCTGCAGGCTTTACAGCCACATGGTACGTCCTGGGGACCTGACAGGCCACAGGGACTTCCATCTCTTCAAAGAAGGAATAAAACCCATGTGGGAGGATGATGCAAATAAAACTGGTGGCAAGTGGTTTATTCGGCTGCGGAAGGGCTTGGCATCGAGTTGCTGGGAGAATCTCATCGTGGCCATGTTGGGGGAACAGTTCATGGTTGGGGTGGAGCTCTGTCGGGCTGTGGTCTCTGTCCGTTTTAGGAGGACATTATTTCAATATGGAATAAGACTGCCAGCGACCAAGCAACCACAGCCCGAATCTGGGACACGCTTCGGCGAATGCTTAACCCACCTCCCAACACCATTATGGAATACAAAACCCACACCGACGGCACTGGGCCCCGAAAGGCTCCTTTTTCAAAACCTCTGGAAGCCACGGCTGAATGTGCCATGACCCTCTCCGGCTCGTTGAAGCGGGCATCAGCGGAGTCTCTTGTTCTGTCGGCGTGCTACCTGGAAGATTCTTCTGTCCTGGACAAGAGGAATTGGAAGAGCATTTTATGTTTTAAGAACAGGCTGACACACAGCAGCTACGGCAACAGCTGAGATCATTTAATAAATGGTGCTAAACTAAAAAAGAAAAAGAAAAGAAAAGATGCTATTGTGATAAATATAATGTAATCTCATTTAAGAAGGTAATTAACTCATACCTTATCTGTTGTTATGCATTTTCTTCAACCATCATATGGAGTGTCTACTATTATTGTTATTATTTCTTTTTAAAAAAATATATTCTTATTGATTTCAAAGAGTAAGGGAGAGGGAGAGAGAGAGAGAGAGAAACATCAATAATGAGAGAGAATCATTGATCAGCTGCCTCCTGCACGCCCCACATGAAACCCGGGCATGTGCCCTGATGGGGAATTGAACTGTGACCTCCTGGTTCATAAGTCGACGCTCAACCACTGAGCCACGCTGGCCTGGCATTGTTGTTATTATTTTTAAATTGGAAAAGGAATCCTTGCTGCCTACTCCTCCAGAAGGGAAATTATTAATTATTTTAAGTAAAATGCAAATCAATCCACTGAAAACACTACAAAGAAAGCTAGTTTGCTTCTTTTCTCTTTCTTTCTTTCTTTCTTTCTTTCTTTCTTTCTTTCTTTCTTTCTTTCTTTCTTTCTTTCTTTCTTTCTATTTTTATTTTTATTTTTATTTTTAAAAAGAAACTTCCCTCTGGTTAATGCTTCGAAAGCCTGTAGTTTCTTTGTAGTCTAATGTGCTATTTTTAGTCTGCACCCCAAGGTCTGGAATTCTCATATTGACCCAGATGACCAAATTTTCTTTCTGACTAAGCTGTTGATGAGACAGGATATAGAAGTCTGTTTCTACCTTCTTTTTGCGATTGCTCTTAGGAGATATTAAGTATTTATAAATAGGTGATCCAGAAAACACACAAAAAAATCACCTTATAATGTTATATCAGATTAAACAAATAACTGGTTCTGCTACTGTTACATAAAATGATAAAATATTTCCATTTAAATCCTCAATAAAAAAGTCGCAGCTTTTAATTGGGGTTTAAAAAAATATGTATTATCTGGGGCCAGAAAAAAAAACAGTGGCAGACTACAGGGAAGAAAACCACACAGGAGAACAGTGAAGTAGGAAAGAGAATCATACCAGCCCCCTCTCTCTACTCCCCTTTGCCACATGTCCCTCATTGTGAGGACACTTTGCAGATGAAAAGAAGCACTATTAAGAATTATGCTGGCATATCCTGGACAATATCCCCCTAGCAAACTTGGAACCATGGTCTTCTTGCTTATCACCACAGACACAAACAATTAGGAATTGGCTTCTGTAAGGTACATTTTAAAACAGTTGAAAAATTTTAGAATTCCTTTTCCACTCTCTCATACTTGAACTTTGAGCCCCTGTAATAGCAAAATGGTATGTAAGCTTAGTTGCTTTATTGTTCAGAGATGGTAAGATTAGAAATGCCTTCAAAATAGGTTAGAGTGATACCACTATTTATCCTTGTTTGCTCTTTTATAAGTTTTAGTACTACAGATATGAGGCTGAAAGAAGGAAATCTTGCCAAACATGCAAATGAAGGAGAATAATTACAGTAAAAGGTTATTTCCATTAAAAATGTGTTCTATTTTCTAAGGAAGCAAAACTTAATTTAAAATTTGTTGCAAGAATTAATATGAATATAAAGTTTCAAAGTGTTTAAGGTCTTTCCCCAGTTTTCCTTCATTAAGCTCACTGCTTCTTGTACTCTGTTTTTTGTTCCATTAATTTCATTTGTTTGTGCATTGCCACTTGTTGCTGGTTATTGGCTAATTTATAAAGAAAATGATGAAAATGGTTGACTATTCAGATAACAGAGATTTCCCTCTGGAAAGTGGAAGATGTACCGAGACTCCTACAGAAATTACAAAAGTATCCAAAAAATAACTTATAATAATTTTGAAATAAAGAGAAAACACAATGTGCTTTCATACCCAGAAAAGAAGGCTGATGCAATCACATAAATACTCTGACATCTTTTCAGGAATTTAAGGAGGCCAGAACATTATGATTAGAACCTGCTTGATATTAAAAGAAGAGGGAAAGCAGCTGGTAAAACTGAAAGAATATACCTAGTTGGATTTTGTTTCAGGCTTTTAGATAGTTTATATTGTTGTTTTTTATTCATGCAAAATTTTATATTTAAAAACATTGTGCTGTGCTTGAGAGAAAACAATATTCAGTTGATTTTCATGATATATGTTGATTATTTCTATAAAGTCACCAGGAACACTGACTTATCTGCTCTTGGGGGAAGTTCAGGGTTAGGGTGCTATGGAAGCTCTGGTCACATTTCCAGTGTTGATCAATACATAACCTAGTTTTTAATGTGTGTCTCTGTTTAAAGCCACCTTTTTGATATATATATATATATATATATATTGTTGATTCATTAACATTGAACTCATGGCCATCAGCACTGTAACCCATGCCTGAACAAAGCTTACCTAAGACATATCACAGACTTCTTGTGCTTAAGAACACTAGACAGCACTACAGCACTATGTGTGGGGACCACTTTAAACAGAGAAATCACCTGCCAGCCCACTTCCCCCCGCCCCTCCTCAAGAAAAAGAGCACAAAAATGAGAAAACTACATCATGAAACAGACACTTGTTTACTATGAGAGCTGTCTTCTTGTTTGACCTCAGTGGGAACGTGCACTAAATTTTTCCAATCGGTGCATGCCTACAGATGACCATGAAAGCCCTGTAACTGAGGATTTGAGGGTTGCAAACAAATTGTACTGAGGAGGCAAATATGTAAATACAGAATCCATGAGTAAGGAGAATGGACTATATTATGACACGCATGTCAGAGGTGACACACGAACTCATTTTTTTGGTTGATTTTTCTTTGTTAAATGGCATTTAAATATATAAAATAAATATCAAAAATATAAATCTTTGTTTTACTATGGTTGCAAATATCAAAAAATTTCTATATGTGACATGGCACCAGAGTTAAGTTAGGGTTTTTCAAAATGCTGACACGCCGAGCTCAAAAGGTTCGCCATCACTGGACTATAACATATTCACCTTAGTGTCACCTTTCTGTCACTGGTAAGTACAATGTTGCTCAATCCGTACATGCTACATAAATGGAAATAGTGTCCCTTAATTTTTAAATCCTAATTTTATTGTCCTATTCTGTTTTATGCTCTTAAGAAGTTTGTGGTATACTAACTTTAAGGTGAACATTTAGAAGAATATGAGTGCCTGTTTAGTTAAGCTCACAATCTTTGCCCCTTGGGAGTTAGAGATATTGCTCCCTTATCTCTGGCATCTAAAATTAATGACAATTCTGATGCCAATCTACATTTCATTCCTTTGTAATATAGTTGTTAATTTTCTCTCCCCAACAACCCCAGTTGGAAGCCGTTAGGATTTTTTAAATTTTCCTTGGAATACTGAAAATTCATATGTATTTAGATTTTTTGACTTGGAACATCTATATCTTTCTTTGGTTCTGGGAAGTTTTCTGCTTTTATTTCATTTGTTATCTCTTCTCCTCTATTCTCTCTGCTATTATTTACAGAAATCCTGTTAAATGAGTTCAAAACTTCTGAATCTAGTCAACATAACTAAGTTTCTTTTATACATTCCCTCCCTGTCCTTTCTTACTGTGTTCTGGAAGAACACATTGGCTTAAATTTCCAACTCCCATATTTATCTTCAGTCTTATCCATTATTCTCCTCAGTCAATGTGTTGAGTTGTTTTTTTGAAAATTGCATGTATATATTTTTTTGAGTTAACTTTTATTTATCATAAAAGGGGTAGGGTACAACCTCACTTTTTCTGCATGTGGATATCCAGTTGTTCCAGCACCATTTGTTAAAATGATTATTCTTTCTCATAGAATCATCCTGTACCCTTGTTAAAAATCAGTTGACCATAAATGCAAATGTTACTTTCTGGACGCTCAATCCTATATCATTGATATATATGTCTATTCTTATATCAGTATCACACTTTGTCTATTCTTATATCAGTATCACACTTTCTTTAAAAAAATATATATTTTTATTTATTTCAGAGAGGAAAGGAGAGGGAGAGTGATTGATCGGCTGCCTCCTGCACACCCCACACTGGGAATTTAGCCCACAACCCGGGCATATGCTCTGACTGGGAACCTGGGCATATGCTCTGACTGGGGATTGAACTGTGACCTCCTGGTACATAGGTCAATGCTCAACCACTGAGCCACACCATCCGGGCAGTATCACACTGTCTTGATTACTATAGCTTTGTATTAAGTTTTAAAATAAATAAGACTTCTAACTTTGTGGGGTCCCCCCCAAGATGATTTGGCTTTTCTGTATCCCTAGCATTTCCTAAGGAGCTTTAGAATCAACTTGTCAGATTCTGTAAAAACTGCAGCTGGGATTTTGATAGGGATTGTATTGAATCTGTAGATCAATGTGGGGCATATGACAATGTTAACAATACCAATTCCAATACCAACTTCAAGTCCATCAACCTGAGATGTCTTTCGGTGTGTTTGGATCGTCTTTAAATGCCTTCAACAATGTTTTGCAGTTCTCAGTGTACAACTATTACACTTCTTTCGAGAATGAAATGAGGAGCTATTAGGCAATTTCAAGCAGAAGAGTGAGGTGATATGATTTATGTTTTAAAAGGATTCATGTGATTTATGTTTACTGAGCAGGTCTGGTTTGGAAGGCCAAAAGTTTCATTTTCTCCATCTTAAGTTTGAGACGCCTGACATCTCCAGTAGAAATATTGAGCAGGCAAATTGGATATAGAGTCTGGAGTCCAAGGGAGAGGTCTGAGTTGGAGATATAAATTTTGAAATTGTCAGCACATAGATGGTATTTAAAGTAATACGTTTGCATGAAAGCCCTAGAGAATGAGCAGACACGAGGACGAGGTCCAAAGATTGAAATGTGGGGCTTCAGCATGAAGGGAAACCCACAAAGGAGCCTGAGAAGGAGTATCTGAGAGGTAGAAAGATGACCAGGACAATGCGGTGTCCCAGGAGCCAAGAGAGTGAAGTGTTGAAAAGAGAAGAATAGTCAACTATGGAAAATAATCCAGAACTGGTGTGTGCAGAAGGGAGAGGGGAGAGAGAACTATTTGGGGATTTGTCCCTTTGTTTCAGCTAAGAACGTTTTCTTTCTCCCCAAATCCTCTGTAAGTTCAGCCATGTGGTGATGTAAGGTGATGGGCTGGGTTGGGCGCCATGGTTGACTTGTTTTTGGTATGTGTAATCCCCCTGTCCCTCTTCTGCCTTGATTACCGAGGATCCTGGCGAGGAACATTTCCATGGGGATGTGTGCATTTGCTATGCCTGGCGTGTAGACAAGTAAATACAAATGCTGCTTTATCAATTTACAGTACAATTGCTCCATGGCCAAAAGCAGAGTTGGAAGTCTGCCTCCAACTGCCTCCAGGATAGAGGCCAAACTCTTTAGCGTGCCATATCAGTCTTCATCAGATGGCTTCATTTCTTGCCATCCTCCCACTTCTCCACCTCCTCTACCTTCCCCCACGTCTCCTCCGCCCACTGCATACTCCCATGCTCCACTCACTTGGGACCTCTTGCTCTTCTCTAGGCACACCGTGCTCTTCTATGCTTCTGCCCCTTAGGCTGGCAATGCCCTTCCCTGCTTTTGTGCTCAGGAAGGTACTGCCGGTCCTTGGAAGCCCTGCGCATGTGGACTTTCCACCGTAGAGGCTTTCTGGCCCGTAGGCTGCAGGACTTAGTCCTCTGTCTGCTGCCCGCTCTCCTATTGCATTCCCACATTGCATTGAAATTGTTTATATGTCTGACATTTTCACTGGATTTTATAGTCCTCAAAGTCAAGGAACTTACTTTTCTCAGTGTCTCTTGCTCTGTCTGGCACATAGTAGGTATTTCATGATAATAACAGCGAACTTAAGAAAAAAAACTTAACAACATGCTTGTCTCTGTGCTAAGTGCTTTTGCATGTATTTTTTTCCAGTTTATCCTAAAAAAAGATAAGGTTTCCTATTTTTCCCACGCGATAGATGAAAAAGTGAGGTTCACAGTGGTTATAAACTCGCTGAAGGTTATATAGCTTATATTTCAAATCCAGTTGATTGCAGGGCTCAAGTACTTAAATTCTGTTCCATAGCCTTAAATAAAGGAGAAAGACAGGCAAGGTTATGATTCAAAGTTCTTTTTTGGATTTCTGGTCCCAAACTCCCATATTTCATCTCTTATTCATTTTTAAACTAATGTGCTTTGCATCTTCCCTCTTTCAAAATGATTATGTGGCATTCTTTCCTTCTTCACGTGTATGACAATAGTCCGATTTGTTTATCCAGGAAACGTTAAGTATGGATCTGTGCACTGGGCATGCCCACACAGGCGACTGGAGCCCGGCCTGAGTCCGGGCAAAGGCTCCCACAATCAGGAGTGGTGGGGTGGGAGAGGAGGGAAATCAGTGAAGAGGCAGGCCTCCCACATTGCACAATTCCTGGGGGAATCTATCTCATTGTGATCTTTCCTGAGTGGTGTACTTGGGGTAGACGGCTGAAAGAGATGGATGAGTGTGATGATCAATTGTATGTGTCAAGGTGGCTAGGCTATACCCTACAATTATTAACCACTCCTCTGGGTGTTTCTGTGAAGGTCTTTTGTGAATCTGAGTAATATCTACAATCACTTGACTCTAAGTAAGGGGAGATTATCCTGTAAAAATCTGGGTGGGCCTGATCCAACCAGTTGAAAGATCTTAGGAACAAACTGAGGTTTTCCTGAGGAAGAAGAAATTTCACCTCTGGACTGCAGCATCATCTCAGGCAGGAGAGTTTCCAGCCTGTCTTCCCAGCAACCTGCCCTAAGGATTTCAGACCTGCCTGGCCAGTACCTACAATTGTGTAAGCCAATTCCTTGCAATACTTCTCTCTCTCTCTCTCTCTCTCTCTCTCTCTCTCTCTCTCTCAATATATATATATATATAATATAAAACCTCTTTATCTCCTTATATATATCCTACTGGTGGTTGTGTGTTTTTTTTTTGTGTAAAACCTTGACTGAGACAGTGAGCAAGTAAAAAAAGGGTCTATAAGAGAAGCCAAAGGGGGAAAAATAACTGAGTAAGGAAAGGGAAGAATATAATACAGTATAATAGATATGTGAAGAGGGGCCAAGGAGTGGAATTGGAGAATTGACTGTCATCCTTTAAGACTCTGCCTCGATGCTTCCTCATCCACATTGCCTTCCTCTGCCTCCTGGCCTAGGCAGTTGTTCTTATTCTGCCTCACCTGTTGTCAACAATAGGATAATTCCATGCTGGTTTGTTTGTGATTCCCCACTCTCCTTCCCCAACCCTGGTATGTAAGTTTTGAAACCTCAGGATACAATTCATCTCTTTATCTCTAGCACTTAGCTCAATGCTTGACTCATAATAGGAGCTGAGTAAACATTTATTGATGAGTGAAAGGGAGTTCCACAGCCTTAGGTGCTCAGAGACGCCCAGCCCAAGCCAGACCACAGACCAAGGAGGGCTTTCCTGAGGAAGCAGCCTCTGAGGACCATCAGAAGGGAAACTGCAGCCAGTTGTTCTGGCTCTCTTTCCCTCCATCCATGTCTGGTGCCTTCAGGAGCACACAGTTGGCTGGGTCCCCTTCTCTGCAAGGTGGTCTCACCAATGTACTTCTGGTGCCTCTAGGAAATGGTAGGCAGTGCTTCTTACTTGATGCTGCTTCATTGGAAGACTCACTGGCCACCTTGCACACACGAAACTCTCACAGGGCATCTTGGTATCTTGAGAGGCCTGTGGATATTTCCATCTTCACAGTGACTTTCCCTGGGCTCCTTTCATTCTTCTCTTTGGTGGCACCAGAGTTTGAACCATTTCTGGAGGACACAGGTGTGCTGGATGGGTGCCTTTGCAAGGTGAGATGCAAGAGCCCTTCCCTGCAGTAAAAAGAGAGCAGAGGTTCTTCTAGAGATAGAGCACCCACCCCAGGGATGCTCTGATGGGGTCCAGGGAGGGACTTCCTCCTGCACATGGACTTTCCCCTCAGACAGTCTGGACGTATGATCACTTCCTGGTAATATACAAAAAGGAAGGAGAGAAGCCCTTTCTTCTTTTAGGGATCTGCATCTTTTGAACTTATTTTGTTATGTTAAAATAATATGAAGGAAGAGAGAAGGAGAGAGTAAGTAGCTCTCAGGCTGAACTTTTAGGATCTTCTAACCCTCACTCTTTAAACTCACCACTGCCTTGGATGAAAAGGAGAGTAGATACTCAGTTGAAGGCAAATACCATTCCATATGAAGTTTAATATGCTCTCTTGACGTATCTTATGAAGTATGGTCTGGCAATAGTTCCAAACCCTCAAGAATGTTAAACTGAATTACTGAAAAGAACAAAAATTTGACAAAATGGTCCAAAAAGAAAAAGAAGGAAAATCTGAAAGAGGACTTCCTGGGACTTTAGGTTCAGAGTTAACTTCCTAAATTGAAAATTAAGAGGGATTGTTGAAGAATATACCAGAAAATAAGTAAGTCATTTATATTTACACATACACACATTTTCCAGTCTAAAGTCAGGACACAGTTTACAGGGACAAAGAACATTCTCAACTGAAGCTGCTTTGGGAAATCTGAGAACCAGTGAGAAGTGAAGAGGGTGGGAAAAGGCAAAGGTAGGCGGATAGGTAAAGGGTAGATAAGCTGTTGATCCTACCAGTCCTGCTTAGCTCTTGTGATGGATGTTCATAGTTGCTAAACTAATATTCATTCCTTTTTTCACACTAACTGAACCCTTATTTTGTTGTGTGTAAATATGCCTCACTCCAAAGGACATTTCCCAGTCTCCCTTTCAGCCGCGAGTAGCCACAGAACACAGTTCTGAACGATGAGATGTAAGCAGAAGTTGCTGAGAAGAGATCCTGAGAACATTCTTTGAAAGGAAGAGAATTAGCTGCCATTTGTCTTTCCCCTCTTTTCAACGAGAGGATGGACTCAACATTTAACATGAAGAAACAGTCTTGCCACAAAGAGGCAGCATGAGAATAGGAGACACCTCGAAGGAAGAATGATGGAGTGGAAAATCAGAAAGAACCTAGGTCCTTGAGAGCATCAGAATGTTACCATACATTCTTGGACTGTCAAATGGTGGACTTGTTTTTCATGAGAAAAATAAACTCCCTAAATTGTCTGGGTTATTATTTTAATGGTTTCTATTACTTCCAGCTGACCTCCAACTTCAATAGATAGACCTCTTAATTAGAGTATTTACTGAGCACGCCCAAAATTCTTTTAAGCAATGACTAAGAGCAAGAACTACAAGAACTAATAGGATCTCTGTTATACCAATAAGAATGTAAATCTTCATAGGGACTCAAATTTTACTAGAGTTTTCTGCATAATCACTTGGTAAGGTGTATACATGTCTAATGACTATGTCATACACCCAATATTGTATGTCAACTGTAAGTGAAAAAATATTTTAAAAAAAGAATATAAACTTTGGCATATAAACCTTTCCTGAGTAGATCTCAAATGAAGTTGGTGCTGACACTTTGGTTTCTTTCTTAACTCATAGCCCTGTGGCTAAGCAGTGGCATGATGAAATGAAGTCAGAGGCCTTTTGTTTAAGAATTCTGTAGTTGCTATCAGTCTATGTAATCTTGGACTACTCTCTTAACTTTTTTGTACCCTCTGATTATTCATACATAAAATGGGGCTGATAATACCTATCTTGTAGGATTGTTGTGAAAATGGAATGAGATCTGTTGTATATAAAATTTAGCCTGGTTCTCAGCATGTTGTAAATTATTTCCTCAGCAGTGAACAATGATTATTATTTCAAATACATTTTTAAAAGCTTTACAAATTGCAAAGAGTATACAAGTATAAAGGATCAGTCTTCTGATTATAACTGTGCCAGTTATTAAGTTAACTCCAAACCCTCCTTTCTAGACTCAGCTCCGCAATGTTGGGGTTAGGACTCAGCAAATGCCATTGGGGTTGCAACCATTCCATTCCTCTTCCATCAGGCGGCAGTAGAGGGAGACTGGGAGGCTGGAGGAGGAAAGGGGCAGGGTCCTTTCTGTCTACTTCCTGTTCTGTGAGTTGTGCTCCAGGGGCTCTAACTGTATGGCTATTTCTTCCCATAGTCAGAATTGACTCCATGTTACAGCTTCTCTGACACTTGGAAATATTGTTTACCCTTCAGAGTCACCAGCCACACATCCATTTTGTTAATGTATTTATTATGCATTTATTTATTTTTCAAACTTGAACAGATTTATTTTATTGAAAGGGATAGATTTTGATGAGAAAAACCATGGAGCAGAGAGGTATGGAATAGAAAAATACAAATGTAGCTGTTTTGCTAATTGTTTTATAACCACAACAAATTAAGTTCAGAGAATGCCTTGTAGGAAACAACATAATAAAAGTTCAAAGGTCTAGGTGTCCCTTAGGAAAGGCTGAACATGGCAGTCTCTGCTGTTTGGGATTTAGGCTGCAAGTCTTGTTTTGGGGTGGATCATGGTGTGTGTAGCACAGTCCATGCTTTCGAGCGGATTTGAACAGAAGAATGGCCGCTTGGCCCAGGTAGAGTAGAGGAAGTGTTTGGTTTTATGTGTCATGTAACTACTGGAGTTTCTCAATTTGGGTCATGATATCTTCCTCTATGTCAGTGGTTCTCAGCCTTCCTAATGCCGCGACCCTTTAATACAGTTCCTCATATTGTGGTGACCCCCAATTTCATTGTTACAAATTGAACATAATTAAAGCATAGTGATTAATCACAAAAACAATATGTAATTATATATGTGTTTTCCGATGGTCTTAGGCGACCCCTGTGAAAGGGTCGTTTGATCCCCAAGGGGGTCGCGACCCACAGGTTGAGAACCGCTGCTCTATGTTCTATTTCTCCAGCGCCTGAGTAGCACACTCCATGGAGTCCTGTTGCATCCTCTCTAACACATCTGCGTGCTTGATCATGGCCTCTCGCTCATGGCTCGTGGTTCCCTTAGAGCAGGGGCTGCCCTTCTGCAAAGGTCTCCTGCCAGAGGGGCTGGCGAGGCTCGGCTTTGCCCCAACGTCCTTTTCAGAAGGGCCTTCTTCTTAGGGTCTCAGGCCCATGGACCTCCTTTCGCTCCACCAACACCAGCTGGTCCCCACTCCCTTAGATCTTTGCTTCAGCTCTGCAAGGCTCCTCCTCCAAGCTTCTAAATTTTGATTAAGTTCAGCTTCTCTGTTCCTAAACCCTCAGGGTATTAGCTGTTTCCTGCAGTTGCTATCTCTGAGCTAGAGCCAGCCCATCCATATTGGCTTTCTAGAGTTAATTGCTAAATTTTCAGGAATTTTGCAAGTCAATTGTTAAAAGTTGGTAGCTAGAAACCTGCCATGGTGGGAGTACATACATCAGGGAAATTGGCCAATGCTATAAATCAGGTTTCTCCCACCATAGAACTGGTTGAACTGAGCAGCTCACCACTACCGTAAAGTTCTCTTTTTACTCCTTCAGTTACTTAGTTAATCACTTTATATCGAGCTAGGAGTACTTTGTATTCATTCCTCTCTGGTCAACTAACTAGTGTGGTTTCTATACCCTGAATGGATCCTGAATGTAGAGCTGTGCCTCTACCAACCCAGATGTACTCCAGGAAAACTGGTAAGTGTGTGCAGTTTTTTGTTTTGTTTTGTTTTGACAAATATCTTTTGTAAAAAGTGCCCGACACTTAGAATTTTTATAAATATCCAGTTAATCTTAGTTGTCTTACTAACATTTGTTAACATTGATAACACGAGTTGATGCTGGTTCAGAGCCTCCTGTTTTAGGATATAGTTGGTAATTCTTTTCTTTATATAGAGAGGAATGAGATATAGCCACTAACCATATTTTTGCTGAGCAAGGAGGATGGCATGTTTCTTGGGGGAAAAAAAAGAAACAAGTCAAATCATTTTAAAACATGTTCGGGTACACTGGGTCATAAGAATCTTATTATAAATCCTTTGTAAATGAAATATTCCCTATTCTGGCACTGGTATAGATTTGATTTCACAGTCAGGTTTCTAAAAAGCGAGGGATACTTGATATCTCTCATTCCTTAAGATATGTACTCTAGCTCTTGGTAAGGATACACTTTCTGTTAAGGCTTTTGATCCCAATTTTAACAGCATAATTTTGCTTATTAGACTTGGAGAAACCTGTCGTTGGCTCTCCAAATCTTTGATCTTGCTCAGCATGTCTATGAGGTTCCACAAGGTTATATTCTGGAAAGAGATGCCAACATTCTAACATGATTATCAAAATAAGTCGTAAGAAAAAGCAAACTTTTCACACAACTGCTATATTTAAAGATGCCTTACTTCCAATAACATTCATTAAGCAACCATCTGTTTGCCTTTGATCATCATCTGGACCACTAATAAGCGAGTTTAATCTGAGCAATGTTATTTGCACGCTACTTCTAAATTTAGTGCTTTTCAAAGAAGTTGCAAGGCTGGCCTCCAGGAAATATTGGCTTTGATGTAACATCTGGTTTTCAGGGAGTTTCTGTGTAGTGCCCAACTGGGGGTGGACCAAAGGGCAAAGGGAAACCAAGTGACTTGCCCAGAGTCATGCAATTAAGTTAACGACTTAACCTGGATTACCTGTGGTTTCTGCCTGTGGCTACAATCCCAGCCTGTGTCTGTTTTCTGTTCTATATGTTGTATGAATATGTGCTGTATGTGCAGACATACCCACCCACAACTGAATATTCACAAACAGATAAATGTGTGGATCTGAAAGACTAATTATATATAGATTTATTTATTTGAGTCTTTCCTTTTGGTGTTTCCTTTCCATATTTTAGGAAGGAAAATTTTCTGCTTTATCCTCTCCTTTATAAACAATTATTTGAAATAACTGTAAATTGAAATTGCCTGCACAAACTGCTCTACAAGTGAACTGGTCTTGTTCCTTGCAAGGGAAATGGTGGGTTAAAGTGAGAGGACTACTCACTTGATTGAGGGTGATTGGAAGGCATCAAGATTTAACCTTTTTCCCTTCTCAATTGTTTTCTCTATCTCTTCCCTCCTATTTTCCTTCCCTGGGCCGGGCATCTCAGAGCTGACAACGCCTAAAATGCATAATTATAAAGAAAGTTTACGGTTGTGATGCTTTTATTATGAAAGCAATTCTTTCTTGTTACTTTACTAGGTCAATATGTTTTATAATCAATATGTGATTTTATTATCCTTGTACTAATTATAACAATACATTCAATCCAATTAGTGCTTTTAGCTTTAAAGGTATTTGCACAATTTTGGCTTAATTTAATCTTGTCAGGCTTTTATTATAGAACAGTTTCTATATTATGTATGCTTAGAATTGTTTTCCTATTACCTAAAGGGCCACTCCAACTTTTGTACTGCTAAGTACACCTTAATATCTTATAAATTAAGAAAATTAAAATTCTAATCTGACAAATTGGGGTTTAAGTCTCAGCTTTACCAGCTGTGTGACCTTGGGCAAATTATTAGATCTTTTTAACCTTCAGTGTCCTCATCTGTGAAAGTACCTATCTCCTAACACTGAGAGAATGAAATGTGATTATATGTAGAGCTGTTAGCAGAGTGCTGTGACACACACTGAAAGGTCAGGAAATAGTCTTCCTTTTTTTTCTTGTTCTTTTTTTCTTTTCTTTTATAAATTACATGAGCGTCCTGGACTGGTTCCTGCTTGACTCCTAAAGAGTTTAAGAAAATCTGGTCACATAGTGAAGTGAGAGGTGGAGATCTTGGAAGTCTTAGGAACCTTAGAAACCGCAATTAGAAAATTAAATGAAACGGTGTGTTAGGGACTTTTGTATCTGGCCGGACAAGATCTCTTCCCTTTGGTTGGGGTGATGCTAACCTGATTCCCTTAAAGGAAGTTCCTTTTGCTCTTTTCTGTGCAGTCTTGGGAATGCTGTCAGAAAAAGGACATGCCCGCCCTTAGCCAAGAGCTGGGCATGAGACCCAAGCCATTTCCCACATCCTTCTAATTGGGCCTCCTCTCCTGGGAAACTGAATCCTGGAGAAAAAACACAAGGCAGAAAAATGGTTGCGGTCACTTGGGGCCCTAAAGTGACTGCCCACCAAGGAGGTCATGTAGCACAGAATGTCTCAGATCAGACTCGGGTGCCAGAGAGCATGGGTTCAAACCCCTTACTAAATGACCATAATTGGGCAAGTTATTTAATTTCTCTATGTCTCAGCTTCCTTATCTCTAAAATGGAGTCATTAATAGTACCCAACTCACAAGGTTTTTGTGAGAATTAAATAATCTAGACTATCTAAAGAGGTAGGATATGCCTGGTGCATATTAAATACAGTATACTTTATAACTACAGCTGTTAATACTTATACTACTATAACTCTGTTCTTGCCATGATACCTTAGTTCATGTGATTCTTAATCCTGGCTCTCTAACCTTCCCTTCGGTTTGGAGAGCTACCCAATATCCCTTTTATACACTTCTTTATTGCCCAAGGTAACTAGAATTGGTTTCTGTTGCCTACAACCATATGATCTTAAGCAATAAGAAGGGCATGATAAACCATGACATCCCATCCACTGTTTTTATAGTTTTTTAAAAATATATATTAGAAAACTGGGCAAAATCTCTTCACCGATATTGCTTAGCATATAAGTGTCAGTATTTGGATTAGAGTCTGACTATTCTGACCACTACTCATGGACTTTCTTTACTGGACTAAGATTATGCTTATTTTGTCTTTACCTTTTCTCTTTTTTTAAAACCACTCCACTCCCTGCATTCAGTCTTCACTTCCATTGTTTAATTGTGCCTTGCCCCTCATTTGACAGACCAACGCAGTTATAACTTAGATATCACTGCTATTTAGGGACTCAGTTGAGACAGATGCGTGGTCCTTGCCCCATACTCCTTTCTTGTAGTCACACTCCTGTGTTTTCACTTTGAAAAAATTTATCAATTGGTTCATTCATTAGTTGGCTTGTTCATTTATATACTTATTCAATCAGTAAATACTTACTGAACATCTATAACATTCTAGGACTCATTCTAGATGCTGGAGATATGGCAATAGACAAGATGATGTTCTTTACAGCAAGGAGTTTATATCCCCAGTAGATTTATAGACAAATAAAGAAAATTATAGTAGTACTAGAGGCCCGATGCATGTGCAAGAGTAGGCCTTCCTTCCCCGGGCTACTGGCGCCGGATTCCCTCTGGCACCTGGAACTGGGGCTGCTTTGCTCTGGCCTGCCGCAGCCAGGCACCCGCCCATGCCTCCTGGTGAGTCTGGTCTTGGTCACTCCGCTTTACAGCGTGTGGACCACAGGCCTTTTATGATATAGATGTTACACAATGATACAAATGATCAAGGGTAAGAAGGTGGAGAGGAAGGGTTTCTGTGTCATAGGATATTAAGGAAGCAACGTTTGAACAGACACTTCAATGAAGTGAGGATGCAAACTCTGCAAATATCTGTAGGAGGAACATTCACTGAGATGTACATATGCTTGGGATGCTTAAGAAATAATGAAGAGGCCAGTGTGGCTGGAGAACAGTGAGCAGGAAAAGTAGTGGGATCAGAGAGGTAGGAGGAGCAGACTGTGAAGGGCTTTGAATTCATGATAAGGACTCTGGATATTTTTCTAAGTGTGGTGAGAACAGTGATGTCCTGGAGACTATTTCCACTACTCATGAGATCAGACTACTACCATCTCTTCCCATCCCTGTGTTTGGTGATGCCATGCAGGTTGTTAAGCGTTGACCCATACCACTGGCTGGGATGTTCTTGGAGGGTTAAGAGGAGAGTGGCACAATCCCATTTATCTTTTAGAAAGATCACTCCGGTGGCGCTGTGGAGAACAGCTTATAGGAGGCCAAGAGTGGACGCAGGGAGTCAGAAGTTTGTTGCAATAGTCCTGGGAGTGTGATGCTCAGAGTTGGGGAGTAGTGGAAGGCTATGCATGAACTAGTGGAATGTAGGATATATTTTGGAAATAGAGTGACAGTATATGCTGATGAATTAAAAGAAGGGTGTGGGTGAAAGAGAGGAGTAAAAAAATAACTTCAAATTTGGGTTCTGAGCATCTGGACTAATGGGGGTACTGCTTACTGAGACAGGGAAGACTAGGAAGTGGCAGATTGGAGAGGGAACTTACCATATTTTTCCATGTATAAGATGCCCCCGTGTATAAGATGCTCCCACCCCCCCACTTTTCCAACCCAAATTTAAGAAATCAACATTTTAAACATTTTGCTGGTTTTCCTCTTAAGGCCTTCTTCTTTTTTGGCATCTTAAGCAGTTGTTCTTCCTGTTTTCTCCACTGTATGTTCATACATACAGTGGGAGGAGGTCCAAATTGTCTCTCTGCAGCTCTATTTCCATGCTCTTTTGCATAGCTGATTACATTCAGCTTGAATTTTGCAGAGTAAGACAATCACTTACCAGTATTTATCTTTTTATATTTTGACATCTTTATGAGCTAGAATGCTCTGGTCCCTGTTGTATCTGCACACTCTCCACCTCCACCTCCAATTATGGCATCAGATGATGTCAGTAACAATAAAGCATGTGATTGGAGGAAGCCTGTTTGATGAGGTATGGGCAGCTAGACACCATCCATACAGCTCCCTCCTCAGGTGACTTTGTGTGTAAGATGCCCCTCAATTTTCAGTCTAATGATTTTAGAAAAAAAATAGCATCCTATACACACAAAAAAATACAGTCTATTCAAAAGTTGTAGTTTGGATTTCTGTTTCCAGGGTAGAGGAACCCCCCCCCCCCCCAAACAACAACAACAACAACAACAACAACAACAAACAAAGAAGTAATAAAGAAGAATAATTATTAGGAAGAGTAACTATTGTTAAAAGGCCAGGCTAAGAGGAGGATAGAACTAGGACATTATCAAATTGGCCAGCTTATTATTGAGAGTGAAGAACTGGAATTGAAACCTTTGAGGGCAGGTATTAACCTATTAGATGAAGAGTTGGTCACTTTTTTATTAAAGTACTAGAGGCCCAGTGCATGAAATTTGTGCACAGAGTGGGGGGGGCCCTCAGCCGGGCCTTCACCTCTTGCAATCCAGGAACCTGACTGCCAGTTTAGGCCCGATGCCTGGAATTGGACATCCCTCTCCCAACCGGGGACTGCTGGCTCCTAACTGCTCACCTGCCTGCCTGCTTGATCACCCCAACCACTCTGCTTGACTGCCTGATCTCCCCTAACTGCTCGCCTGCCTGCCTGATCACCCGTAACCCCCTCTTGCCTCGGCCTCTGCCTCCGTAGCTTCGTTCGGAATGATGTCTGGAAGGTCGTTCTGCTGTCTGGTCTAATTAGCATATTATGCTTTTATTATTACAGATAAATAACTTTCTACCTAGAAAAATATACCTCTTGCATGAACACCCTGAACAAACATAGATGCAGAAAATAAAAACATTTAATTAATTGTTTTAATAAAAATTAATTATTAATTAATATTTTATTAAGTATTTTCTAAGCTTCAGCCAGATTCTCTCCAATGTCTTAAGACATTGTTGATTGCCGAAACCGGTTTGGCTCAGTGAATAGAGCGTTGGCCTGCGGACTGAAAGGTCCCAGGTTCGATTCTGGTCAAGGGCATGTACCTGGGTTGTGGGCACATCCCCAGTGGGAGATGTGCAGGAGGCAGCTGATCGATGTTTCTCTCTCATTGATGTTTCTAACTCTCTATCTCTCTCCCTTCCTCTCTGTAAAAAAATCAATAAAATATATTAAAAAAAAAAAAGACATTGCTGATTACTATAAGGTTTCTACTGAGCAGTTTTAGGCCACACTATTACACTGGCAAAAGTATGGAACAACAGTTAAGAGAAAAGGTTCTGGAGCTCAAATGCTTGGATGCAAATCACAGCTCTGGCTATTGATCGCTGTGTGATGGGGTGAATTGATGGAGCAGTCTCTTTGTGCAACTTGCAGGTCTCACAGCAGTGGGGAAATACATATGGCTAACCGTGTGTTAATTCTTAAAGTCTCTTTTCAAAAGTGACTAATGCGAATTTAGGTCACATTTCATTGGCCAAAGGCAGTTATGTGGTCAAGCCTGACATCAACAGGGTAGGGATATTTCAATCTTTTCACAAGACCAAGCCTGATTTCAGTCCCCTTCAGGAAGTAACAGTACATATTTTGAACAATAAGACAGACTTCTTGAAACTAATATAGGTGTAGCGTAATACATGGACCTCTCATAAATCTAATGATATATGATCTTAAAGCTGTGAGTCCATGTTTATTATTACTGGCAGTATCAAGGTTCTCTTTAAAAAATGAAAACTTCTCATGAACCCCTAGAAGGAACAGAACAGAAAATTAATTCGTGGCTGCTAATTAGAAGAGAATGGCTTTCCAATCTTAGGGTTTTAGATGGTGCTTTAATAGTAATTTCTTTCGGAGGCCTGCGTTTCTGTGGTTTAGTGCCTGGATTTTAGAATTGCTAGCTACTGCTTGGGTTTCTTCCCTGGCTGCCCACAGATGTCGTGCAGAAACTCTGCCCCTCCTCTCATCCCCTGGGCCTCATCATGTTTCTGTGAAACAAGGTAGACCAGTTGTCATCAACTTGACTCACAGTCATGTTGTGAGGACTAATGAGTTAAAGTTTGTAAAATGTCTTCAGCTCTGAAAGGTGATAAATAGAAGGCATCATTATTGGTATTTTCCCATCTTTATTTAGACTTGAAAGGCCTTTTTAGTCACCTTTGCAATTTTGACATGAGCCAGATACTGTGGTGAATTTCATTTGTTTTACTCTCTTCTGTTTGACATTTTTTCTACCCTTATCCCGTCACAGTGACTTACTTTAAAGAAGAAATGTCAACCTTAACCTTTCATGTCTCTATCTGTTGAGATCTTTGGCTCATCTTATTGTTATTTTGTATATTTTATTCTACTATTTACAACAGGGGTCCTCAAACTTTTTAAACAGGGGGCCAGTTCACTGTCCCTCAGACTGTTGGAGGGCCGGACTATAGTTAAAAAAAAACTATGAACAAATTCTATGCACACTGCACATATCTTATTTTGAAGTAAACAAACAAAACATGAACAAATACAATATTTGTATTTGCATGTGGCCCGCGGGCCGTAGTTTGAGGACCCCTGATTTACAAGAATATGCTCTCAGATTTATGCTATTAGCTAAGTAACACAGAGGCATAAAGGATAAACTGTAGTCACCTCTTTATTCTGTATAGTGCCTGGTAAGTTTATAGGATGGTTCAGTGATTAACCAAGATTATTCACAAATAAAGGCTTCCAGTGAGCACTTGATTGGAAAGTCTCTTTCCTAATTTAAAGTAGAGTTCAAAAGAAATGTTTATTATTAACACATTCAATGCATTAACGTATAGTATCCATCCCTGGCTTTGACCAGATAGCATGCAGAGAAAGGTGAGTTGAGAGAGGAATATTCTATGCAGAGTTGTCATTTCAGGGATATCATTTTTAATCAGCATTACTGTGTCCACTAGGATTTTTCCTTTGTGGTACAAAAATAAAATGTAATGTTTCTCCATCCAGGCAAATTTGTTTTCTCTCAAGAATATGCAAATAGATGGCTTCCATTTTCACATTTTCATTCATTGCCACTGTAAAAGCAAACCTTTCTGCAGGTTGTCATTTCTCTTTTAAAACTTGCCTCTGCAAACCTGACTCTCATTAGACCCATCCAACTCCAATCATTACTTATTTGACTTTCCTTAAGCATCAGTGGAGGGAGGGTGCTATGGTAGATAATACCACTGGAGAGGGAGAGAGAGAGAGAACATCAATGATGAGAGAGAATCATTCATTGGCTGCCTTCTGCTCACTCCCTACAATCTGCAACCTGGGCATGTGTCCTGACTGGGAATCAAACTGTGACCTCCTGGTTCATAGGTTGCCACTCAACTACTGAGCAACACTCGCTGGCCTTAACAAATATATATTTTTTTAACAAATATTTCTAAAGTGCATACTAGATGTGGGACTATCTATCACATCATCCAGTATTATCTATCAAGTATTCAGTGAATCCTTGATTCATAGCAGTTCATTCAATATGTGGTGATTGAGTACAGGAATGGGAGAAACCAGGGACTGCTTTTATCAGTGATCTTTACATGGTGTGTGCAATAATAGACTGGCCATGGCGTAGGCCTTCCTGGAAGGGAGTAATTCAATATATGCTAATTTCTACCTCACAAGCATTTTTTGAGAGTTAGAAATTAGATGCATGATTGTAACTGTTTCCTTAGGCTGACTAACTGCTTTTATTTTTTGTTTGGAAGACGTGTTTAAAAGCTGAACAATGTTAATGACAACGAGTATCATTAATCATTACTCAGATTTAATTAAGCAAGCATTCTAAATTGCTCAATGCATTATTCTATTTATGCTCCTAAAATCCTCTGTGATTGATTTTGGGCAAGTTACCTTCTAGTTTCTTTACCCAGGCAGTATGAATGATCTTGGTTACCTTTCCGGATTGTTATAAGGGCTAAATGAAGCTATGTGGTCCTCAGACAAATATTTACCGAGTGCCTCCTATGGGTGAGGCATGAGCCAGCTCCTGGTGGAAGAGCCATGAAACAAGTGTGACATTGTCCGTGCTCTCATGGAGATTACAGTCTAGGGAGGGAAACCTATGAAATGATATGGATTGCTATTTAATTCCAGTTGGATCAATGCTGCAAAGAAAAAATCAGGGGGTGCCCTGAGGGAGTATTTCTGGGAAACTGACTAAGAATGTGGAGTCAGGGAAGAAAGTCTCCCTCGGGAAGGAGACATATAAGCTAAGACCTGAGGATGAGTAGGAGTGAGAGGTGGGGAGACTCAGGGAAGAACATTCAGAAAGAGGAAATAATCTCTGGTGAGAGGAAACTGATGTAAGGCTGTGGTTGGATTTTAGTGAGCAAGAGAGAAAGGGATGCCTGTGAGCTGGGGGGTCAGGGCTTTGTAGGCTATGGCAAAGAATTTTGCCTCATTTCACTTAGAATAAAGTTTCCTCCATGTTATAGCATGGCTAAATAATATCCCATCATGTTACATACCGCATTTTCTTTACCCAGTCATCCATTGATGGGCATTTAGGTTGTATCTTAATAAAATTGGAAAAAATATTTGGCATCTACTTTATGGGTTATAGAAGCCATTGAAACATATTATGTACATTTTTATTTACTTTTTACTTGATTCTGATAGCATTGGGAGAAAAGTGTAGAAGACCTTTTTCAGGGAAACCATTAGGAGGCTATGGTAGTTGTCCAGCTAAGAAATGCTGGTGCTCTGGGTCCAGGGAGGTGTCCACGGAGATAGAGAGAAGGGATGCATTGGACGTAGGTTAGGGAGAGAGAGGAGTTAGGATAACACCCCAGTTTTCTGATATGGGATATTGAGTGAAAGGTGTTAGAGGTGTCTTTATTGAGAGATGAGACTCTGGAGGAGGAGAAGATTTGGGGTAGATAGAACACTGGGTTCATTTTCAGGCATGTTAAGTTGGAGGTGCCTGTGAGACCTCTGAGTGAAGACAATAGATATACAAGTGCACATATAAAGGTTTAAAACCCAGAAAAGAAGTGGGATGGAGAATAGATTTTGATGTAGAAGGGGTGGTCATTATAGTCATGGAATGGATGAGGTAGTTTAGGCAACAGGTGCAGAGTAAGAAGAATAGAGCATCTAGGACTATGCTGTAAGGAATATCAGTATTTAAAAGTTAAATAGAGTAGGAGGGATAGGCCAAGAAGGCTACAAAAGAATGGCAAAAAAGACGATAGGGAAATTAAGAGTGTGCTGTCACAGGACCAAGCAAAGGGAGCTTTTAAGGAAAAAGGCATGAATGGGCCCAAAGGATATTTTTAGAATGATGGAAATGTTCTCAAATTGGACTGTGGTGATGATTGCATGATTCTGTGAATTTACTAAAAAGAATTAAAATTTACACTTACAGTAGATGAATGTTATGGCAAGTAAATTATGCCTCAATAAGCTGTGCTGAAAAAGAAAGAAAGAAGGCATGGTAACCATGTTGACAGTTGAAGAGCGATTGAGACAGGTGAAGACCAAGAAGCATCTTTTTTTTCCCCATGAAAAGGAGACCATTAGATGGAAGGGTGTTTGGAAGGAGTTGAGGAGTGAAGATAGTGGCTGCTGACAGCTCTTTAGAGACACTAAATTGCTTTGAAAACTATAAATCACATTATCTTATGCTGAGATTTTATTTTTCTAAAGCATAACAAACTCTTTCCTTAGAACAGTGATTTCCAAAGTGGTGTGCAAGGGGAAATATTAGAATTGGCAGGTATTAATTTCGTCGAATAATAAGAAAAATGAACTTAACTACCAATTTGTAATATATGGATGGACTGTTAGTTACTGTTCATCTATACGTTTTCATGAACAGTACAGATGGTGTTGGGGGAAAAGGTGGGAGGGTGGGCACAAAGTGGAGGGTGGACAGCGGTACTGGCCTTGTTAGCTTGTTCACTTTCAGTGAAATGTACATTCCAGGTCATGTTTGTGGAAGAAGCTTCGAAGTTATATTATCAGGCTATCATGAAACAAACTTTAAAAAAGTGGACATTTCTTTAAAATTTTCCTGTAATTAAATCACATTATTAAAGAGAATTTTAACAATTTAACTACAAGGAACAAGAATGCTCCCTCCGCTTCTAGTATAAGTTATCTGTCAGTCACATTACAATCTCAAAACAATGGTTTTGAATTGGCCAGAAGTTGGCCAAAACACTTGAAACAATTTACAACAAATTGAAATATGAATCTCATCCATTTTTGTTACTAAAGGTAGTTCTGCTTATTTTCTCTTGTGTTCAGTGTGCCTTTGCAAGCCCTATTTTCCAGCGATACAAATAGCTATAAATCCACTGAAACCAAACACTGAATGAAACTGAACTCAGAAGCAATCTTGGAATTGCTGTGTCACAAAGTATTAAGCCAAGGCTTAGAAAAAACAACAACAAGCATAATCAATGCATTACTGGCATCAACATTAATATTAATTATTTTGTCGAGGGCAAAATAATGCAGTTAAAAATATGTATATGCTGCCCCTGTAATACTTTTATTTCCCACCTTGGCCAGTCCAGGACAAACACTGAAGACAGTAAAGTGTTTTTATATCCCACTACCTAGTTCCCATTAGTGCCCGTTTCTCTAATCTAACCTCCTTTGCATATGCTCCTCCTAATCCATCCTATGTGCGATTATTTCTGAGGACAGTCCTACTTATTCTCTGGGAAATAATGGTAGCTCTAGGTGCCACTCCTAAAACCTTTCTTCTCCTGCCCTGTTTGGGAGGGTATAAACGGACAATGCATACAGAAATTCTTAAAACTCTGCTTAGCCACTGACCCAAAAATTCCACGTCTAGGAATTTACCTTAAGGACATTTTCAGAGCATCCCACAGATTTAGCTTTAAGGATGTCACATTGCTGATGATACAAAAAAATTAGAAACATCCATCAGAAATGATGTTGCAGAAGAATATTTATGGACCAAGCCACTGGGATATACAACACTTAGTGAAAAAATCAGGGTACAAAAATATGTATTGATTCCAGTATTAGAAAAAAAAAGATTATGAATAGAAAAAAGACTGGAAGGATATGCATGAAAACATTAAGAATCATTACCTTTTGATTAGGGTATTATGGGTGATTTTTAATTTCCTCTTTGTGCTTATCTAGATTCTTTGTATTTTCTAGAAATAACATAACATGTGTTACCTTTGTAAGGAGGAAAAATAAGTTATTGAAAAAATTTGCTGATTGCTTTTCTTCCCCATCACTCCCAAAGAATGGACAGTCGAGATGATTAGGAATATCAGAGTTTCCAGTGAGAACATTATTGCTTGCAAATGGCCTCTCTGATATTCAGGACCCTTCCTGTAACCCAGCACCTCTTTTCAGAGCAGGGAGAAGGGCAGTGAGCATGGAAGCATCAATCACAGTCACTGAGCATCTATCACTGCTGAGCATCCACCTGGGCTCTTGGAACACAGCAATAAGCAATATGATGCTCTGGCCTTGGGAATTTTACCTTCCAGTGAGCAAATGCAGCCAATTAATAAATAGACCAACAAATCTATGTGTCAGGTGTAATGAGGTCTATGGAAAAATATAGGTAAGAAGTAGAGTATGATTGGCGTGTGTGTGTGTGTGTGTGTGTGTGTGTGTGTGTGTGTGTACTTGTGGGTTACATTATATAGGAAGATAAAGAAGGTAACTCTGGTAAGGTTATATTTGTACAGAGACCTCAAAGAAATAATGGATGGACTCAGGCTGTGGAAACAGTCAGGAAAAGGTCCTGAGGTAGAAATATGCATGTCAGGTTTGAGGAACAGAAGTGAATTAACATATGATCCAGCAATTCCATTTCTAGATCCACGCTCAAAAGAGTCAAAAGCAGCACTCAAACAGATACTTGTATGCCAAAGTTAATAGCAGCATTACTCAGAATAACCAAAAGTCTGATACAACCCAAACATCCATCAATCAGTGAATGGATAAACAAAGTGTGGTATAGACTTATAGTGGAATATTATTCAGCCTTAGAAAGGAAGATGAAATTCTGATACATGCTACAATGTGGATGAACCTTTAAAATGGGCTAAGTGAAGTAAGCTAGACATAAAAAGACAAATATCGCGTGATCTCATTTCTATGAAGTACTTAAGAGAGTCTAATTCATAGAGAGAGCAAGTGGAATAGAGATTACCAGGTGGAGATTCAGAGTTATTGTTTAATGGGTGCAGAATTTTTGTTTGGGATGATAAAAAAAGTTCCAGAAATGGATAGAGATGATGGTTGCTCAACATTGTGAATGTACTTGATTCCACAGAATTGTGTGCTTAAAAACAGTTAACATGGCAAATTTTACATATATTTTACCACAATTAAAAAAATGAGAGTGGCTTGAACTAAGAGGCAGAGGAGGTGATGGGAAGTGTTGGATTTTGGATATATTTTGAATGTTAACCAATGGGATTTTCTGATGGTTTTGATTTCTGTGTGTCAGAACGAGAAGAGAATCAGTGATTATATCAAGTTTGTGGGCCTGAGAGCAACTGGAAGCATGGAGTTACAATTTCCTGAGATGGGAGGCTGTGGGATGAAAAGGTAAGGGAATCAAGGAGAGGTTTTTAGATGTGCTGTATTTGAGATGCTTATAAAGCATCCAAGTGAAGCCCGGCTGCAGTGGCTCAGTTGGTTAAGTGTTGCCCATGCACTGAAAAGTTGTTGGTTTGATTCCTGGTCAGGGCACATGCCTGGGTTAGGATTTGATTTCCAGTTGGGGAGCTTATGGGAGGCAACTGATTGATGTTTCTCTCCCCTCTCCCCCTTCCTCTGTCTAAGCATGTCCTCGGGTGAGGATTAAAAACAACTCACAAAAAACATCCAAGTGAGGATGGTGAGTTATCTCTGTGCTCATCACTGGTCCATCCAGCCAGGCCTTCCCTTTGGAAATCCATTAGGACCTTATAGGGCCTGTTATTTAAGTGAATAAGTGCCTGGCCAGAGTGACTCTGTGGCTGAGAGTTGACCTATGAACCAGGAGGTCCCGATTCAATTCCCAGACAGGGCACAGGGTTGTGGGTTCAATTCCCAGTGTGGAGCATGCAGGAGGCAGCCGATCAATTATTCTCATCATTGATGTTTCCATTTCTCTCTCCCTCTCCCTTCCTCCCTGAAATCAATAAAAATATGGAAAAAATATGTCAGTTACCTAAATTATCTGTCAGATTTTATTTGAATGTATCCTGTGAAACAAATAAACACATAGAGAGATAAATAAATATGTGAATAAAATAAATCAAACCATATTTCTAGGATGAAAGAGAAAGAGATGTGGTGTTCTGGTGATTATCCTTAATGTAGAATTTGTGGCTGTGCAATCCGGGGCTAATTGCATTTTTGAAATCAGTTCATCTTGTTCATTATCTTTTATCATGAGGTGTCCCTAATTCACTTGGTGCTTCAAATAAAGTTTAATGGAAGAATCTCAGAGTCACCTTGATCTTCCTTACCTGACAAATTAAGGTAATATAATACTCAAATCTAACCCAAGATCAAAGTTGTAAAATAGTTTAATTTTCATCTGTGTTTTGTGTTGGAAAATAATTTTACTATTAAAGGACAGCTGTAGACTGCTAATGACTTGAATACAGTTTGACTGTTTTCATGAAGTGCTCTGTGGGATGTCAGAATATTTAATTCAGGATGTTAAAAACATCCCAAAATGTCACAATAATTATATCACAGCAGGCAATTAAAACACTGGAAAATGCCAACTGACTAAGAGTGTTCCTTGTTATTTAGGAAACTATTAAGAACCTGACATATAAAGTAAAAAATGCTGGTTATAACTTTCTATTTTGATAGACAGTTTCATCATCATATATGAAACTGACGCTTGATACAGCCAGGGTCACACTAAAAATACAGCCCAAGGAAGAACTAAGGAAGAGATCTCCACTTGATCTTAAACTTTATAATATCTATATTCACACATTATAAAAAACATTGTTTGGTCTTATATATCATACCATATGTGCTGCAATATCCTCCATACAATGGTTGTGTTAATTATGTCATATGTTGGCAGCCTTACTTGATCTGATTTTGCCATCCTGAATTATGGGCAATGGAATTATCCACTTGTTTTTCAAATTGTACTTTTGTAAATCCTAGTGGATTAACAATGTAATGCTGAAAACCAGGGGCAGTGTTTGCTTAATCCCTGAGGATTAGAGTGTCATTCTCAGTGGGGATATTAAGAATTGACTAGATGAGCTCGAAGGGAATATATTCAGGGAGGGTGAGGGACAGAACGCAGAATGTGTCCAAGTCCCAAGAGTTTAAATGCAATTACTGACAGTTGGTTATCTTGGGTATAGGTGAACAGCTTGCCCATGGAACTCCAATATTTGGAAAACTGTGTTAATGAAAAAGAATCCATGGTTAACCTGAAGCTGCATTTTTGGGAGCTATGTCTGAATTTAAAATGGGTCACTTGAAAGGTTGAATGTTATTTTAAATCAACACACTTAACAAGGACTGGTTAAGATATATAGTTAGCACCAGAGCATTTATAGAGAGCCAGAACTATTACAATCAGCATCATTTTTGATTTTGGTAAATATTAGGGAAAACAATCACCCTGCCTTCAAGAAATGGATATGACTCGAGGTAATTTCATAAGCATCTAATGTGATGTTCGGCAGAGTGTAGTTGTTGAAACATTTTAGTTTCTTCTTTCCTGTGTGAAAACAGACATCAACACAAAGAACTATGGCATAGAGGTAGCATTTGGGCTGAGTATTGAAGGATAAATAGTCTAGAGAGAAGAGGAAGACAATGTTTTGGAATAATGTCCAAACTCAGGGCAGATTTCAGTATTTATACAATTTTGGGGGCCCTCTTTCAGAAGAACAACACAAACTTATCAACACAAAAATCAGGAACAAAATTACTTAAGAATGAGAAAAGAAAAACAAGAAATTACACATTAAAAAATCTGACAAATACCACAAATATCCTAAAATTTAAAAAGATCTTTTATCTTTTTAAATTACCTACCTGCACTACTAGAATACAGGATGTGGCAAAAGTAGGTTTACAGTTGTGGGTACATGAAACACAGAGTTTATTCTTGTATTATTATTACTTATTAACTTTTGTATTATTTTCCAAACGAACAACTGTAGACCTACTTTTGCCCCACCCTATATTTTCTTCATTTTTTTTAGCTGTGTACTATTTGATCATCTTTCATATGACAATGATTTTATAATATCTTCTATAGAGAGTATAAGTTGATAATTCAATGTTTTCTTTAGCATGGTAATTTAATCAAGCTATGATTTTTAAAAAAACATTATTGATATTTTTAAAGAAGTTTTTAAGAAAAGTTTTCATTTTAGAAAAGCTTCACAACCTATTATTTGTATGACTGTTGTCAAATTTGGGGAAACATCTATTAGATTCTTCCAAATGTGTGTTGTAAGATTTCAGGACATTTCAAATTTTCTTGTTTAGTGTAATCTTTAGTGCCAGTAGTGTTTATGACACACATTAAGCAATTTGTCATTGATGTCCTCTCTGAAGTGGAGAAAGTATTTTGGGTCAAATTAGCAAGAAATTTAAGTCTTTTCCCAATGTGCTCATATAACTTATTCCTCGTCATTAATTGGGTTATTGAAATATTCAAGAACCTATTCATTATGTCTTTTCAAAATTTATTTCTCCCTCTTCATCATTTCATTTAGTATGATCTGAAAGGTTGTTACAATTTGATTTTCAGAGTCAGAATGAATTTTATTGATTTCATTCCTTTATTGCTTGTATTTCATATTTCCTTATTTTAATTTGAAATTTATTAGTTATTTAAAAATAATTTAAAAGTGATAAAAGAAGATACCTATTATATGCCCCCAAGTTAGGAGTATGTAATTCCTCACTTGTTTTATGGATATTTTTTCCAAATGACAATTAAAAATTGTGTATCTAAACTTTATCAAGTGTGCCATTCTAATAAAAAAAAAGGAAAACACCTCTCTTACACAGAGATGGTTTGCAATAAGTTCACCATATTTGGAAATGATTATGAACAATAAATCCAAAATAAACATATAGTCAACTGCACTTCTCTCAGCTAGTTCCCCTAAAAATGTCCTAACCACTCCAATGCCACCTGACACCAGAGCAAAATTGACGGCTGGGAAATCAGAGCAGAATAGACAGCTGTCATCATCAATTTCAGTGGGCGTGTCTTTCTTTTGCAAAAATTTCAAAACCCTATGACTCTATGAATCCCTTGCGAGGGCTGTTCCCAGGGCCTTGGAGCTTAAGATTCATTAGCTTTAAGGTAATTCTGCCTTTGTCTAACCTTCTTCATATAGCTATTTATGATCTGGCTTCTGCTCACTCCTCCAGCTCAGTCTCTCATCATTTTCTTCCCTTGCTTTCTCTGCCTGAGCCTTATTCGGTCTCTCTCAGTTCCTGACTCTGACATGCTCTCTCCGCCCCCAGAGTATTCATTAGTACTATTCTTTGGCTAAATGTTTGTTCTCCACATGTCATTTTAGAAGTCCCTTAGCTTTCCCTGGCTACTCAAGTCTAAGATAAATGCCTCCTGTGTTTGCTCTCATGGTATAATATGTTAACAAGAAAAACAACAATAGCCAGTAATGAATAATTCCATGGTGTAATGTAATAAGTGCAATAATTAAATCTGTATCATATCTATTTAGTATGTTCTTGTTTTCTCATCTGTCTCTGCCATTAGAGGTAAGTTATGTGAGAGAAGAGACCCGTCTTTCTTCTTATCTATTGAAACTCTATTTCCAGGCCCAGGTCCTGGAGCATACAGTAAATATTTACTGAAATGTGAAAGGTGGAATATTCCAGGCTGAGGGAATAGTATCAAAAGAAATAGAAGCATTAAAGACAGTATAGAATAGTAGTTGGGAGAATACGTTCAGGACCCAGATGTCTGTTGTTTAAACTTCAGGCCTGTCAGCTCCATGACCATGGGCAAATGACTTAACATTTCCATGCCTCAGTTTCCTCAGCTGTGAAATGAGCATAATGGTAGTACCTACCTCATATAGACTCTGAAAATTAAATAGGTCAAGACATGTAAGGTGCTTGGGACAATACCTGATACATAATAATCACCTAATAAGTATTACTTATTATAACATTCATAGCTTAATCCCAGTGAAAAAGTTTACTGATTCTAAAGTAATCACCCTTCAGCTTTCATATCAACCTGACATTTACAAGCAGTCACTTTTGAGCTAGTAGACTTTAGAGATCATTGATCTTACCTCTTCATTTTACGAAGAAGGAAAATGTAGTGCAGGAAAGCCAGACTAGAATCCAGATCCTGACTGATCAAACTGATGACCATGGTTAATTCAGAACCAGAGGCTTAACGTGAATTGGGAGGTGAAGGTGTTTGAGCTGTCCCCCTAAAGATGGTGGTTGTGCTTCGATGCTGTGGAAGCTGTTGCCTACTTCAAGGACCTATATTACTCATTACTTTTATCAATGTGGGTATCAGGCTCCGGAAGAGCAATGAAAAGGGTCATAGTAGACTTCTGATTTGTAATCCAGTTCATACTGGCTTGACTTGGATGTGATAAAGGCCAGTGCTGTGAGTAGAACATCACCAAGATGATTCTGGATTCTGGCTCTTAGCCTCCACATCAAAAAGCTGCATTAATGAATCTCCCCTGAGTGTATGTTCTGTTTACTTCTACATGCCAAGACCCTCTAAGCAGGAGGAGGCTGTCCTTTTGTGGAATTCGGCCCAGAGGGGTATGAGTTCTAGGAGAATGGAGTATCTCAGATTTTAGAGCTCTTGTGCTTAGAGAGACACCACATATACAGAGTTACAAAGAAGCTATTCCCCCCGCCCGCCGCCCCCCCCCCCCCTAAAATCTTTGACTTAGGTGGCTGGCTTTGAAATTCATCGCACTATACTGCGACAATTTTGCATGCCCTATAAGATGTTGCTCAGACAAATAGCAGGACTCCCTAGTCATATGTAATTTTGTTAGGAAGACTGTTTATCACTTCTGCTCAAACGAAGTAATAGGATCTTATCTAAAACATGGATATGGTCTACTGGATTCTGCTATCTCTCTTTAACAATAACTGGAAAGGGCCCCAACTGAACTCAGGTCTTTGAAACATAAAAGATTGGTTGAGAAACATAGAATGGACAATAAGGAATGAACTATGCTTATTTTACTAAGCTCATATTAATATACCCAGAATACTGCATATAGTACAAAGATAACTAGATATAGAGATTAGATAGATAGATAAATAGATAGATAGAATGGACCAGAATAGGTCTGGGTCTGGTTTTAACCATCTTCAGAGTGCTTGTTGGTCAGCAGTGCCTTTGTCAGATTACAGTGTCTGTTATTTGTCAAATATATTTTAAAAAATATTTATTGAACTCTTACTATGTGATGGAAGCTGTGCTGTTATCATGTATGTGCAGTTCTCATCTTCAGGCAACTTACTTTTGAAAGAGGCTGATGGAGGTCCTGTGACCTGAGCCAGTTAGGGATCATTATTATTTCTTTTTATTGTTCTTTTATGTCCATGTTCATTCCTCCACTGGACATCCTCCACGGGACTAATTGCTTCTTGATATGAGAATGTTTTTCCTCAGCTTAGAGCAACTTCAGTTGGTTAAAGTTCAATCTTTCACTATCAATTAGAATTCAACTACTGTATGTTTATTGCATTAGCTCTTTCCATTTTGACTTGCTAGTGTACAAATTTAAGCAATGCAGGAAATAGCACAATGAAAGAGCCTCTGACTGATGCTTTTTTTTTTTTTGCCTATGATTGCTGAGGTGGGAAGAAGTTTATGGTTCATTTTGGTTTGGAGCAGGAAAAAAATGATATATTCAAGGCTGGGTGTTGCCTAGAAGATTACTTGCTGTCTCTCTCAAGTCCTTTCCTTTCGTCCTGTTTCCTGTCGCCTACAAGCAGTTAAATTCCCTCAGAATAGATAACATTTAGAACTAAGAGCTGTTCCTTGTGAAAAAAGCGCAGTGCTCCGGGGCTCTTCCTGTTTAAAACCTCATCTATTCGCTGTGTGAGTAATACTTAAATAAAGGTGCGTGAAGGCTGATTCATGACTATAGCGACTAGGTCATTAACTTGGTTCGCTTATAATCTCAAGTATTTTTACAAAATTCCCACGTTTATACCATGTCTCTCTGTGTGTACATTGTTCAGATTTAAATCTTACATTTTTCTCTCATGTAAATATTTTTTACCGTTTAGAGAGAGTCTTGCTATCATTCTCTTCTGATCTTCAAATCTGCCCGGTGAGTGATCCAGCAGGAGTGTGTGAGATGACTACCCAAAGACAGATTAGGAGACTAAAGCTCAAGTAATTGAGTAGTGTGAAGTAAGGAGTGGAAATTGCCTAATTAGGTGTTTTTCTCCCTAGAATCTTTTCCCCTTCCTTTCATCAGTATTTCCATGTTTCACTTGGAGACCCATGCCTTCCCCATCTTCTGTCTGTGTGGACCAAATGGGCCTCTGCTCATTGTTTCCGGGGTGTATCTTGTCCCAAAGATCTAAGACAATCGCATCTCCATTGTCTGGCCAAGTGATGAGTTCAGAGTAGACAAGTGACCGACTCAGGCCCATCGGAATAATACTAGTCTTTGGGGAGAGACATGGGGTCCTCTTTCCCTCTGGGCTCGGTGTTGGGAGGAGATGGGGTTGGAGTCTTAGAGGAAGCCAGTAGAGCAGAAGGCAATGCCAGATAAGGAGAAAAGGGGAACCACGTGCTGGTAACACCACTGATGCAGGTAAGCACCTACACCAGCCACACCTCAAAGTCAGCCTTATCTTTGGATTTTTTAGTTCTGTGAAAAGTTGGTTTTTGCTTCAACCTGTTTGGGTTTGCTTTTCAGTCTTAGCTGGTGTAAGCCTGTAGGTGAACAAGCGACAATTCTAGTTTTCAATGATCACAATTTCCCAGTCTGAGAAATGGAAGTGCTTCTCTAGCCTGTGACAGCTCTGGGGCCATTATTCCATCACGGTTCTCTGATGCTCATCAAAGCAGCTTCCTGAGACAATTTGAGCTTACGCTTGGGTGTAGTGTTTCTTTCCATTTGGGAAATACTTAATTTTTCCCAGGCTGATAGCGCCTAGGAAAGATTTATTGTAAGTAAAGATTACTATTCAGAAATGGCTATGGTGTCATCCTTTAAAATATTAATAAAAACATCGAAGGACTCAGTCAAAAGTCAACACCAGCTAGATTACAACCAGCCTTACAGAAATCTATGCACTAAATCTATGCATTATTTTGGCATTAAATAAGTTGTGTCTTAGTATATAAAGAGAGTAATTTCCCTTCATGACAGTAAATGTGGCTCCCAAAATTTAGTCATGAGAATGTGGTGCTCTGTTATTTAAGGTTAAGCAAAAATGGTATTTACATCATACACTGAACTGAAGAAGGGCTGGGTGACGGGGGAAGAGTCACTTTTAAAACCACCCCTGTCCTCACAGAAGAGAACCAACTCTTCAAAGTTGCCAGGTGGGGATGCTGAATGGAGAACAGGAGCAAATTGCCAATTGCTTCATGGCCCTATTTGTTGCATTGTGAAGTTTTTTATAAAATGGCATAAATATCTTATTTAAATTCTCATGACAAATTAAATGTTTGGGAAAGGATTCTAGAAAGAGATTTCTTATGGTGCCCTGAACACCAGGGTGTTTCATGTTTCCATACTTTTGCATGTGCAGTTCCCCCAGACTTAAATGCCATTCCTTGCCTTCTCCTCCGAATGAGTCCTTCAGACCTTTCAAGAAATAGTTCAAGAGCTTTGTTTTTTTCCTGGCTTTTCCTCTAGGCATTTGATTGCTATGTCCATGTTTCCATGACTGCAGCTTGTCTATCTATGGTTGTTAGAATTGGTCAAAATCTATTGAGCTATTTCTCTGCTCCCTGTCTCTGCCAGTGGCCTTTGAGGACCTTGGGTTCAAAGACTTGCCTGACCCTGCAAGTGCCCAATACAGGTTTGCTGGATGAATAACCTTAGTGGCCCTCATCTGAGCAAACCTTCTAACCACAATGATGCTGGCTACCCATCTGAACGCCTAATAATGGCCAGACAATTTATATACACTGCAGTTAATTATAATGAACTAATAATATAACTTAAACTAGTTATAACTTTATTATAACTACCAATATAACTTAAAGATATCACCTTTAATCCTGCAAAGTGCATGCCATCTCTCTCCCCATTTTGTAGATGAGAAAACCGAGGCTCAGAAAGGTTTAGAGAAGCGGTTCTCAACCTGTGGGTCGCGACCCCTTTGGGGGTCAAACGACCCTTTCACAGGGGTTGCCTAAGACCATCGGAAAATACATATATAATTACATATTGTTTTTGTGATTAATCACTATGTTTTAGTTATGTTCAATTTGTAACCATGAAAATACATCCTGCATATCAGATATTTACATTACGATTCATAACAGCAGCAAAATTACAGTTATGAAGTAGCAACGAAAATAATTTTATGGTTGGGGGTCACCACAACATGAGGAACTGTATTAAAGGGTTGCGGCATTAGGAAGGTTGAGAACCACTGGTTTAGAGGGTTGCCGGAGCTGTCACTATTAAGTGGTAGTGTGTAGATTTAAAGTCTGTGCTCTTTCCTCCACATAACATCTCCAACTTCGCTTGAAATAGTTATTTTAAAAAATTTAAAAAATGCTTCCTTTTCAACATTCCCTGAATATTCCCTTGAGGGCTCTGTTTCCGGCTAGATTCGTGCTACCTGCTTCCGTCTTCGAAATCAAATAAGCTACTTTGTGCAGCTCCTTCCTCAGGAAATCTGGAAAACGGAGCTGCTCTTTCTAGGAACACGCACAATTCATCTTCATTTACTGGCCTGGCTTCTGATTTTCAGCTTAACCCATTGTGGCTCATGTCCCTGGGCTGCGGTTGTTGGCCTCATCTGTCTAAAATAGTTTTTATTCCCAGCAAACAGAATCAGGAAGTGGAAGCAGCTTTTTGGAAAAGCCTGGTTAAGAAAGAAGCTTTTTTTCAGTAATAGAAGCCAAACCAACATTTTGATTCAAATGATCTAATTCCAGTCCGTGGCTCTGCTCTGGCGGGTAGATCTGGCCCGCACCTGCTACACCCCGCAGTGCACTTTGCCCTGGTGATTGCCACATGCCGGTTTGTGAATTCGACCTGCTCCGGGTTTGGGTGAGGTTTTCATCAGCTGGGAGAGAAATCAGGAACAAAACGAGAGTATTAAGAGGAAATGAGGAATATGCCTCTGAATTTATATGTACATATGCACATCACACACACACACACACACACACACACACTTTCACAATCCCTTTTTGGTAAGGATTGTTTTTTTATTCTGAGATGATTCCTTTTGACCACCTTTTGGCATTAAAATACCCTTTCTCTTAAGAACATGGTACGAATAGAGGATACTTTTCGTAATGCCTTAAGCTGCCTGACAAAATAAAAATGTCATAGGAAGCCCTATCCACCTTGATTTGTAAACACATTTTATGAGGCCACGACATTTCCAAGGCCTGGAACCACGTCTCCCTCCCTCTCCCCTGCTTCGCTGGTTGGCCACAGATAACACACCTGCTCCCAAAGAAGGAAGACTCATGTTTGCAAAGTGGATTCTCTGGACTCTAGTATCACCGGCTGTCTTTTCCCTTCATTGGCAGTTAGAATTTGATGCCTTGTTTCATTCACATAGATTTATGTCCTAGCTAATAAAAACAAATTCTAACCATGCCTACCCGAGATAGGAAGTATCTCTTTCTATTTAGGTATCGCAAGAATGTACACATAATAGATGCTCAGCTGTTTTAAAAATAGATTTAACGTCAGGAACTTGGGGGCGAGGTGCTGGAAATTAATAAGATAATGATGACAATAGATTAAAATTAATATTTATTAAGTGCTTTCTATACACTAAGCACTATTTTAAGCATTCCACATGTATGACTCACTTAATCCTCTCAATAGTAAAAAATAAGGTTTTATTGTCATTGCCTTGGTTTTACAGGGGAGGGGAACTGAGGCAACAGAGGGTTAAGTAACTTGGCTAGAGTCACATGGTTTTTTCTTGACGTGGTGGGATTTGAACCCAATAGCTTTAGCCTGAGACCTGGGCATTACTGGCCACCACACCATGCTGCTTCTTGCAAGGACAGTTCTGACTGCTGCATCTGGAGAAGAATGACAGCAACAGCAGCAGCAATCTCAACAGCTGGAATTAGGAGGGTCCCAGGGCGGCATGTGTGCTCAGGGCTTCAGGCCGATTATCTCATGCCCACAACAACTCTATGCTCTGGGCTCCTGTTCTCACCCTTTCCAGATGAGGAAGCTGAGGCGCAGAGGTCTTGAATGCTATGCCCAAGACTGGGTAGGGGCAGAACCTGAAACTCAAGCATAGGTTTGTCTGAATCCACACCCCTTGAGCTACGATGGTGAACTTGGATGAGCGGAGGACAGGGGGCAGGAACATTCCATCTCCGGGCTCCCCAGCAGCCGAGCATCCGCGGCCAGGTCCCTGGGCTCCTGAGATTATTCCCTCATCTATAAGGAGAAGGACATCTGTGTGAGATGCTTGATAAACAGCAATGTGCTGTTTAAATGTCACTTATTTAAATATGTGGCAGAGGCTGGTTCCATTTCCTGTTCCTCTGAGCGTCTCTGGAGATTCAGAGAGCTCACTGCCTTTCCTCCTGCTTCCCCTGCTAGCCTTCCTTCTCAGCAGGCACCTCAGGAAGATGTGGGCTCCTGGTGCTGAGTAGCTCTAGGAAGTGCCTTTCGAGTTACCAGTCACCTAGAGCCACAGAAAGACAATCCGGACTGACAAGCACCATGCTCATTAGGCAGACACTCAGCTCTGTGCAGTCACAAAGATATTAAGAAATGATATTTATAGCTGACCTTTCAAGATTAATAATTCCTGTGAAGGAGAAACCGTGGTATTCAATGTAATTAAAAAAAAACAACCTTGAGTGTTGAAGGAAATAATTATTTTACTGTTTGTAGTACAGTTTGCTACATTTATTAAAAATTTAATAAAATGCCCATGCATATTATCAAACTTAAAAGACAGTGATAACGGAAAATCAGTTTGCTTCTTTCAACTCAGATGTGTGGTATTCTTATGACTCCTAATTATTTTCATATATTCTTAAAAATATGTGTATAAATCTTGTGATTTGAGAAGCAAAGTTCCATAATGATCAGTTAGTAAGAAATTTAAAAAATGGATCTTTAAGTCACACTGAAGTCAATTGCTAAAGCATTCATGATTTTAAATGCTAGGAAATAGAAATAGAAAAACATGAAATATTAACATGTTCCTTTTCCTTAGTTTTTGATCTTCCCGTATTCTCCCTTTTGACTTCGCCCTAGATTTGATAAGTAATATCATGCTCAGATATTATGTGTCTGGTGAAGATCTTCCTGGCTTATCTTATTGTCCGGAAAAGGCAAGAATTAGGAGAGTCCATTTTGTCTCCAAATAACTGCATTCTCATTGAGGCAACGTCAGTGGAAACTCCTTATACCGCATGTAATTAACTGCTTTGTGCTTTGATCATAAAACATGCCAAACACTGAGTGCAAAACCCGCACAACCTTTCTAAGTGGGATGGGAGTGGCGATTCTGAGGTGGGAAGGGGGAAGGTGGAGGCTGACAGGACAGTGTTTGGGAATATTTGCTTGAGTACTCAATGCTTTTGGATTGTTGTTCTGGTAGAGATAAAAGCTTGTTACAAATTAAACAGAAAAACAATTAAAATAGTTGCATAAACATAAAAGCATGTTCTGAATAGAAAGACTTCATCTTTTCTTTTTAAAATTATAAATTATTATGAAAACATTTCAGAGGGATTATTAGAAAATAATCGCCATGAACACACCAAATAGCCATTTTATTTGTGCATATTACTTTAAAGTCCTTGTTCACATCTATAATAATAAAAGTATAATATGCTAATTAGACTGGACAGCTGAATGACCTTTCGGACGTCCTTCTGGACATCCTTCCAGACGACCTTCTGGACCAAGCCGGGGCTGTGAGGGCCGAGGCAAGCTGCTGCAGCTGTGAGGGCCGAGCCCCTTGCACAAATTTTGTGCATCGAGTCTCTAGTATGATAATAAGAATTTTTAGTTTTATGGTACTTAAAAATTTTAACTGACATTACACTGACTTCATTATTATCACTATTAAAGTCTTTATAGTGCTTTGATTTGGTTAGTCACTACTTATTTAACCATTACCTTATTTTATTTTATTTTTTTAAATATATTTTATTGGTTTTTTACAGAGAGGAAGGGAGAGGGATAGAGAGTTAGAAACATCGATGAGCGAGAAACATCAATCAGCTGCCTCCTGCACACCCCCTACTGGGGATGTGCCCGCAACCAAGGTACATGCCCTTGACTGGAATCGAACCCGGGACCCTTCAGTCCGCAGGCTGACGCTCTATCCACTGAGCCAAAACGGCCAGGGCTACCTTATTTTTTGATAATTAGATGTTTTGTTCATTTATTTTGCTCTTCTAGAAGTGGCAACTAGACATTTTAGATTTTCTAGATATTTTGTTTCATTATTCCTACAATTGTCTTTGTATTTTTGTATCCTGCTTTTTGCTTTAAAAAGTATGGTCTTGGCCATAGCTGGTTTGGCTCAATGGATAGAGTGTTGGCCTGCAGACTGAAAGGTCCCCGGTTCTATCCTAGTCAAGGGCACGTACCTGGGTTGCAGGCTTGATCCCTGGGTGCATGGGGGAGGCAACCAATTTTTATGTCTCTGTCACATCTCACATCCATGTTTCTCTCTGTCTGACTCTCCCCCTCCCTTCTACTCTCTCTAAAAATCAGTGGAAAAAATATCCTTGGCTGAGGATTAACAATAATAAAAAAAAGTATGGTCTTGAGAACCATAGTTAATATTTAAGCAATAGCCTAAATATTGCTTATATAGATTTTTTCCCTGTGGTGAGTTATTTCTTTTGTTCAAATTTTCTTCCCTCTGCCCGAGTTACTTCCCCCTCCCCCGTATTCTCATGATGAAGACCTATTGATTATTTAATACCCAGCTTTAATATTTTTTTGCTGCGTCTTTCATTGATACTGCCGAGCAGTGTTTATCCTTTAAACATTACCTCTTTATAGCAGGGAGTACATTGTAGCACAACAATGTTTAATTTCAAGAATATACTGCCCCTGCTCCACTATGCTTTTGTTGAGAATGGTCCCTAGGCACATTTTGTACATATACTCCAGCTTCACAGAACAGTTTTGAACAAATTCAATATTGATTGTATAGCTGAATGAGTTAAATAAAAGAGCTGACCAGGACCTAGGTTTATGTATTAGAGGAGTTCAGGGAAGGAGAGACCTAAAGGGCTGGAGGAGGAGGAGGAGGAGGAGGAGGAGGAGGAGGAGGAGGGGAAAGGTAGGAAACCTGTTTCTATTGAGCTTTGTTATGTACCAGGCACTATGCCAGGTACTTTACACACCTTATCTCATTTAACGCCGAGAACAACTCTTGAAGTAGGTCCTGTCGCTGTCATATTGCAGGTTGCAGATTGCAGATAAAAACATTAATGTTCATGGTGATTGAGAAATTGCATAAGTTCACTCCATTAACAAGTGCCAGAGGTGGAGGAGAGACAGAAGAAAGGGCGTTTTTCTGACGTTCAAAAGAAGGAATGGTTGGGCGGATTCTGTGTAGGCCTACGCACAAACGCAGATGGCAGTGACCAGCTGGCATTTATAGGTTACCAGGGAGGTCAACCTGGCTAACCTACAGAGTTTGAATGGGGGTGGGTAGTCGGTGTTCATGGTGTCTCATGCCTAACAATCCATAAGTCATTAAGGCCTCTGTCTGAGGAGAAGGGGTTAAGGTTCTGCTGAAGGGTGTGTCTGTATAAATAATGATTACAGGTAGGTTGGCCTGGGCGACTCCTGATACCCAAGGCAGGTTCTGTTCTCACTACTGCTCTGTTACTAGATGATTATGCTTGAGCCCATAGGAATTAATTCACATTCATTGCCAAGAGCCTTTGGGAATGCCCAGCTGAGAGTTTTAATGAAACAAAGGAGATAGTTGAACTAAGGACATTAGTTTAAGATGGAAAGAAGGCTCTGCTAACTTGAAGGATCACGTTAAAAATCAAAATGTATTATTTAAAAGGAAAAGAAGATTAACAAAATTTGTTATTAAGTTTTCATTTTTCTTCTGTAAAGGAGCGCTTGTAAAATAAAATAGAATTTTTAGGCATGGGCAGTGTCTTAGTCTGTTCAGGCTTCCATAACAACAATACCATAGCCTGGATGGTTTATAAACAACAGGACTTTATTTAATTTATTTCTCACACTTCTGGAGGCTGGGAGGTCCAACAGCATTGCCCCGGCAGATTTGGTGCCTGGTGAGGGCCCCACTTTCTGGTTCATAGGTGGCCATCTTCTTGCCATAATCTCACATGACAGAGGGGCTGTGTTATAAGGAGATGGCAAGAGTGAAAATCAAACATTTGGGGGTGAGGTGAACAATGACAGAGTCAGATGCAGTGCCCCACGTCAATCATTTCTGAAAAAAGAAATCTGGATGAGCTTGATTGGCTTAATCAAGATCCCAGGCTTATATATGCTTAGACTCAAACTGTCTAAGCAAGGTGGGCTAGAAAAAAAGGAATTTTGAATTCTACCTTTGAGAGGTGAGAGTCATAATTTAGGGCTTTCCTCAAATATACGAAAGCTGTTCAGAAGATGCTGGGAGAGCCAAAATATCATAGGCCCACTACAGATAGAAATCCTCTTTGAATCCACTTCCATCTCTTTTTTTTTTTCTGGATTAGAGAGAACCATGAAAATAGTGCCTAGGGCCACTGTGTTAAAGACGTATTGGCTGTGCACTGCACGACTTCTCAGTGTGTGCCAGCGATTCTCAACCTGTGGGTCGCGACCATCAGAAAACACATATAGCATATCAGATATTTACATTACAATTCATAACAGTAGCAAAATTACAGTTATGAAGTAGCAACGAAAATAATTTTATGGTTGGGGGTCACCACAACATGAGGAACTGTATTAAAGGGTCGCGGCATTAGGAAGGTTGAGAACCATTGCTTAGATTCTGCTATGAATGGCTCCCCTAGAGCCAAGCAACTTGGAAGCTCTCAGTGATCTCCTTGAAGTTACAATATTAATTAGTAAGAAAAGAATTATTAAGTGCCTAGCATGATTCAGGGACCATCCTACCACAGGACAATGGAACAGTCCAGAGCATGGGTTTGAATTTCACATCTGCCACTTATTAGTCGTGTGGTATGGACAAGTTATTGAAACTCTTAGAATCTTATTTTCTTTGTAAAGTGAAGGTGCCTTTACTTAGGCAATTAAGTTGTTATAGACGCCTAACCCACTGTGAACAGGCCAGGAAATGGCAGATATAAGTATGATTCATAGGCATTTCTCATATAATTCCATTACAGTCCTATAATTTAGCTCTAATTCATGGGGAAACTGAGGTTCAGAGAACATAAGGCCGACCCCAGGTAAGATAGCTGTGGGGTGGCAGAGCATGGATTTCTCCTCAGATTTGGGAGCTTGTGTTTATGCTATATTGAGTTGATTTTTACCCACATCCAAGGATGAATCTTCAATCTAAAGTCCTTTTCCTCTGAGCCTCTCTTGCCATGTTCAACATAAATATTAATGCAGCTACCATCTGCCACCATGTAAAAACACTTGGTCAAATCTATTTTAGCAAATGAAGTAAAATTGCCTTTTATTTGGTTTAATATATGTATGTGTTATGCTTTCTTTTGACCATCCAGTCCGTTTTTGAAGTGGAGTTTGGTTACCAAGGGAACGAGCATACAGCACTAGTTTTTTTTTTTTTTAATTAGATTCAAGTTCAAAGTTGTTAGAATTGTTGGCTGAATTTCAACTGGTGACCACTTATTGACTGGAAAGTAACATAATTTCACTTTTTTTGGTATAAAAATAAAACTTACAGTGAGGGAAAATGTAAGGAATTTATGAGAATTGGTGAAAAATAAGAATCTTTAACTTGCAGACATTCGGCTTGCAGCTGGAAGCTAGCTAATCGATATCTTTACTTCAGACTGTATAATCCGCACATAAGTCTTACTGCTTTGGGAAATGTTTTATATGTTTTTAAATGGAAATAAATTTCACATGCCATGTTTTAGGAGATCTATAGCCATTAATGGTTTTCTATTCCTTTCTGGAGTGGCACTATATAAAGTCTATGGGATCTTGCCTCTCCCTAGACTCATCTCTCTTTTTCAATAAGCCTGGTTGTTTAAGTCCAGTGATTCACAACTCTCAAAATGCAACACATGTTCTTATAAAAATAATTAAAATTAAAAACGAAATAAAAATTTCCCAAAGTCCCTTCCTCCACCTCTAGGATTACAAAGGTCAGGGCCGAGAGATCCAACCTGAAGTGACACAGGATTTGGGGAGCTAAAGGCATGAGTCAAAGCAATGTTTGCCTGAGAACTGTGAGGCTCCTATACCAAGGAGTATACCGTGAGGGCCAGTCTGAAGGACTGTAGGGATAGAAATATGAAGATTCAGAATGAAGAGTTTGGAGCCAGACTCAAAGGTTAGGAACCTGATTTGCATATGAATGAGGGAAAGTTGGAAGCTATTTGTTTTACTTTAATGGTGGCAGGGCCAAAGAACATATATGCATAGTCCATGGACACGGACAACAGTGTGGTAATGGTTAAGGGGGAGACAAAGGAGGAGAGAATGGGGGGTATCTGTAACAGTGTCAACAATAAAAGTGAAAACAAACAAAAACCCCCACTGAAAACAAAAACAAACACAGAAGCAAAACAAAACAGAAGAAACTTGGGTTGGTCAGACGATATTAAGAGATCAGTGTTAGGCAAACATGTCCTCACAGAGCATGCGTTTTAGTTTTTGTTATCTTTTATATTAACAAGAATTAAGTGGGCTATCAAGACTGTCTTCAGTCTGGCTTCCTAAAAGCACAGCCTGAGAATATGGAGTCAAGGGAGGTATGTTAAGCGGTCCAGTGCTGAGTTTGGAACTGAGAACCAAGTATGTAACTACCAACATGTTAAATTAATGGGTTTGGGAAGAGAGATGACCAATTATGTCTGGGAGTTAGAGACACCAAAACAGAACACGCAGGATGGTAATAAAGGCAGGAGGTGCCCTGAAGTGTTGGATGTGGCCACAGAGGCAGTTCCTAATGTGCCTGTGACCTGGTTTGTTAGAGCTACTAGTACATGGGAAGTTCTTATGGGCTCTCAACCAGTTTTGACCAATTGGACCTTAAAGGATGGGTAGGGTCTGATGGAGAGATATAAGGGGGAGGACATGGCAGTGGAAATGTGCCCAGGATGAGCCAATATGGGGGGAATGCCTGAAGAGTTTCATACATCTCTTGAACCTATGCCCCTCAGCTGTGTGACACCAACATTATGTCATTTAAGATTCACTCTTTGGTACATCTGGGCCCTTTCAGTCGAGCCCTTACCTTAGCAAATACGGAGGTCATAAAGCCAGCTGTTGGTGATGCCATGAGTTAGAAGGGTAGTCATTAACATTGTTCTAAAGAGTCTCCCTCACACTCATAACAATGTCATTCTCTGATTGATGGTGAAATATTGTCAGAAACAAAGTGGCCTTGGCCTGTCCTCTAAAGACACTCAGACTGCCCTAACCAGTGTGGCTCAGTGGATAGAGCGTCGGCCTGTGGACTGAAGGGTCCCGGGTTCGATTCCCAGTCAGGGCACATGCCCGGGTTGCAGGCTCGGTCCCCAGTGTGGGCGTGCAGGAGGCAGCCGATCCATGATTCTCTCTCATCATGGATGTTTCTCTCTCTCTCTCCTTCTTCCTTCCTCTCTGAAATCAATAAAATATGTATATATATCTATGTATATACATGTCTATATATTTATATAAATCTATTTTTAAAAATTAAAGACACTCAGACTGAAAAGATGAGGACTTTTCAGGATGTTCACTGGAAGGCCAAGTGTTTTCAACCTGGAAAGGGCACTGCCAGTGAAGTCCAATGTCTAGACTGGGCAAATGCAGAAGAGAGAAAAAGTGTGCAAAGCCAGTAATTAGAGGAGAAGGAGCAGGTGAGCTTCCAAGAAGTAGTCGTGGGAGCAGGAAAGCCTGAGTAATGCAACCAAGAAGTGCAGAATAAAGATAATGAGACTGTGTAAGCTGCAACCCACACAAGATGGCCAAAGGAGAAGAGGCCACAGGCAGAGGGTGCAGTCACACTGACCGGCCATGTCCAGGGGAGTGCATGGACCAGCTCTTGGTGGGAGGGGGGACTGGTGGTCAAAACTAAAGCACAGGTGATTCATGTGCATGTAACAGGTATCTTGTTTAATATTTTAGCAAAATAATTTAGTATGTATAATGTTATTCTTTATTAAAAATTACTAGCGCCAGTGGAGAATACTAATATCTTAGTGAAATAATTCAATTTGGGTGGATTTTACCAGCCTCCTGTCCCCTGGATTAATACTGAGACTGGACAGTCTTTCCCAGTTTGAGTCTACCTATGTTTTTATTCTAATAGGAACGAAAGGACTTTGGGTACTTACTTGTGTACTTAAAATAAAGGATCTTTGAGTAATGGAGTTGGGTATAAGTGTAGACAAGCTGCCTATGCTTAAAAACACTTCACTTTGCAAGTGCAGCAAATTGTAAATTTAATGACAAATTCAAACAAATAAGTCACTCCATATGCACTTGCCAATGTGTGCATATACAATGTGTCGGAAACAAATAGAAATGGACTAAAATGTCCATACGGACATGTAAATTTTTCACATTTGAAAAATATGCCCAAGAACATTAAAGTATTCAGAGGGGCCCCTTTTCAAAACAGTTGACTTAAGACTCTTTCCACCTGCAACAGACTATTGAATTGTAAGAGGAGAACTAGAGAAATCTACATCGTTGTCCCCCAAAACAGGTGCCCAGGCTAGTGCTCTGGTGGAGGACAGTTCTGAGTGAATTGTTGGTAAATTATAAGCCTTCTGGAAGCCCTGAGTTATTAGATTTAAAAGAGCAGGCATGCATAGTCGTCAAGTAAATGCTATATAATCTAGTTATAGTTACATATGGTGCTGTTCGATAATGTAAAAAGCATGGCATGGAGGCATAAAAATGCACCTTTGAATAAGATGCACAGAAGAATAAACCTTGGCTTTATTGGCTTTAATACTTGTGGTATTTTACTATTTCTGAGGGACCCTGGAAATCCATGAACTATAATCCTTTGCCATTTTGCTGAGGCATGTGTAGTATAGAGCTTATATTAATCACAGAATTTATGTTCATAACTTTGTACATTATTTTGTTTCTGTCGCTGTAGAATCTGTATACTGCATTTGAAGGGGTCAGTTGAAAATTTTCAGTTATACTTATTCCACATTTATGGGAGAAATTATGTGTTACAGTGACATTTTAAAACATTTCTCCTGGATTTTAAGGGTCTGGGGTATGCATAAAGCTGTTAGAAATATGTTTCCATGTATGATAGAAATTCCAAGAGGGGGAACAGAACCTGACAACTATGACTTGTTAGAGCACACGTGTGAGTGGTCAATGCGTAATGATAGAAGTTATGGGATTTGCTGTCTAAAGCTGTTCTCTACTATTGCTTGTGTGTTTAATTTCCTAAAGACTGAAAACTGTTTCAAGGAAATAGGAAGGCCAAAACTGTAGGTCAAGTTCTAAGAGCATGGCAAGGATTGAGGGCATTTGGGCAGCCAAGAGAGTAAGGGCATGTAAGACAGGGATTGAAGAATGAGCAGAAGTTCACAGGAACAAATGTAAGCAATGTAAAAGAGGAAGACTAGAGATTGTCATATTGCCTGGAATTGCAAGCTCCAGCTTTCTTACTAGGTGATTGTTTAATCTGTTTAATTTCTTTTTGAATACTACTTTAGAGATGAGACATTCTGTTTGGCAGTAGCTCTAACATTCTAAAAGTTATTTTCTTTTATATAATGACACAAATCTAATTTTTTATGCATTGGCATTAAATAATTCCAGATACCTCATGATTCCTTCTTTTTTAAAAAAATATTTTTATTGATTTCAGAGAGGAAGGGAGCAGAAGAGAGAGATAGAAACATCAATGATGAGAGAGAATCATTGATTGGCTGCCTCTTGCATGCCCCCACTGGAGTTCGAGCCTGCAAACTGGGCATGTGCCCTGGCTGGGAATCAAACCGTGACCTTCTGGTTCATTGGTCGATGCTCAACCACTGAGCATGCCAGTCGGGCCATGATTCTTTCTTTAAATAAATATTTAGTGAGGACCTGCTTTGTGTAGGCACTGTTATTGGTGTTGGGTATACAGTGTTAACAAGACAGACGAGAGTTAAACACATGGAGCTTATATTTTATTGAGGGCAGACAAAAAATATGCAAGGAAATAGTGAACACAAACAAAAATATCGGAGAGGGACAAGTAGTTAATTAAACAGGGTGACATCATATGGAATGACTGGGAGGCCAAGAGAAGAATTCTGACATGGTAATTTGCAAACAATGCAAAGATTGGATTGGGTCAGGTAGGGTGGGTGGAGAGCCGAACTTCAGTGTGTTAGAGGAGCTTAAGCAAGGCTTTTATGGTCAAGTGTAGTATATGAGGCAGAAAGTAGCCCAAAGATGTGGATGGAGAGAAAAACAAGGGGCAGGCCACCTAGGACTTTGCGAGCCAGGAAAGAACTTGGCTTTTATTTTCATTGTAATTGGAAAGTCATTAGAAGTTTTAAACGGGGGGGAAAGGCCATGCTATGTACATTATAAAATGTGCACTCTGGCTGCTGGGTAGAGAATGGATGATGACGCCAGGGCTGTAGTGATAGTTTTGGTGAGAGGTAATGGTAACTGGGATAGGGATGGTAGTGATGGAGAGAGAGGGAAGCGAGCACATTAGAGAGATGTCTTGGAGGGCCTGATGGATAGATTGGAGATTGAGTACAAGGAAAGAGAGGGGTCAAGGATAACACTTAGATCATTGGCTGGCACAATGGATGGTGCTTCTGTTCCTGAGAGGGAATACACACTGTCATTCTTCGTCTGTATTGAAATATCACATCTGTATGGTTTACAGATGTATTTGACATATTAAATGAAGGACAATTAGTAAGGAAGATGTCTCCCATTATAGAGTTTATTCTACTTTTGCTAGAGTTCAGACACATACAACTATCTTAAATTTATCTAAAAGTTTAAATTCAATAAAAAATCTGAAGTAGTTTTAGAGACAAGATGTTTATAGAATGCATTAGTATTTCCTTAATACGTTAAGACTTCATAGACAGTATTTAACAAGGAAAAACAACACATTTTTAAAGTTTTAAAATGATGTGAAACCTATGGAAGATAAGGTGACAAAAGAAAAATATCCTGGGGAAATATTTTAATGGATAAGACTTATAAAGGGTTAATATCCTAATTTCTAAGGAGTCTTAAAAATCAATTAAAAAAAACAACCCAACCCTGCCAAATACTAAGAAAATTCACAAAACACGAAAAGGCAATTTGGCTAGGTGAAAAAGGTGCAGGGACTGAGAAGTACAAATTGGTAGTCACAAAACAGTCACAGGGTTGTAAAGTACAGCATAGGAAATATAGTCCATAATCCTATATAATAAAAGCCTAATATACTAAGTGTTTGGTCATAATCCTGTCTCATAAAGGGAGAACAGGCAAATTGACCATCACACCATCACAAAGATGGCTGCACCCGCACCGGAGGCTGAGTTCCCTTAAGGAGCCTTAACGAGCAATCAGCAGGGACCTGAGGCTGTGCCTCCCGCCCAGTGAGGCTTGACAGGGGACCTTAGGCTGTGCCCCCCACCCCGGCGCCAGGCCAGGGGACCTCAGGCTGCACCCCTCGCCCAGTGGGGCTTGACGCGGGACCTCAGGCCACACCCCCAACCCTGCAGGGCTTGATGGGGGGACCTCAGGCTGCACCCCTGCCCCGATGCCAGGCTAGGGGACCTCAGGCCGCGCCCCCCACCCTGGTACCAGGCCAGGCGACCTTAGGCCATGCCCCTCACTCGGCGGAGCTTGACAGGGGACCTCAAGGAGTGCCCCCCACCCCGGTGCTGGGCCAGGGGACCTCAGGCCGCATCCCCTGTCTGACGGGGCTTGACGGGGGACCTCAAAGTGTGCTTCCCGCCCTGGCCCAGGCCGGGGGACCTCAGGCCACGCTCCCTGCCCCAGCACCGGGCCGGGGAACCTGAGACTGCGCCCCCCCACCCGGTGCCGGGCTGGGGGACCTGAGGGTGCGCCCCCCACCTGGCGGGGTTTGATGGGGGTGGGGCTGGCCGGGTCTGGGTCTTGCACAATTTCTTTTTTTTTTAAAATATATATCTTTATTGATTTCAGAGAGGAAGGGAGAGGGAAAGAGAGATAGAAACATCAGTGATGAGAGAGAATCATTGATTGGCTGCCTCCTGCACATCTCCTACTGGAGGTCAAGCCCGCAACCCAGGCATGTGCCCTTGACAGGAATTGAACCTGGGACCCTTCAGTCTGCAGGCTGACGCTCTTTCCACTAAGCTAAACCAGCTAGGGCCTTCTCGCATGATTTCGAGGTGCACGCAGGTGAGTGGGGACTTGACTCTGGGTCCCGTGGCACCCCCCAGACTCTGACAGGAGGAAGATTTTCATATACATTTTACTAATTTTCTTTTATCTCTAACAGTTATATTATAGAGAAAAGGCAAATAGCAATATTAAAATATTTCCTCTAATTATTTCTCTTTTTTAAAAAAATATATTTTATTGATTTTTTACAGAGAGGAAGGGAGAGGGATAGAGAGTTAGAAACATCGATGAGAGAGAAACATCGATCAGCTGCTTCCTGCACACCCCAAACTGGGGATGTGCCCACAACCAAGGTACATGCTCTTGGCCAGAATTGAACCCGGGACCCCTCAGTTCGCAAGCCAACGCTCTATCCACTGAGCCAAACCAGCCAGGGCAATTCCCTTTTAATGTGCACGAATTTTGTGCACCGGACCACTAGTATGCTAATGATCTGCTAAGGCCACTCAACTGCCTGCTCTGATGTGCACTGACCACCAGGGGGCAGATGCTCTGACTGGTAGGTTATCTTGCTGCTGGGGTCCAGCCGATCAGGACTGAGCGAGATGGGCTGGACATACCCTGGAGCTCTCCCGAGGTCCCTCCCTGGCTGGCCAACCTTTCACAACCCTCCCTGGCCCCAATTGTGCATCGGTGGGGTCCCTTGGCCTGGCTTGTGCCCTCTCACAATCTGGAACCCCTTAGGGGATGTTAGAGAGCCAGTTTTTGGCCCAATCCCGCAGGCCAGGCCAAGGGACCCCACTGGTGCACAAATTTGTGCACTGGGCCTCTAGTATTATGATAACTATGTATGGTGCCAGGTGGGTATTTGAAATGTCAGGGGACCACTTTGTAAAGTATATGATTGTATAACCTCTATGCTGTACTCATGAAACTAATCTTATATAATAAAAGGCTAACATGCAAATTGTCCCCTTGACCTAGAGTTCAACCGGGAGTTTGACCAGGGGGCGGGGCCAGCTGGCCAACCGCCCATGGCCCCTCCCCTGGCTGGCCTCACCCCTGATTGCCCCCCCCCCACCCAACTGGGGGCTGGGCCGGCTGGCCAACTGTCCAGGCCCCTTCCCCTGGCCGGACCCCACCCATGCATGAATTCATGCATTGGGCCCCTAGTAAAAAATAATATTGAATGTAAACTGTAATTGAAAAATAAAATAAAAAAAGAAAAGAAAAGATCTAGAACAGCGGTCACCAACCTTTCAGACCTCATGGACCACCAGTGGTCCACAGACCACCAGTTGGCAACCACTGGTCTAGAACATGAGAGAAATTTCCAGCACACCGATAATCAAATCATTCAGAATTATGAAACAATGAGAAACAATATCATAGCGAATAAGAGCACACAAACTCTGGAAGTAGAATTATTGAGACCTGCTAACTGAGAAACTTTGGGCAAATAACTTAAACTTTCTTTGCTTTAGTGTCCCTACCTGTATGTAACCTGGGGGTCCTAGTAGTGCCTATAGCAAGGTTGTTTTGAGTATTAAATGGGTGTTAATATAGGTAAATTGCTTCAAACAGTTCCTTGGATATAGTAATTGCTATGTATGCTTTAGAAATTCTTTATATTATTACTGTTTAGTGTCTAATCATTGTTAAATGTTTATAAAATGACAAGGCCTAATATTGGCTAGGTGGGAAAAATGGGCATTTTCATACATTGTGGATGAGAGTATAAATTGGTCCATTATTTCTGGAAGGAAGTTTTAAAATAAATCTTAAAAGTTTTAAAATAAATAAAATCCTTGAATTTAGCCAATGATCCATGTGCTTGTTTTTTGTTTGTTTGTTCATAAGGATGTTCACAGCAGGATGACTTATAATTGTAAAAAAATTAGCAAAACTTGACTTCCAGGTAAAGAGGTGGTTTGAATATATACATTTAATTTCACCCACTCTCTAGACTTCATTATAACTACTGTAAAAAATTACATTTTATTGAGGTAAAATTCCAATATAAGGAAATACACAAATAGTAAGTGTATAATTTGATGTGTTTTAGAGAAATGTGTACACCTATGTTACAAAGCTTCTAATAAAAAACATTTCCACCTCCCTAGAAAGTTCCCTCATGTCCCCTTCCAGTAAATTCTCACACCCACAGGCTAAACTATTTAGATTTCTATCACCACAGATTAGTTTCGCTTGTTCTTGGACTTCATGTAAATGGAATCATACAGTATGGATTCTTTTGTGCGTGGCTTCTTTTCTTCAATATAATTCTGAAAACCATTTCATGTTGTTATATCAGCAGTCTAGTCCTTTATGCCTCTTTATTCCTATAGTCTATTTTTTATTGCTGAGTAGTGTTCCATTTTCTTAATAGACTAGAATTAGTTTACTTATTTTCCTATTGATGATATTTTGGTTGTTTTTATTATCATGAATAAAGTTGGTATGAAGATTCTTATGCATGACTTTTTGTGGTTATATGTTTTCACTTCTCTTGGGTAAATACTTAGGAGTGGAATTGCTGGGTCATAGGGGAAGTGTATGTTTAATGTTATACTAAACTGCTCAACAACTGTTCTATAAAGTGATTGTACCATTTTATATTTTTACCAGCTTGTATGTTGTTTAATGTATATTGCTTCATACCTTTGCAAACATTTCAGTGTTGTCATATTTTTATTTATTTACTTATTTTATTTTTTTGTTAATCCTCACCCGAGGATATTTTTCCATTGATTTTTAAAGGGAGTGAAAGGGAGAGGGGAGAGACCGAGAGAAACATTGATGTGGGAGAGAACATGGATTGGTTGTCTCCTGCACGCACCCTGACCAGGGCTGGGCAACCTGCAACCGAGGTATGTGCCCTTGACCGGAATCGATCCCGAGACCCTTCAGTCCGAGGGCTGATGCTCTATAAATTTTTAAAATTTAAACTATGTCTGCTAGGTGTGAAGTGCTAAGTGTAATTTAAATTTACATTTCTCGGCTCACTAGTGATGCTGGGCATCATTTCATGTGCTTATTGGCAATTTACACATCTTCAGTGAAGTACCTATTCAAAACTTTTACCGAAGGTTGTAAAGATATTCTCTTGAATTTTCTTCTGAAAACCTTATGGATTTAGTTATACATTTCAGTTTTTTTTTCATTTCAGTTTTTGATCCATCTCAAATTAATTTTTGTGTATGATGTGAGTTAGAGGTTGAGGTTCATATTTTCCATAGTTCTTTTTTAAATTTAAATTCTTTATTGTTTAAAGTACTACACGAGTCTCCTTTTTCCCTTCATTGACCTTTCCCTAGCCACTCCCACCCCCCAGCACATGCCCTCACACCCCTACGGTCTGTGTCCATTGGTTACGCTCATATGCATGCATACAAGTCCTTTGGTTGATCTCTTACTCCCTTACCTCCCCTCCCCCACTTCCCTCATAGGTTGGACAGTCTGTTCGATGCTTCTATGTCTCTGGTTCTATATTTGTTTATCAGTTTATGTTGGTCATTATATTCCACAAATGAGTGAGATCATGTGATATTAATCTTTCTCTGACTGGCTTATTTCACTTAGTATAATGCTCTCCAATTCCATCCATGCTGTTGCAAATGGTAAGAATTCCTTCTTTTATACAGCAGTGTAGTATTCCATTAGGAAGATGTACCACTGTTTTTTAATCCACTCATCTGCTGTTGGGCACTTAGGCTGTTTCCAAATCTTAGCTATTGTACTAAATTGTGCTGCTATGAACATAGGGATGCATATATCCTTTCTGATTTCTGTTTCTGTTTTCTTGGGATATATTCCTAGAAGTGGGATTACTGGGTCAAATGGGAGTTCCATTTTTAGTTTTTTGAGGAAACTCCATACTGTCTTCCATAGTGGCTGCACCAGTCTGCATTCCCACCAGCAGTGCACGAGTGTTCCTTTTTGTCCGCATCCTGTACTTGTCATTTGTTGATTTCTTGATGAAAGCCATTCTGACAGGTGTGAGATGGTATCTCATTGTCGTTTTGATTTGCATCTCTCAGATGATTAGTGACTTTGAGCATGTTTTCATATGTCTTTTGGCCTTTTGTATGTCCTCTTTTGAAAAGTGTCTGTTTAGGTCCTTTGCCCATTTTTTGATTGGATTGTTTATCTTCCTTTTGTTAAGTTGTATGAGTTCCCTATAAATGTTGGAGATTAAAACCTTATCGGAGATAACATTGGCAAATATGTTTTCCCATGTAGGGGTCTTTCTTGTTGTTTTGTTGATGGTTTCTTTTGCTGTGCAGAAGCTTTTTATTTTGATGTAGTCCCATTTGTTTATTTTCTCCTGAGTTTCTATTATCCTAGGAGCTGTATCAGTAAAGATATTGCTACAACATATGTCTGTTATTTTGCTGTCTATGGCTTCTTCTAAGATTGCTATGGTTTCCTGTCTTACATTTAAGTCCTTTATCCATTTTGAGTTTATTTTTGTGTATGGTGTAAGTTGGTGGTCTAGTTTCATTTTTTTTGCATGTATCTGTCCAGTTTTCCCAACACCATTTATTGAAGAGACTGTCTTGACTCCATTGTATGCTCTTGCCTCCTTTGTCATATATTAATTGAGCATACTGGCTTGGGTCGATTTCTGGGTTCTTTGTTTCCCATAGTTCTTTTTAGTTGTCCCAGCTCCATTTATTGAAAAGACTTTTCTGTTCCCATTTATACCTTGGTATGTTCATTGAAAATCAATATATTGTACATGTACAAGTTTTTTTTTCTGAATTTGATATTATGTTACCTTGATCTATTTATCTACGTCTGTATTTCATTCTATAGAAAGGGTGAAAGGGGAAATGGAAGGTCTGAAGCTTCCTTTTAAGGATGTGAATTAGAAGTTGCACACATCACTTCTCCTGTCCTACCAGTCAGAACATGGACATTCCAAGTGTCTTAGCTTGGGCTGCTATAACAAATACCACAGACTGGGCGGCTTATACATGGCAGAAATTTATTGCTCACAGTTCTGGAGGCTGGAAGTCCAGGATCATGGCACCAGCATGGTCAAGTGAAGGCCCTCTTCTGGTTGCAGAATTCTCCTTTAATCGTGTAGAAGAAGATACCCTAGGGATGGTGGAACAACTAGATAGAAAGATCTGGAACTTTGCTTTACCACATAGGTAAGAGCTGCCTACCTGCCAAGGCTGAACAGCAGCTCTTACAGAAGGGAAAAAGAAGCCATTTTGTTTAAATACTGTTATTGTCAACGCAGTATGTTGTATATACTATTTTTAAAATTCCTTTTTAAACTTAATATTGTGTTGAAAAATGCTTTATTTACCCTTAAACATTTTAATGGCTAAGTAATATTCATGGTGCAGTTATATCATTATTTAACTAAGCCCCTATCATTGGGCATTTAGGTTGTTTCAATTTTCTATGTTATAAATAATACTGGAATGAAAATTCTAATTCTATAAATATTTATTTATACATGTATGCACATGCATATAACCACACAGTAAACACACATATATGTATATGCATGTAGGTGCACAAAGAGATCTCTGATTGTTTCTCTAAAATAAATTACTATAAATAGAATTACTTGATTAAAGGTCTCTCACATTTATAAGGCTTTTAAGATTGGCAAGTTGAGTGCTCATACGTCTGCACTAATTTACCCTTCCACTAGGAATATATGTAGATTGCTATCCAATGTTGAATTTTAAAATACTATTGAGATATAATTTGCATACTATAAAATCCACAGATCTTAAGAGCTTAATCTCATACGTTTTAACAATTGTATACACCCATGTAACTGCCACACTAAAAAAGATAGAGAACATTTCCATTACCCAGAAAGTTATATTGTGCCTCTCTCCTTCATCCCCACCCTACAGAAGCAAGTGCTGTTTTGATTTCTAACTTTGCCTATTTTTTTGGACTTCATATAGATGAAATCATACAGTAGGTATTCTTTTGTTTCTTTGCTTTCATTTTTGAGATTCATCCATTTTGTTGCAAATAGCAGAGTTCTGCTGTATGAAATTACTACATTAAAAAAGTCTGTTCTGTTGATAAATATTTGTGTTATTTCCAGTTTTGGGCTATTATGAATGTGACTTTTTGTAAACATATGTTTTTCATTTAGTTACTCTTCAGTAAATACCTAAGAGTGGGATTGCTGGGTCCTAGGGTAGATGCATATTTAACTTTCAAAGAAACTGACATGCAGCTCTCAAAAATGTACAATGTTATGCTCCCTCCAGCAATGCATGAGAGTTTCAAATGCTTCCATCCTGGCAAACATTAGGTATTATCAGTCTTTTAGATTTTATTATTATTTTTTTTAAATATATGTTGTTAGATTTTCCTTTTTTCTAATGATATTGACTGAGCTCCTTTGTAAATACTTAATGACTATTTGTATATCTTTTGTAAAGTTTTGTTAAAGTTTTTTGTCCATTTTTACAAATTGAATTTTCTTTTTATTATTGATTTATAGGTGTTTTTTAAAAAATATATTCTGGGTACCAGTTCTTCATCAGATATATGTTAAGATTTTTTTTCTTCTAGAGAGTAACTTATGAGCAGAAATTTTAATTAGAAAGAAGTACAGTGGATCACTTTTTAGTTTTATACTTAGTTGTTTCTTGTGTATTCTAAGTTTTTGTGTATCACAAGTTTACGAAGATATTATCCTATGTTTTCTTTTAAAAATATTTTGGTTATAATTTTTCCAATACAGTAAATGATCCATTTCAAATTAACTCTGTTATTAGAATGAAGTAGGGGACAAGTTTCATTTATTTTTCGTTTTTTTATGACAGGTTTTCTATTACATTGGTTAAAATAACTGTTGTAGATTTTGCTAATGATAAGTACAAATGGCATTTTATTGTTTATGCCTTGATGAATCTTGACTTTGAACACTTCCCTGAGTTTTCATGTTCCTACAACTTTGAGTCAGAGATATTCCAATAGCCAACCCCAAAGGACAGACTTCTCAACTTCAGCAAAATATCTCCTTTTCTTTTTGAAAGGTGTGAATTTGCCTCAGGACTGATCTAGTGACATCTGTGTCAATGAAGATTAGAAAATACTCAGAAGAATTATTGCCAACCATCAATCTATTTTAAATTAGTAAGGATTTAGACTGACTCATGAAGCATTAAGATGGCCATACTTATATGATGTTGTTCACCTGGAAGAGGTTGAAATTTTCAATATAAATTAACATGTAGGAAAAGACTAATTATACCAAATACTAAGAATAATGTAATAACTGTTAACTCTGAAAAGCATGAGCTATGCTTCCCAGGGAAATAAATGAAACCTGTTTAAAATATATTTAATGAATATATTAAAGAAGAACAGAGAATACATTTCAAAGAAGCAGTTTATGCTGACAAGTTAAACCAAATTACTTTGGCGATTTTGCCCTTAGCTTTCCATGACCTACAAAATATAGGAGCCATCCACATGCTGTCAAAATATGAGTTTCTCAGAAAAGGGTAAGTCTCAACCCTGTTGAGTTTGATTATACTGTACATAGATGGGCTAGAGCTCTGAGGAGAGTCAAACATTCACATTCATTTTGGAGAGTAAATGTCTGCGAAAAGTGACTAGCTAAGCAGCTATAATAATCCCAATTGAGAGTACATTTACATTTTTCTAATAATACAATTCATGTAATTCTTTATGTAAATCTTTTCCACACACTTCCAGATATTTGGCTTCCATATGCTCTATAAACTCTCTAAACGAGCTCAAATTTTTATCAGTTAATTTCTTTCCATGACCTCTAGAAGTTATGTTGTATCATAATTTTTCCTCCATTTTCCCCATCTTCCCCCCCCCAACAAATGTAAGGATTATTATCTTAAAATATTTCTCACATATATTCTATCATAGTTTGCATTTTGTGACTCACTACCTCTTTATTTCTTACTAGAGGCCCGGTGCACAAAATTCGTGCATGGGAGGGGGTGTCCCTCAGCCCAACCTGCGCCCTCTCATAATCTGGTACCCCTTGGGTAGGGTCCCTAGGCCTGGCCAGCGATCAGGGCCTACAGGGGCTTTCCTTCCTCAGGCTGCCAGCAGCTGGCCCTGCCCCTGCCACTTCCACTGCTTGCCATCTGTGCAGCGCTGCCCCCCTCCCCCACTGGTCACCTCCCTCTGTGGGCGACAGGTGTGGGGTGCGATAGCTTGGCTGGCTTGGGCCTCCCTCTGTGGGGTGATCATCGTGGAGCCCCCCTGATTGATCACTCCACAGAGGGTGGCCTGGGCCTCCCTCTGTGGGGCAATCATGGGGCGATGGCGGGGCCCCCGACCAATCACATCGCACCCGCCTTGGCTGCCCTGGCACCAGTGCGTGTCATAGCGTGGTCGTCTGGTAGTTCTGCTGTTCGGTTGTTCGGTCAATTTGCATATTACGCTTTGATTATTATAGATTTTCTATTTGGTGACTCAGAAATAAGGCCAGGCTTCAATACAAAGGCAAGTAATTGCCATAAGGTGACCATTGTCACAATTTCCCCAAGGAGCTCCATCTTGTTAACTGTTTAAAATCGCCTAGCACATTTTTCTTAAGGGATTTAGCATTTATTTATTTTTCAGTGCTTTTTATGATGCTGACAAATTACTTTATGTTTGAGTAGAGTTCTCGTAATATCTGTGACAGCAGTTCTGTCAAAACACTTGAAAAGTGTGCTCACTCATTATGGAAATTTTGAAAGCCCATGTCCCTTCAAAAATAATGTTTTGCTTTGGAAGCTATGCAAAACAGCTCAAATTTGGGAACATCATTGGGAACAGTCCTCAGAGAAACCATTTTCGTTTTCTAATTGGAGAATCCAGGACAATGTTAGTGAAATCAGTGGACACAACACCACTTTGTCTAAGACAGTTCTAACAGCGCCTTCTAAAAGGTCCTAACAATGTATCCGCAGCTTAAAGCATTGCAGCGCCTGGAATGCAAAGCATTGGGAATCCAAAGGCTGAGTTGATCTTTTCTGACAGAGGACAAAGGCCAACAAGCCAACCCCAAATGGTCTGATTAGAAGCCCTGCGTTATTAACAGCCATCTGCGTGTCTTGTGTGGCCCTTTCTGTGTGTGAAATAGGGCCAGCACTATGTGAGTACTTAAAAGCTCCTTTCAAAAAATTCAAAGTTCTTATTGAGACATTCCCCTGCAGTACAGAGAATAAGACAAACCAAAGTATTCATGGCCAGCCCCTCCCCCTTCTTATTTTCTTATAATATGTGTGAGTGATTTACAACCAAATTGGCATGATGCCATACCAGCACACTAGAAATGCTTATTGTAGATTTAAAAATATTCTATAATTCACGAAAAGAAGTTCAGCTCTAGGAGCTAAGAAAACAATGTTGTGTGTCTCCATCAAGATGATAGTCCTAAATTTATTCTGAAATCTAAAGGAGTCTACTCCTACAAATGCTAATTCCCCAGGCCTCACATTCAGAAGTTTTATTATTTCTTCTTTAGGAGAAACAATTTCTAAGCAGATATTTAATGTGTGTGTGTGTGTGTGTGTGTGTGTGTGTGTTTTCAACTAGGAAGTAACTGGTAAAGTTACCTATACATTAATTCTTGTAATAGGCATGAGTCTTATAACCAGGTGATGCTCCCTTTAATTCTGGATGATAGCATGGCTAGTTTAAGAGAACATATGTGTTTAGCCCATAATTTTAGAAGATTGCACAGATCACCAGTAGTATCCAAGAGCACATTTTCTTGTTGTGTCCTTATGTTTGCGGTGTTATATAAGGAAATCTGGATTATTATAGAGGGGAACTGGTCCTGATACCTTCAGAAGTCCCTTCGAGCTCTTAGATTCCATGATTTTGTGAGTTTTAGTTTTATTTATTTTATTTTTATTTTTCAACTACAGTTGACATTCAATTTATATTAGTTTCAGATGTACAGCATAGTGGTGAAACATTTATATAACTTACAATGTGATCCCCCAATAAATCTAGTACCCACCTGGCACAATGTATGACTGTTACAATATAATTAGCCATACTAGTATTCCCTATGCTCTACTTCACATCCCCGTGTCTATTTTGTAACTGCTAATTTGTACTTCTTTCACCCAGCCCCCAAGCCCCCAAGGCCCGCCCCCCCCGAGTTTTAGTTTTAAAACGCTGTATGCAAGTCAGTGAAATATGTGAAGTTATTCTGTAAATTCATATAAGAATATTCAAAGATCTAAAATTAAAAAAGTTTATATTTGCATTAAAAATTTCTTTAATGATTTTGCTTCCTATATATTGCACCTGTAGAATTTGTATCACTACTCTACACGCTAATTCCCACAACACAGAATCCTTTCTTTTGAGATTTCAAACCTAACTTCTCAGAGGTTTAATTTAATACTTCTTCCCAAATGTAACTGGTGTATTCAGGTTGGTATACAAATCATTGATATTCCCAAATGTAACATTCTGAATTCCCACAGGCTTGTATATTAGCAGATAATCCATCCAATCTTGCCTTAGAGACTCTCTGCTGATAGCCCTATATTCCCCGGGGGCTTACTGGCATCTAATTGGTCACTTCTGTTTTTTTTTTTGGGGGGGGTCACTCACAAAAGCAGCCAGAACTCACTCTCTGGTTCTTTTGAGTTCAAAGGACTTGGTAATCCCAGAATATCATCCCTTGTCTGTGTTGCTCTTGTTCTTGATGCCACAAAACCCAGTGTGGGTCTCCGTGTGGTTCTCCATGGCCGGGGGCTTCAGTACCTGAAATGTGCCAGGCCTCTCTGGAGCTCGGTGTCTGTGTCCAGTTGGTTTTAGCTGTAGAGAGAGGAGGAAGTATTTCTATCGTCCAGTCTTCAGACTACATTTTCTGGTTTAGGATTACTTTTCTCATGGGATGATTGAGAGGGAAGATGTATCCCCTGCAGGGAAGGTCTCATTTCCCACCTCGGAACGTGGTTTGGCTTCAATGGACCTGACAAGACAATTAGGAACAAACCTGATATGAATCATTACAGGGTTATGGGGTCATTATCACGGTCAACTTCTTAAGCACGGACAGTCTAATGAAGGGGTTTACTGAGTTGATATGTGCATGGGGAAGGAAATGAAAGTGTATTGAAGTCTCATTTTTTCCCCTATTCGAGACTATATTTTCTAATTTTTAAAAATCCCAGTACCTCAAAATTTTAGACCTCCATAATGACTCCCAATTCTGGAATACTCTGTTTAACAATGATTATTATAAATTGTACACAGGTTTGGAATTTATTCACCAATAGTTGTGTGGTTCTGTTCACTGAAATAATATGTATGTGGCATCACATTTCATTAAGACCATAAATATTTATTTCATGTCTACAATGTGTCATCAGAGTTATAGATCCTCTGGAGACCATGAAGAGTAGGAGACAACTCTGAATAAAACTGTTTGCATTTGAAAACCTGGAGTACAGTGGTCATAATAATTAATCACAATACAAAATCAAGAGATACAACAATAAATATGAAACCATTTATTAAAGATTGTTTTCAAAGAAGTACAATAAAATTCTATGGAAATATAGATAAAACTGACAATTATTTTAACAGCTGTGAAAATTAGTATGACAAAGAATTTGAACACTATTGCTTATAAAAAAGAAGAAAACAGATTTCTCAGAGAATTTCTGTTTTCCTCTTGGCTATGGCAAAATGTTGCTGCCTTGCCTTCTTTTCTTACTTTCCCCAAGCTGTAGTATGAAAACAATCCTTTTATTAAAAGAGCTAGAAATGTTTTGATGCAGTAGTTCAAGCTGATGAAGCAAGATCTATGGATTCATTGTTTAAGCAGTGCTTTACATAATTGGAAGGTACGGTTTCAGGGATGTTGACACTGAAATAAAATTTAATTGCTGATTTCATTTACATCCATGACTACTGACATGGAGAGATTAATTCTTTTGTTTCAAAAGTAGATGTTTGTTGCTTTTTAAATCGTGCTTTGCAACATAAACTAGAGATTTTATTTGATTTCATGCTGCTACCAGAAATGACAGGGAACTAATATATTTTTTAAAGTCACGTAGTACTCTATGTAGACACTTTCCATGCATTCCCTCACTTAATTTTCACAACTCCAGGGGAAGCTTCTCTCTATTCATCTATCCACTCATTGACATACCCAACAAATGTTTATTGAATGTTTATCGTACATAATAATGGCAATAATAACAAAAGGTGTGCCTTAGGAGTAAAGGGAGAAGTCTGTGTCCATGATTTCAGTGATTGGAAAGGCAGAGGGCTGGTCCTGGACTTAATGTGTCACTGATGCTAAAATCCCTGCTGATCCCAGTCTCAGGGGAACTATTGTAGAAGACTGCAGTGAAGACAATGATCAGGGATTTCCCAGGATGCTGCAGTTTATTGTCTATGCTATATGGACAGTCAATATCAGGAAAGAGGTCCTTTTGCACAGGCTGATGATATTCTCTCACAATGGTAAATGGGATGGTTGTTGTGGACAGAGAAAGCAGCACTTGTAATCTGAGGGAATACCTAGGAATTAGCATGGACTGAGAGTGACAGCATGGGATTTGAGATGTACTAATTAAAAAAAAAATTTTTTTTCAGGCACTCAGGGCCTTTATTTATTTAATATGTGTTTGTTTGTTTTTAAATTGATTTTTTAAAAAAGAGAGAGTGGAAGGGAGAGGAAGAGAGAGAAAAAACATTGATCGTCTGCCTCCTGTACAACCCCCACTGGGGATCAAGTCTGAAACCAGGGCATGTGCCATGACAGGGAATGGAACCTGCAACTTCTCGGTACACAGGATGATGCTCAAGTGAGCCACACCAGCCAGAGTGAGAAGTACTAATTTAGATTAAAAGAGCGACATCACTGTGTACCCCAGGATAATAAGGTTGGATGAAAGGGTTATATAAATGTGAAGAAAGTGAAGTTTTGAAAAGTCATTCATTGCTAAGCAAAGAAACTGGGATTCAAATCCTGGTTTGTACTACTTTCTTGGCAACATTATTTTAATTTATTTTTTCAATTTAAGTATAGTTACTATACAATCATACATCGGTAATATTAGTTTCAAGTGTACAATATGGTGACCCAACATTTTGATCACCCTACTCATTCTTTTTTTATATTTTATTGATTTTTTACAGAGAGGAAGGGAGAGGGATAGAGAGTTAGAAACATCGATGGGAGAGAAGTATCGATCAGCTGCCTCCTGCACACCCCCTACTGGGGATGTGCCTGCAACCAAGGTACATGCGCTTGACCAGAATCGAACCTGGGACTCTTCAGTCCCCAGGCCGACACTCTATCCAGTGAGCCAAACCGGCTAGGGCCACCCCACTCATTCTTATAATCATCTGCCACCATGTAAACTTACCACAATATGATTGACTATATTCCCCTTCCCCTTTCCCCCCCCAACTCCCCAACTTCTCCCTTCTGGTAAACATCCCTTTGGTCTTTGTTTCTATGACTCTATTTTTGTTTTGTTTTGTTTGGCAACTTTTTAAACCATTTGTAGACACTTATTTGAAATGCTTGCCTTGGAATTTGCTTTTGATACTGCAGGAACAAAATCTGTATAAAGTGGAGTATATTTTTGTAACAGCAAAATAGTGAGTAAGTCATTCCAAGTTGTACTCTGACTCTCTGTCCTTTGTTCATATTGTACTATTCACATATTAAGAGACAGGATGTCTCTATGACTTAATTATGATGAGTATAATAATTGAAAGTAGGTGATTATATTGTGCCAGAGGAGATAATTAAAACAGGAATTGCACTATTAGCTGGGCTTTTAGTACCATACATTATCCTTATGAATGTTGTTATGATTACAACTATACGTTGCTCAGATAAACATATATATACAGAGTCAACACCAGGTCAGAGAGCATTAAGATGTACATTAGAGGTAGAGGCACCCCAGAGATATGAATACTTTGGAAATTTTACAAATGTAAATACAGGTCCCATTGACTTTGTTTTTGACCAGTAGTTTCAGTGTCAGTAGGAATGGCAATTCTTCCTGTACCTACAATTTCACAAACTAACCATATCTGTGTAACCAGCATCCAGATAAAGAAACAGAATATACTTGGTCCCAGAAACCCCTCTGTGCAAATACATATCCTGATTTTCACTCCATTGCAATCTTTAGAGGAAATTTTTAAATTTGTCTCTCATGTTCTTGATTACTTCTCCCATGTTTGCTAATTTTCTTTCCACCAGAAAGGAAAATACCTCCACATTATAATTTTTTTGCCCTATTACTTCTTAACAACTTGAAGTCGTGAACAGAAGAGAGAATTTAAAACTACATCCAGCCCAGCAACATGAAGCTAAAACAACAGCATCCTATAGGAAGGCAGTATTCTTTTTCCCGAAAGAGACAGAACATAATGCTGAGAAATAACATAGTACTTCACTTTAAATAGATTTGAGAGAATGGTGCTTTGTGTCTTCAAGGTAGCTTATACACAATCTAATGACAAAGTTGCTATGGAAACTATTGAATGATAGAAAAAAACACACTTGCATAAAATTTGTATAATTCATGGATTTCTGAGAATTTTCAGCTCTATAATTATAATACACAGAACTTCTTGCCCAGTGGGCCAATTTTGTATTTGGTAAACATCTCTTTTTGTCTATAAGTGCTGAAATACTTCTTCTGTTGATTGAATTACTCTGGAAAACCTGCCTGGAGTTATCAACATTCTGTTTTGAAGGTTTGAAATTGTTAACTATACCATTTTTATATAGAAATGCACACACATATTTTTCACTTATTTAAAGAATAAATAAAGCCCCATAGATAATTTATATTATAATATAAAGGTGTTGTTTAGCCCTTTAGAAATTTGACAGGGACAGATGAGCTATGGAAAACAAGAAGATATAATTTAGAAATTAACACATTACACATACTAATTTTTGACTGCAAACTGGCATTAAAAACAGTTTAGAAAAGATGGTAGGAATCTATGTCCTAGGCCACAGCTGTTTTCACCCTCCTTTTCAAAAGACCAGGAAGCATGAATTCATTAACTCTCGAAACATTTATTAAAAGCCTTCTTTGTTTTAGTATTCTTCAGGCACTAGGGTATAGCTGAAAACAAGACCTTAGGAGCAAAATTCCTGTTCTCATAAGGCTTGCATTTGAGCAGTGTTAGATGATAAACAAAAATACTAGCTAGTCATAAGTGCCAAGATGAGAGTCAAATAGAAGGGCTATTTATTTTGCTAGTGCGTGGTCACAAAGGGTCTGACCAGGAGATTCCATTTGGTCTGAATCCTAAATGGCTAGAAGGAGGCAGGTGGGTGAAGACGGGGGAACAGCACCCACAGAAAGAAAAGGCGAAGGTAATGTTTTAGGACAGTGATGGCGAACCTATGACACGCAAACTCATTTTTTTGGTTAATTTTTCTTTGTTAAATGGCATTTAAATATATAAAATATCAAAAATATAAGTCTTTGTTTTACTATGGTTGCAAATATCAAAAAATTTCTATATGTGACACGGCACCAGAGTTAAGTTAGGTTTTTTCAAAATGCTGACACGCCGAGCTCAAAAGGTTCGCCATCAATGTTCTAGGACATGGTGAGCTCATTTCTCTCTCCCAAGAACTGTATGTTGCTTTTGGTGCCTGGTACCCACATCCACATGAAATTCAGGGATCACTCCATTGTTGGACCTTTGGAGTATGACTTTAAAAGGGGAGAATCATTTTGCCCTTTTTGTTGACTACCTCCTCTGCAGGCATAGTTGATGCTTTGAGGTGATCTCCCCCTCCTCACACACAGAAATAGAAGATCCAACAGCTCAGCACGCTTTCTTTTCCTTTCCATTCTCCTCCTTGCTGGCTAGTGTTCCCTTCTTTCTTCCCTCCCCTCCCCCTGCCTTTCCTTCTTACCTCCTTCCCTGCCTTTCTTCCTTCCTCTATTCCACAAACATCTGTGAAATGCCCAGGGTGTGCGCACACGAGGAAGGCACAATGAAAGAAGTTTCATGGGAACAGATTCATCCGTTGGAGTTCACCAAGAACAGGTGGTCCCCATCCAAGAAATTCAAACACACAGCTTGCTTCAGCTTTGGCTGATTTTCTGAGGCAGAATTTGAAGGTCCCAGATTCCCAAATTTCAAAACACAATAACCTCTTCTGTTTGTTTCACTTATTACAGCAAATGTCTCTCATTTGTGAGATCAACATTTTTGGCGTGTGCTTTTTGAGGTGGGAGTGTGGGGGAAAGTGTTATGCCAACAGTCAGGGGAAAGGAAACCTTTATGTATGAAAATAGTGACTAATTCCTTTACATCAGGTTGGCCTTTGGGATATTGGCTTTGAAAACTTAACTCATTGGTGGGGGGAAAAGACAACAGACAGGCAAGTGAAGCCATAAAGAAGTACAAAGTGGAACATGGGATAAGGATAAATGTTAAGACCTATCATAGCATGGAGCACATCCAGACAGGAATATATTTTAAGCATTTTTATAAAAATTGTATAAGTGGGAAGGGAAGAGTTACTTAATCTGTTTGACCCACTCTGGACTTGCATTTCCTAGCCTCTGCTCTTCACCAGTGTCCTTGACTTGCAGGTGCATCACTCCAGTGACATGGCCGTGCTCTCCTTGTGTGTCTTCACGCCGTCTTTCCTCTATGTCTGTCTCTGTGTACAGATCCATCCTTTTTATAAGGACATCAGTCATATCGGATTAGAGCCCATTTTAACTTGATTACCTCTGTAAAGACTGTTTCCAAATGAAGCTACATTCTGAGGTCCTGGGAGTTATGGCTTCACCATAATTCAAACCATAATAACCACATAACACGGATGTTTCCGGTCCATGGGCGGCTTTCCTCTCCATGATGATTTAGGAACCAGACTTCTCCCACTTTGTGGCTCTGCTTTGGCATCATGTGTGTCCAGCTGATGAAAGCAGGGAGTGAGGGTGCGTTACCTCATTTCCAGGGTGGCCCAGAGGTGGAGCACATCCTTTCTCCTCACTCACCACCGGGGAGGACTGGTCCCCAGGCTCCACCCAGATGCAAGGAGAGAATGTGAAGTGCATTCTGCTGGGCAAGGCTTCTTAAGCCATTTGTGGTGAAGAGCTGGTGTTTCTCTGAACACTTCATCCCAGGCCAGCATTTTATACACTCTTATTAAAATGTATTATATTTAAAAATGAATTTTAAAACATACCAAAGAAAAGCTTTTTTGATCATTAAAATTTAACAAACAGAAAAAATTACTCAAGTTCTGTGCTTATAAAGACTTAAACTCCCCATTTCCATGCTCACTCTCACTGTGGACCACTGACAGCTGGCAGATGGGCCCACACTTTGAAAAACATTGCCTGACACTGTGGAGGGGAGCGGTCTTAGTCACTTTAGGCTGCTATAACAAAACAGTGCAGACAGGGTGGCTTACCCAGCAGCTTTAGTTCTGGAGGCTGGGAAGTGAGGACTCTTCCCGACCAGAGAGCGAGCCAGGTCCCATCTCATCCTCTTCTTACAAGGGCACTAGTTCCATCAAAGGGGCTCTACTCTCATGATCTCATCCAAACCTAATTGCCCCCCAAAGGTTCCACCTCCAAACACCATCACATTGGGGGGCAGAGCTTCCATATGAATTGGAGGAGGGTACAGAAGTATTGTATTTATTGCTTAGATGATTATTTCTGCTTTACTCTGATAACCCCTGCTGCTTACCCCACCCCTGCCTTAACACTTTATTCTATTGGAATAATTTGTTTGGCATTTGTTTTTTCTATTCATCCCCTGGACTCCAAGTTCTGTGTGGGCAGGAACCACATTTGTCTTGTTCATGCTGTGTCTTCAGCACTCAGCTGGGCTGAGTGCTTGGTATGAAGTTGGAGATTATTAAGTAGTTGGTAAAATTCTGTTTCTGGTCTGTACCTGGAATAATCCCTAAGAAAATATGTTTACCTAAAATGTGTGAAATTAATTCATGGAACAGAAGCTCTGTTATTTTAAGTGTTGTCCTCATGTCTTGTTGATCGAACACTGGTGCTCTCTGCCTACATAATGCAGACAGGAAGGCTTTCCTTGGAAGAATGAGCTTAATGACATGACAAGCAGGTGGTCAGGCTGCGTGGTTGTTGTGGGTTAGGGCAAGGAGAGTGGCAATAGTTGTCAGAACTCGGACTGCACGCAAGAAGAATAATTTTGTAAGCAAAAATAAGAATATTCTGCTAAAGAAGTAAATATTTAGAAAAAAAGGAAAAGGCCCAGGTAGTGGCAATGAGAACTCTCCTAGGAAGATAGAAAAATAAAAATTATAGATAAATGATGCTAAAAACATGTAGCTGTGGAGAATGGAATGCCATTGAGTTCTGAAAAGGATACATTTTGTGAGTTTTCTAAATGCCAAATTCAGATGTGGCCCCATTAGTCAAGCAAGAATCTAATAAAAGACTCAAGTAGAATTATTTACAATATTTTTCTCCAGCAGCTGGAAATTATTGTTCTTCAGGAGAGAACTTGGGTGGACTTTTTTCTAATTTGTATCTTAGAGTCTTTTTCAAGAGTCTGGTTGCTACATACAGAAAGAAATGTATTAGCATACACACAAATAGCTACCATTTACCGAGAGCTTACTTCTGTCAGGTACTGAACTATGTACTTTATATGCTCTGTTCATTTAACTTCCACAACAGTTCTCCAAGGGAGATTCTATTATTTTCTCCATTTCATAGGTAAAATAACTAAATCTATAAAAAGTTAAGTGATTTGCCAAAGTCCCAGAGCTTGTAAGTAAGGAATATATACCCAGTTGTTAATAACTTCTTATTTTAATACCAAATTCAATCATCCAAAAGTCATGCTTTCCTCTAAGGACAAATAACCATAGATGTCTTTAAAAAAACACAAAAACCCAATATATTTTTATTGATTTCAGAGAGAGGAAGGAAGAGGGAAAGAGAGATAGAGACATCAATGATGAAAGAGAATCATTGATTGTCTGCCTCTTGCACGCCCCCTAGTGGGGGTTGATCCTGCAACCCAGGCATGTGCCCAGACCAGGAATCGAACCATCACCTCTTGGTTCATGGGTCAATACTCAACCGTTGAGCCACACCAGCTGGGCAACCGTAGATAATCTTTTCGTTTTAGAAAAAATGACATCCTCTGTAAACATATTTTTTCTTATTGAAACTCTTTATATTATGTTATGTGATTTTATATTAGGTTATGTTATATTATACCATATTGTGTTGTTAATTTTTGATCATAATGATTTTCTTAACTGGTCACTGTTTGAATATGATATCACTTCACATTTTCTGAGTCAGAGGAAGAAGAGATTTAGATTAACAACGCCCAAGATTTCATAGGCAACCCACTGCTGTCACATAGTACATACCCTCAGGAGAAGCTCTTGAGCAACAGAGAAAAATGTTAAACTCCAGTGACGATAACCCAGCAAAATACGATGTTAAAAGAATGTCTATGGAAGATGGAATTCTGATGGAATAAAAGTTATTGCTGCAAGAAAGGAGACGATAGCAACTTTCAGTAACTCAATTTCTTTCCAGCAGCTGACATATGTTTTAAATTCATAAGTTTTGTTGTGTTATTACTTGAGTTTCCTGTTTAGCAATCGCATTGATTTAAGATGGCATGGCCTCCCCTTCCTCCTTTAAAGCGAGAACTAACTCAGGTTGTGTGTTCCTTTCCTTCCTTTCCATCTTATCCTCGGGTGTGTGACAGATGTGCACCCCACTCGCGTGGCAGGCATCCTGGGAAGAGAGCCTGGAAGGTACCTTGCTTGGCCTAGTGTCTGGGATACAGTAAACCGAGATACAATATGCGGTGCACCCTGAAAGTATTAGTGTAGCTTGCTCTGGATGCACAGATGAGGGAATTAATTGTATTTCTGTGGATGAGGGAAGGCTTAACACAGGAGGAGAAACTGAAGCTGTACTTTTGAATGCACCAGACCAGCAGTTCCATGAAGACAAAGTGTAAATCTATTTTTACCACCTATTACCCAGACCTTACGACCATGCTTGATACACAACAAGCACAAAATAAATATTTGCCAAAAGAATGAATAAATGGATAAATGATGGAGAAACCACTGTGGCATGGAGGAAAGATATAAGGACTGTGGAGTTGAATATTCTAGGTCTGCTTTCTTTCTGGGCTTGCTCCTGACCAGCGATGTGGTCTTGGTAAAGTCACCTAACCTGAATATTAGCTCCTCACACTGTGAAATGGAGAGAGTGAAGCAAATGTTCAGATACCATCGTGAAGGTCAAATGAAGTCAAATATGTCAAGTACAACAAAATTAGGAAATTAATATATTTCAGGGTGTTTTTTTTTCAATCCTGAATTTATAAAGATTTATTTAATAATATACCTTTAAGCATCCTACATTTTACAGTGGCTCTTTCAGATTTTCCAATTACCATTTCAATAAATCTTTAAAGCAAAAATAAACTTAGCCACCACTTATTATTATATAGTTAGTGGTGTTATATAAAAATATTTTCTCTCATAAGGACAGATGTCCTTTTTTTTGGCTCGTCATAGGCAATTTTGATAAATCTAAAAATGTGAAATCATTTTCTAAATACAAATATTGATATTTTTCCTTATAGTGGTCTGTATTTATTTGAAAGGATATGTTCAGTGAGTCTAATATTATGATATATGAAACTAGACTTTCAGAGACACAAAGAGCTGATCACAAGGTATCCAGCCTTTTCCATGATTTAAGACCTAGTGCCCATCCAATCTCCCTTTCATAAACACCGAAACCCAGAATTTGGTGTTCTAGCAGTGTTAATAAAACACAATCTGACAAACAAATTTAAGTAAAAAGGAATTCCATTTTTTTGATAGACAGGAAGGGAGAGGAATATAGAATCTGACAAACAAATTTAAGTAAAAAGGAATTCCATTTTTTTGATAGACAGGAAGGGAGAGGAATATAGAATCGAGCCCACTATGTGGGCATGTGCCCTGACTGGAATTGAACCATGACCTCTTGGTTCCTGGGTTGAGGCTCAACCACTGAGACAGGAATTTCATTCTTTACTCTCATTTCTAAAAATATTAAAAATATTCAAATATATACTGCAGTAGGCAGTATTTTAAGATGGCTGCCAAGACCTGTGAATATTACCTTACTAACCAACTGACTTCAAGTCAATCAAAGGGGGAATTATCCAGAATGGGCCTGACCTAATCAGACTAGCTTTTAGAAGAAGTTGTAGCCTGGAAGAGAACAGAATGACCCATGTTGTGAATTGGCTATGAGACATGAGGCAAGGAACTATGGGAAACCTGTAGACATTGAGAGTGGTTCCCAGCCACTGACAGCTAGCAAGAAAATGTGGACTTTTCAGTCCTCCAACCACAATTCTATCTTTTCATGATTAAAACATGTTCCCAATCCTTTTGGTACTTTGGGGATAGAAATAGGATCAGTCCAATCCTGGAGATGTATTACTTGAAATTTTTATATCAATCAGACTAATCCTCTAGCATCTCTCACCGTTATGCAATATACTGCAAACAGACTATTTGGTTGAAGTGCCCTTTAATCTTTCCTAGATCCCTGTCAGACTTTTATGGAAGTCCTTGTGTTCTGTGTTAGTCTCAGTCTATTGATGGTGATGCTGTCTGCTGTCTGCTTGGAATGCCTGCGGGCACTCACCTTGGCCTGCACTGCTTGTGGACAGTCCCCACTGACATTTCTCCATCTGGAGCCAATGTTGTGGCAAGAGCAGCCCTTCTGGTTCTTACTATAATTGAAAAATGCACCTCGGCAACAACTATCAGGGACATTGGAAAAACAAGGTTTAATACTCAACTCTGGAGGGTCTTGCACACCCAGGATGACAGAGCGAGGTCAAGGTGGGGGGGAGGAGAGAGAGAGAGAGAGAGAGAGAGAGAGAGAGAGAGAGAGAGAGGTGTCTCTTAAACCTGTGGTTGGGGTGCATAGGGTTTCTTGGGTTCACTATTGATTAATTTAAAACATAAGATTGGAGATTAAAGTGGAAGAAAAATGCAGAAATGCAGGGTCAGTCAAGCAGTCATTTATCTAAGTCACCCAGTGCTTTCTAAAAAGGGAACTTCACAGCTGGGTTGGGTTGGCCTGGCTGTTTATCTAGTAGCTGGCAATGTGTTTATTAGAGATGGATGTCTCTGAAATAGATACCTCAGCAATCAAAAGCTTAATGACAGGCACTTACACTACAATAAAAAACGCTAATTGTCAGACACTTACACTACAAATTGTCATTGTCTTTGTCGCTTTAGTTGTTTGTTTTATCCACTAGATTGTGATTCCTGGAAGATGAAGATTTGGTTTAGTATTTCTCTGAATTCCCAGTTCCTGGAATAGGGCCTAATAGGCAAAAGGCCTCCAATTGATGTTTTCTGAACAAACGAATGAAGGTAATAATGTCCGGCGGTTGTGGGAAATTGGAAGGGAATAATGGGGCTGTAGACTAAACATAGAACTGAGAGCTAGAAGTTTGGAAAGAAACTTGAAGAGATTATTTCCAAAGTTCTCATTAGTTACATAGTTGGTTAGTCACAAACCCAAATGTGAATATGTTGGCTGACTTCTAGTTTCTGCTTTGACTACACCAATGTAGCTACAACTATATCTACATTTAGGAAGGACATCTTAATTTTTGTTTATTGATTGATTGATTGATTTTTGGGGAGAGAGAGAGAGAGAGAGAGAGAGAGAGAGAGAGAGATCCATTTGTTGTTCCACTTATTTATGCATTCATTGTTGATTCTTATATGTACCCTGACGGGATCAAACCCACAACCTTGGTGTATCTGGATGATGCTTTAACCAACTGAGCTCCCTGACCAGGTCTAGGAAGGACATCTGAAGGAGAGGTGACAGGCAGGAGCAGGAGACAAAATAGAATAGGAAGTTCCAACTGAACTCCCCTCTGGGGAGGGGAGAGGGGCTGGAGGCTGAATTAATCATCAGTGGCCAATGACTTAATCAATCATGACTACATACTGTAGCCTCCATAAAACCCCTGAAGTCTGGGGTTCAGAGAACTTTGGGATTGGTGCTGGGAGGGTGCACACCTGGAGAGGGCACAGAAGCTCTGTGCCACTGCCCCCATGCCTTGCCTTATTGCATCTTTTTCATCTGGCTGTTCCTAAAATTTATAATAAATTGGTAGTCTAGTAAGTAAACTGTTTCCTAAATTCTGTGAGGTGCTCTAGCAAATTATCAAACCTAAAGGGGGGGGGGTGAGAACCTCTGATTTATAACCGGTGGGCCATATGCGCAGGTGACAACCTGTCTAAAGTGGGACTGAGTGCTTACCCTGTGGGCTCTACCCACAGGTAATGTCAGAATTGAATTGTAAGACACCCAGCTGGTGTAAGAGAATTGCTTGGCTGGAGAAATCTCACACATCTGGTGTCAGAACTATTGGAAATAAAATATGGAAAAGAGTTTTTCCTTTCAGTATCCATACAATGGATTTCAGTAGGGTTCATTAATGGTCCTAATTCTTCACTTCTCCATATATACAGGGTGGAGCAAAGATACGTTTACAGTTGTTTGTATGGAAAATAATACAACGACTAACAAATAATAACAATACAAGAATAAACTCTGTTTCGCATACTCACAACTGTAAACCTACCTTTACCCCACCCTGTACATGCCCATTGCCAAGTGACTGTGGTTTACCCCATGAAAGAGGCAGAGTGTATTTCCCTACTCCTTGGTTTTGTGTTCAGACACATGCCTTTACCAACAGAATGTTAACAGGCATGAGGTGACCAAAGGCTTGAAACAAGCCTGCATGATTGAGTTTGCTCCTGTTATCAGGAACAAGATGATAGACAAGCGGAGCAGAGACTAGTTTCTACAGTTGAGCCCATTCTAGGGTCTTTTGACTTTGGATGTGTGTGAGCCAGGGTGAGGGCAGTAAAACTGCTCAACTGAGCCCAGTGCAAATCAGTCTACCCACAACAATGAGATGAATACTGGTAAGTCTTTATTATTGTCTGCTGCTGAGATTGTTATATAGTACTATTGTAGGCATAATTAACTTATAGGGGATTATAGCCAGAAATAGGAAATACTGATGATGGGGAGGGATGTTGGCAAAGTTTTCTAGAAAAGGAATTGTGGGAGTTCAGGATTGCATTTCAGTGGTAGGGCAAAGCCAGTGAAATGCCACATTTGCATGTTAGACTTATAGTGGTGTCCTTTGACACATATTTCAGTTTTAGGTGGCAATATCACATTCTAAAAGTAATTAAATAATTTTCATTTTACAAGGACCAAAGAATCATGAACCAGCACATTTCCTGAAGTATGCTATGCAGACTAGGTAGGGATAAGTGGGAAATAAGATAAATATGTTTCTGACTCTTAATTATTTCTGTATAGTTGAAAAATTAGAAGAAAATCCACTTTATTAAAAGATGGAGAGCTCAGAGTCATTTGTGATATTTGCACAATGAAGGGCATTTGCTTTATGGGGAGAGATGCCACTTTACTCCATCAACACATTTGCCTGTATAATTAGAGAACTCACCGCTGCCAAATACATTATTGACTTTAAATTATGGGAGAAAATTGAAATGCTCTTGGCTGGAAAATTTTCAAATTTCTCTTGATTTAAATCGAGAGGCTCAATCCCGGGCAATCGCTTCTTTCTTCCTTCTCTCCTTCTGTAGCCAAGTCCTCTACCTCTAGCATCCTTAGATCTCTTTTCTTTCATTTCTTTGCCTCTGGCTAGGAATTTCCTTCCTTCACCTTCACTATGATCACATTCTTATTCTTCTTATTCATAACTCTTCTCCCATCTCTTTTGTTCCAAAAAATATACTGAATTTAGGTGGGTAAAAGCCAGGATCCTCAACTATCTGAGAAGAAACCAACCTGCTATAGCAAGGAGACCCCAAACTAGAGGCTCAAATAAAAGATAAATTTATTTCTCTCTCATTTAATGTTCCAGATAGAAGGAGTAGTCTAAGACAGGAAAATCCTTACCAAGTCAGCCAGGAATCCAGTTACTTCAATCATGTTGCCCCGCTACTGACTCGGGTGTTGTCCACATCTGCCTTTTTGATGCTGGTATTTTATGGCCACATTGATGTTTCAGTGTTTAGGAAGAGGAAAAAGGAAAATCAGTGGGAAAGTGATTCCCATTTAAGAAAGTGTGTAAAAGTTGCACGCATCACTCCTCTTTATATTCCATTGGTAATAACTTAGTCACATTGCCATATTTAACTGCGAGGCAGCCTGGGAAATGTTGTATCCAGTTGATTGGCCACAGGCCATGCTAAACTATTTTGGTGGGGATAGAATATTAAAAGGAAAGAAGGAGAGACTGGACATTCAGGTCATTTAGCAGGCTCTGTCACAAGGATTCTTTAATTTCCCTAGAAACGCACACATGTTTATTGCAGGAGTGCTTTTCTGTAATAGCAAGATTCTGGTGCTGGACCCATCAACTAGGCAGTAAATGGCCCCCTTCCTTAACTGAACCTGTCAACTAACTACTTAAAACTAAAAAATGAAGACATTGCATGCCTATAAAATATTGGACAAAATTATAGAATGTATTTTTTTCCTTTAGAAATACCGATTTGAAAAAAAGTTCAAGTAAAGGTTTGTCAAAGCATCCTATATAATAAAGAGGTAATATGCAAATTGACCACCACACCCTTGCACAAGATGGCCACCCTCATGTGGTTACAAGATGGCCAGCAGGGGAGGGCAGTTAGGGGTGACCAAGCTGACAGGAAAAGGCAGTTGGGGGTCCCAGGCCTGCAGGGGAGGGCAGTTGGGGCAACTGGGCCAGCAGGAAAGGGCAGTTAGGTGTTGATCAGGCTGGCAGGGGAGTGGTTAGGGGGTGATCAGGCTGGCAGGCAGAAGCAATTAGAGGCAATCAGGCAGGCAGGCAGGCAGGCAGGTAGGTGAGTGGTTGGGAGCTAGCAGTTCCAGATTATGAAAGAGATGTCCGACTGCCGGTTTAGGCCGGATCCCATAGGATCGGACCTAAACCGGCAGTCGGACATCCCCGAGAGGTCCCAGGTTGGAGAGTGTGCAGGCTGGGCTGAGGGACACCCCCCAGTGCATGAATTTCGTGCACCGGGCCTCTAGTATTAATATATTTTCTTATCTCTAACTAGAGGCCCGATGCACAAAATTATGCAAGGGTAGGCCCTTGCAGCCCCGGCTGCCTTGGCCCTTGTGGCTCCGCAGGCCTGCTCCCTGCCCACTGGTCATTCTGCTGTCTGGTCTAATTACCATATTAGCTCTTTATTATATAGGATTCTGTGCCACCAAATGCTAAAGCATCCTGGAGTTGTTTTTTTCTTATATAATTGCAACAATAAAGATCCTCAAATAATTTTCTAGTTTATCTGGAAAAACTTTGGGGGGGATTTGAAAGGAATGGAACCTTTTCATTGCATTTTGTTGCATCTATTTCTTTTTTTCTGTTCTATTTAATTCCACACTATTGAGTTCCTCCCTCCATCCCTTCCTTTTTTATCCCTCCTTGCCTTCCTCCTTTCCTTCTTTAGTTTCTATTATAGCAATTAAGGTTCAGTCAGGAAGCATAAATTATTCAATTATTTATTATTAAACAAATCTATTGAAGTATAATTGATTTACAGTAAACTGTGCATATTTAATGTGTAAAATTTGATGTTTTGACATATGCGTACACCTGCAAAAACATCACCACAATCAGGATAATGAGCATCTTAATCACATCAATAGTTTCCTGTGCCCCTTTATAATCTCTCCTCCCCAGCCTCATCCTCAGGTAAGCACTGGTCTGCTTCTTGTCACTGTTGATCAGTTTGCATTTCCTAAAACTCTATATAGATGAAACAATGCAGTATGAGTTCCTTTTTCCTGTCTTCTTTCATACATTGTAATTGTTTTGATTTCATCCATTTATAGCATGTATCAATAATCCATTCTTTTATATTGCTGAATAGTTTTCACATGTAGATGTATCAGTTTATTTAATCACCTGTTGAGGGACATTTGGGTTGTTTCCAGTTTTGGGCTATCTACACTAATAAAAGAGAAACATGCAAATTAACCATCACTCCATCACTCCGCCACTCCGCTACACTTACCAGCCAATCAGAGCGACTATGCAAATTAACCCAACAAAGATGGCAATTAATTTGCATATGCAGGCGCGGAGCAAAGACTGAAGACGACTGAAGATGGTGGTGGCCACGGAGCTGGAAATTAACCCAACAAAGATGGCAATTAATTTGCATATGCAGGCACGGAGTGAAGACTGAAGATGACTGAAGATGGTGGTGGCCACGGAGCTGGAGCAAGCAGGAGGCTTGGGTTGCTCCCGGCGATGGAGGAAACCAAGCTTCCTGCCGGCCCTGGACTCCACTCAAGGGGGGCCTGGGTCGCTGGGGGGGACCCAGGCTTCCAGCCAACCCTGGCCTCTGCTTGAGGAGCTGGAAAAAAAAAGGAGGGGCTCTGGAGGAAGTGGGCGGCACCTTAGGCATTGTGGCGGGCAAGCCGGCTCCCTGTGTGCTGAGGGCCTGGGAGGACCCCACCGACAGAGGTAGCACTGCCTGGCAAGGAGGGAGTTTCAGTGGCAGAGGCCCCCTCTAAGCGGCCACCCTCGCTCTCGCCCTCGCCACTGGCTGATCCTGGGTGCAGCCTCCTGGCCCAGAAGGTGCACGATTGCAGGGACAGCCACCATGGCGGGTCACATTGATGTCCTCCTGGCTGCACCACGTGGGTTTGCAGATCTGCGCAGGCCTCCGCTGAGTGCATTCTCTCCCCTACCCTCATGTGTGAATGTCCCCCAGTGTGCTGTCACCCATGCCTGCCTGCAACAGTCCCGGACCATGGTGTGCGCACGTTCCCCCTGCCCCTCCGCTGCACTTCCCTCAGTCCCACTGACCCTGAAATGCCCTCCCTGACCTGTTTCTGGCGAGGCCTCTATGAAGATCCTGCCCTCCGAGCGCGCCTGGCTCGGGAGGAAGCGGGTGGCACCACAGGCATCTCGGCGGGCAGCCCGGCTCCCTGTGTGCTGAGGGCCTGGGAGGACCCCCACCAACAGAGTTAGCACCTGCCCAGCGACCAATGGCCCTGCCCCCTCCCAGCCGGGAAAGAGGAAGAGGGAGGCAGGGAGGCAGGGAGGCAGGGAGGCAAGGAGGCCTGGAGGACTGCTGAGAAAAACAAAGAGAGACAGAGACTGGGAAGGAGAGATGGAAACAAAACAGACTGGGCCTGAAGAGGCCTGGATGGAAGGGAGGGCGAGCAGAGGGTGGAGCAGCTCCCACTGGCCCCACCCCCTAGGAAGAGGGAGACAGGGAGGCAGGGAGGCCTGCTGAGAAAAACAGAGAGAGACAGAGACTGGGTGAGATCAGGCCAGCAGGGGAGGACAGTTAGGGGTGATTAGACAGGCAGAGGCAGTTGGGGGTGAGATCAGGCCGGCAGGGGAGAGCACTTGGGGGCGATCAGGCAGGCAGAGGCAGTTAGGGGAGATCAGGGAGGCAGGCGGAGAGGTTAGGGGCAATCAGGCAGAGGCAGTTAGAGATCAGGCAGGCAGGCAGCGAGGTTAGGGGTGATTAGGCAGGCAGGCAGGCAGAGGGGTTAGGGGCAATCAGGCAGAGGCACTTAGGGGTGATCAGGCAGGCAGGTAAATGAGTGGTTAGGAGCCAATGGTCCCAGATTGCTAGAGGGATGTCCCCGATTGGAGAGGGTGCAGGCTGGGCTAAGGGACCCCCCATCCCCATGCACGAATTTTGTGCACCGGGCCACTAGTTATAAATAAAGCTTCAGTGAGCACTCATGTACTGGTCTTTGAATGGATATATGCTTTTATTTCTTTTGAGTAAATACCTAGGCTGGAATAACTGGATTATATGGTAGGCATAGATCTAACTTTTTAAGAAACTGTAAAATGTTTTCCAAAGTGATTGTACCAGTCTTTTTTAACTTTTGCCTCTCCAATAGTGGTATCTAGTGGTATCTCACTATGGTACAATGACTAATGTTGCTGCACTTTCACTGGCTTATTTACCATCTGTATGTATTATTTGGTAAAGTGTCTTTTTTATTGATTTTTGTTTGGGTTTTGTTTTCATTTTTTTCTAAGTGTTGCTTTTTGTTTATTGATCAGACATAGTGGCTTTGATTTCTAGATGTGTTTTCTTATTATTTAACTTCTCCTGAAGTTCTATAGTTTTAGGTTTTACATGTAAGTCTATGATCAATTTTGAATTAATCTTTGCATTTGGTGTTGTTCCAGTACCATTTGTTGAAAATAGTTTATTTTTTTCTCCACTGAATTGAATTTGTATTTGTGTTGAAAATGAGTTTTCTATACATTTGTGGGTCTATTTCTTTATTCTGTTTTATTTGTGAATCATTATGTCAACACCACGCTCTCTTTATCACTGCATCTTTATGTCATGAAATCAAACAGTGTTTTTTTTCTCCAACTTTGTCCTCCTTTTTCAAAGTTGCTTTGATTATTATAGGTCTTTTGCATTTTTACATGAATTCTAGAATAAACTTGTAAAATTTTTGTAAAAAATTCTATTTGGATTTTGATTGCAATTGCTTTGAATCCATAGATTAATTAAGGAAGAATTAACATGTTAAAAAAATAGAATCTTCTGTTCCATGAACATAGTATGTCTTTCCATTTATTTATGTCATATTCAATTTTTTAAAGTAATGTTTTGTAATTTTTATTGTACAGGTTTTCCATATATTTTGTCCCATTTATCTCTAGGTATTTCACATATTTTGAATCTATTGTAAACTGATTGTTTTTAAAGTTTAATTTCTGATTATTTATTGCTAGTGTATAAAAATATAATTGGTTTTACTTGATTTATCTAGTGTACTAAAACTTGCTAAATTCATTGATTGATTATAGTAACTTTTATAAATTTACTAGAAGCCCAATGCACAAAATTCATGCAAGAGTAGGCCTTCCTGCTGGCACTGGCTTCCCTCTGGCACCTGAGACCCAGGTTTCCTTTGCAGAGAGAGGCCCTGCCCACCTGCCGCAGCCCGCCGGTCACTGGTTGGTTGTCTGGGCCTCCCTCTTTGGGGCGATCGTGGAACCCCCCACCCATAGATCGCCCCACCAGCCGGTGGCATGGGCCTCCCTCTGCAGGGGGATCATGGGGCGATGGCGGGGCCCCCGACCAATTGCATTGCACCTGCCTTGGCTGGCTTGGTGCCAGTGGGTGTCATAGCATGGTCATTCAGAAGGTCGTCAGGTCTAATTAGCATATTACACTTTTATTATTATAGACTGTACTTTCTACATAGATGTTTATTGTCCACAAATAAAGACAGTTTTACTTCTTCCTTTCTATCCTTGATATTTAAAAATTTTTAATGTTGCCTTTTTTCACTGGCTAGAATCTTGAGTAAAATGTTGAATAACAATGAGGAGAGCAGACATTCTTGCTCTGTTACTAATCTTACAGAGAAAGCATTCAGTCTTTTCTCATTAAGTATGATGTTAGTTGTTGGGTTTTTGTAGGTGCCATTTACTCCTTTTATTCCTAGTTTTCTGGTAGGTTTTTTTCAGGAATGGATGTTGCATTAGGTTAAATGCTTTCCTTGCATTTGTTAAAATGATAATGTGGCTTTTATCTTTTAGTTTGTTAATGTTTAGTTTGTTACAAACATTGTATTCCTGTAATAAGCCCCACTTTTATGTATAAATATATATTTTATGTATTATTAAGTCATGCTATATTATCCTTTTCATATATTGTTGGATATTGAATAGTAGCTTTATTGGCATATAATTTGGATACCATAAAGCTCACCTATTTAAAGTATAAAATTGAGTGATTTTAATTATCTTAGAGTTGTACAACAATCACCATAATCTAACTTTAGAATATTTTTCATGACCCTCCCCCCAAAAGAAATCCTGAACCCATTATCGATCTCCCTCATTCAACCCTCCCACACAACACTAGGCAATCATTAATCTAATTTATGTTTCTATAGATTTGCCTTTTCTAGACATTTCATATATTAAAGCATACAATATATTGTCTTTTGGCTTCTTACACTTTGCATATTGTTTTTGAAGCTCAGCTACTTTGTAGAATGTGCCAGTTAATAGTTAAATAATAGTTAATTGCTGGAATATATGGTAACTATGTTTAACATTTAGAGCAACTAAAAACTATTTTCCAAAGTGGCTGCTCCATTTTGAATCCCCACTAGTAATGTATGAAGGGTTGATTGGCTAAAATTTGTTCAGAATGTATTCATCTATGCTCACAAAGGGTTATCAGTTGTTTTCTTGTAATGTCCTGTCTGGTTTTGGTATCAGGGTAATTATAGCCTCATGGTCTTAGTTAGGAAATAGTCTCTCCTCAATTTTTTGAAGGAGTTTGTGAAGATTGGCATTATTTCAGATTATCTATTTCTTCATATGTAAAATTTGATAATTTTATCTTTCAAGGAATTTGACCATTTCATCTAATTTGAATTTATTGGCATATAACTGTTCCATCTTCTCAAAGAACAAATTTTTGTGGTGTTCTCCATTTATTTTCTACTTAGTTGATTTCCACTAAAATCTTTATTATTATTATTATTATTATTATTATTGTTATTGTTATTTTTCTTCTACTTACTTTGCTCTTATTTTCTAGTTTTTTAATGTGCAAAGTTTATTTGAGGCCTTCTGTCTTTTTTAAAGATAGGCATTCAGTGCTAAAAAGTACTAAGGTAATGGCATCCCCCAAACTTTGATATATGAGGTTTTCATTTTCTTCCAGCACAGTCAAAACATTTCCTAATTTCCCCTTTGAAAAATTTCTTTGATCCATGGGTATTAGAAATGTGTTATTTACATTTCAAATATTTAGGCATTTTTCAGAAATGTTTTTGTTCCTGAATTCTAATAAAATTCCATTGTGGTCAGAGAACATATTTTTGAATTCATTGAAAAATTTTAATGACCCAGAGATATGACATATCCCAGTAAATATTCAGTGTGCATTTTAAAAACATGTTTATTCTGCTGTTGTTGCCTGGAGTGTTGTATAAATGTCAATTAAATCAAGTTGGTTGAAAGTGTTGCTTAAATCTATGTCCTTTACTGCTTTCCCTTCTACTGATTATTGCTATGGACTGAATTGTGTCACCCACAAACTCTTATGTTGAAGTCCTAACCCCCAGTGGGATGGTATTTGAAGACACCAGAGAGCTTGCATGCCCTCTTGCTCTCTCTCTGCCAGGTGAGGACACAGCTAGAAGGTGGCTGTCTGCAAACCAGAAAGAGAGCTGTCACCTGTACCTGACCATGCTGACACTCTGATCTCAGACTTCCTGCCTCCAGAACTGTGAGAAAGCAACTTCTGCTCTTTAAGTCACCCAGGCTGTGGTATTTTGTGATGGTATCCTGAGTTGACAAAGACAGTTATTGAGAGAGAGGTATTGAAATATCCAATCAAAATTATTATTTTTCTATCTTCAGTTCTGTCAACTTTTGCTTCCTATGCTTTGAGGCCCTAATATTGGGAGAGCCTCATGTAAATGTAAAAATGTAAAAACTAAATGTAAAAACTAAAATTTTAAAACTCCTAGAACAAAACATAGAAGCAATTCTTTGTGATCTTGGGCAGGCAAAAGTTACTTAGGGCACAATAATCATGATTCAGAAAGAAAAAAATGGATAATTTTGGATTCCTCAGAATTAAAATCTGTTTTTATACAAATGAAAGGGGAAGGCATGGACTGGGAGAAAATATAACAGTACATAAAACTGATAAAAAATATTGCATCCAGACTATATAAATGAACTCTTATAACTTAATAGAAGACAACTTATAAAAAAGGGAGGGGGAGGTTAAAATATTTGAACAGGTACTTTACAAAAGAAGATATATGACTGGCCAATTAACAAAAAGATGCGAAAAATCATTAGTCATTAGGAAATGTAAATTAAAACATAATACTTAACAAAAGGAAGATAAACAATCCAATCAAAAAATGGGCAAAGGACCTAAATAGACACTTTTCAAAAGAGGACATACAGAAGGCCAAGAGACATATGAATACCTGCTCAAAGTCACTAATCATCCGAGAGATGCAAATCAAAACGAGAACGAGGTACCATCTCACACCTGTCAGAATGGCTATCATCATCAAATCAACAAATGAAAAGTGCTGGCGAGGATGTGGAGAAAAAGGAACCCTCTTGCACTGCTGGTGGGAATGCAGACTAGTGCAGCCACTGTGGAGAACAGTATGAAGTTTCTTCAAAAAATAAAAAATGGAACTCCCATTTGACCCAGCAATCCCACTTCTAGGAATATATCCCAAGAAACTAGAAACACCAATCAGAAAGGACATGTGCACCCATATGTTCATAGCAGCACAATTTACAATAGTTAAGATTTGGAAACAACCTAAGTGCCCATCAGCAGATGAGTGGGTTAAAAAACTATGGCACATCTATACAATGGAATACTACACTGCTATGAAAAAGAAGGAACTCTTGCCATTTGCAACAGCATGGATGGACCTGGAGAGCATTATGCTAAGTGAAATAAGCCAGTCAGAGAAAGATAAATATCACATGATCTCACTCATTTGTGGAATATAATGAACAACATAAACTAATAAACCAAAATAGAGCCAGAGGAAAAAATATTTTAGAATATATAGAAGTAATCCTGTTATTTCCAGATTTTTAATATTTTCTACAACTTTTGTGATATTATACTACATTAATACAGTTTTGGTAATATTATTATATTTAAAATATTTTTTCTTGAAATATTAATTTTTATTGCATGTAACATTATTATATTTAAAATCATTTTCTTGAAATATTAATGTTTATTGCATGTAACATTAAAAAAATAAAAATATATAGGTTTTTACATTAAAAAGATAATAAAATACTCATGTAAACCCAGAGAAATGACTAAAATTACAAGGCTGATCACACCAAGTGCTGGTGAGGATGTGGAGTAACTGGAACTTGCAAACACTGATGATGGGAATATAAAATGGTACAACCTATTCAAAACAGGTTGACAGTTTCTTATAAAGCTAAGTGTACAACTACCAAATGACTCACCAATTTCACTACTAGACGTTTATTCAAAACAAATGAAAACAAATGTCCATTCAGTGACCTGTATGTGAATGGCATAGCAGTTTTATTTATATTGTCCCCAAACTGGAAACAGCCATATGTCCAATGGCAGGTGAATAGATAAGTAAGCTATGGTGCATTAATACAAAGAAGTAGTTATCAGCATTAAAAAGAAAATTGCTGATTCTTATAACTACATGGGAAAATCTTAATGACAGTATCCTGAATGAATGAAGCCAGACATAGAAAAGTACATACAGTATATTTTCAATTTCATGAGATAATTCTAGTAAAGGCAAAAGTAGAAAAGAGAAAACAGATTATTTGTTTTCTGAAACCTTGTTTGGGGAGAGGTATTTATTGCAAAGGAGCACAAAGTTACTTTTGGGGTGATGAAATTATTTGTATTTCAATTGGAATGATAATTATTATATGTTAAAAGTCATAAAACTGTACAATTAAAATGGTAACATTTTATTTTACATAAATTAAACTCAATAAAGTTGATTAGAAAGAAAAATTAGAGGAGCATTTTGAAATGGATTTAAATCTTTGACCTCAGTGGAGGGGCCCCAGTTGCCTGGTATTGGTGTCACTGGGGCTGCTTCCACCAGGGTGGGAAAAAACACCCCAATATGGATGCTGCTGCTGTACCAGGAATAGCACGGCCAGAGGTGAGGAAGCATTCTTAAGGTACTGTTCCTCTAGGAATCGGGAGCAGACAGGATGTCCCCAGGAAGCAAACAAGAATGCACAATTGCTGGCTTCCTCCTCCAGCCCTGTGTTCTCCCTTTAGTGACCCCTGGAGCAGAAGGTGGGTACAGGCCCAGCCTCATGCAGTAAGAGCAGAGTGGGTTTGGAGCTGAGGGGCAGTTGCCTAAGAACGGCACACTCATCATTGGAATAATTCCTGTGATCCTAAAAAAAATGGCTATATATGAAAGCCTATTATATTTAAAACATTAGGTTTTTGTTCTTCATCAGCTGATCCTCCATTAATAAAATATTTATTGAATAGCTAGCAAAAACAACCAATCAGTACAGCACAGTTTATCTTGGTTATAATTACTTCATTGTGTGTAAGTAAGAACTCTTTCATTGAGGTTTCTGATTTGCAGTGGGTTCCTGAAAGGTTTTATGAACTTGATGTCACTGAATATTATTATCAACTAGAGGCCTGATGCATGAAATTCTGCAAGGGGCTTGGCCCTTGAGGCCCCATGACCCCGCCCCCTGCCCACTGGTTGTTCTGGAAGGTAATTCTGGAAGGTTGTTCCGCTGTCTGGTCTAATTAGCATATTAGCTCTTTATTATATAGGATAGGATTCTCGGGAGACACAGGTTAATGTGATGCTGCATGTGAGAAGTAGACATTCAAGTTGTTTTTCAAGGTCATATCTACTCTCTTTGAATGACAGACACAGGTAATCTATACTAATAAAAAGGTAATATGCTAATTATACTGGGTTGACTGGACATCTTCTGGTCACCTGGTCCTCCTGCTGGACAAAGCCATGGTGGCGGGGGCCAAGGCAGAGGTGGTTAGGGGCGATCAGGTTGGCAGGGGAGGGCAGTTAGGGGCTACCAGCCTGGCAGACAGAGGCAGTTAGGGGCGATCAGGCAGGCAGGCAGGTGAGTGGTTAGGAGCCAGCGGTCCTGGATTGGAGAGGGTGCAGTCCAGGCTGAGTGACTCCCCCCCATGCACGAATTTCATGCACTGGGCCTCTAGTATACCATAACTCTAAAAGGTGCTGGATCAGTGTTTCACCAGGTCACAATTTCATCATCCAGTGGCTAGTGTCTAAAAATTTACAGCTGCAGCAGAGACATTGATATTAAAAACAAACAAAAACTGGCACATTTCCTTATCTGTCAAGCAGTGTGCTGAGCTTTATAGGATGGAAAAGGGTGGTGAGGTGAGCATTTGCCTTCTAGGAACTTACAGTTTTGCGGGGAAGATAAAGCATGTGCATCAATAGCTCTAACAAAGATGAAGATGAGCTATGGCTATTCTAGGACGATGAGAAAAAAATTCTGAGGGTGGTCAGATGGAGGATGAATCATTTCAGATGGGGTTGGGAGCTCTTCTTTGGGGAAGTGGTATTTCAACTGGTAACTACCTTTTCTTCTTTTCTGAGTCCTCTGAAAGGCTTCCTCTTTTGGGGAAGGCTTCCCTGATCCCCAAAGCAAATGGGTGGATGGTCCTTCTGCTCTGTTTCTATGAAGTCAGACCTAACCCTCATTGAACACTATTATTATGGGCCAGGCAGGCACTGGCCTAAGTCCCAATGCAGGCATCATTGCTTGTAACCTTCACAGTAAGTTGGTCCTGTTGTCCTTCATGGTACCAAGGAGGAAGGGGAGGATAAGTAAGTTGCTTATTGATGGAAAAAAATGCCCAGATTCCAATCTAGGTGACCAGACCGTGCACTGATTTATCACCGCAGACTGCTTTTTGCCCTCTTTCCCTGTGAATGAGCCTGAGCTAGCCTTCTGAGTAATGGGAAGCCACGTGGATGAGAACCCTGGTGACTGTGGACACGCAAGGGAGGCCCAGCTGAGATCAGATGAGCTGAGACAAATCTCTGACCTACAGTTTTATGAGCAAAATAAATGGTTGTTGTTTTAAGACATTAACTTTTCGGGTAGTTTGTAAGGCAGCAAAGCTAACTGATAGATAATCCCAGCTCTGCTACTTACTATGTAACTTTGTGCAAACCATTTAATCAATAAATTCACTTTCTTTCCTTGTGACATGGGGGTGATAATAACATATTATGGGACAATTGGGAAGGTTTCATGAAATAATGCACATAAAACAGAGCCACGGTGCTGGGTACATGGCGAGGGCTCAATAAACTGGAGCTATTACGATGACAATTTCAGGCCTTTTCAGCTTGTCCGCTTTGTCTAATTGTTGATTCTATGTGAAAAAATGGTGAGGAGGTTATTGCTTAACAGGGCACGGATGTTTTATTAAGAAGCTGTCTTAATTTTGCTGCTAGCATGATGCCTCATGCAGGGGGCAGAGATTTTGTTAATTAAAAATTTAAAAGTACACAGTTGCCTCTTTGGAATAAGTCTATATGTAACTCTGCGAAGCTGAAGCTCCGAAGCAGAGGATATTCACAAAGGTGTGGCTTGAATAACAATTGCGGTTCACACAGAATGTACGTTGTATTTGAGATGTTGTGGATGAGATTATGTCAAAAAGTGCCGGATAATAAATGGCTGAATCTCATCAGTTCACATAAAATCGACGTGCGGGGCCATATTCCAGATGCTTGATTGCCGTTCTTTAATATAACGAGCTGCCAATTCCTTCCTCCAGCACAGGACTGACAGACTGTAATGCAATCTGTTGGTGCTGTTTGACGGTGATTCTCAGGCATTGCCTCCGCCGCTAAGGAGTGGAAACCTAAGCACGAGGCTTTGCAGGGGGAACTGGGTGTCAGTGTTGGGTGTCAAGGCCATTCCCATCGATATTAGGAAATATAAACTATCAGTTAAAGAGTGGGATTTGTGGAGCTTCACAAGGAAGCAGAAACTGGCTAAGAATATTACACAGAGCAGCCGACAATTAAATTACAGTGTGTATTTTACCGAACAAGATGCCATCATCGGAGACAAAGGAAAGCTGATAAAAATGAATTATGGGGAGATTAAATGACCATAAAACCTCAGGTTTGATGAAGCCTGTATCTTTAAATCTTTTGCAAAGATGAGTCTGGGGAGGAGAGGTTTGGAGTGGCTAGGAAGGTAAGCTTGCATTTGGAGTATGTAAGAAAGAACACAGGGGAGGAATAAGCTCATAATGCTACTGATTTCTGGTTAGTAAATATAGTTGCTTTAAGTTGATATTTAGATCTTATTTTATTTACTCAAATTATAAAAATAGTACATGTACACAGGTGGTAGTGTTGTACAGTGGTTAAGATTTGGAGTTGGCCTACCTGTGCTCAAATCTTTCAGAGCTGTGGTATTTGAGAAAGGTTATTTCATCTCTTTAAGACCTACATATATAATTAGGGATAATAGTATACTTCATATGTTTGTTTTGAGAATAAAATGAAATAAAGCATGGAAAGTGCTTAAAACAGATATTAACTATTAACTATTGGAGAAAATTTGGAAAAGAGTAAAGATAATAAATAAGAAAAAATATCACCCATCATCTAGAAAAGCATTTACCATCAATTTTTGGATGTATTTCCTCTTGGAGTTTATGTCTTTTTAAAAAGGATATTGGTGAACTCAAACAAACTCAGAGAAGATGGCATCTCTATTAGAAAGTTTCGAGAAAATGGAAAATAAGACGGTTAATTCAAAATGAATGAAAATATGTATATTAGAGCAGGTAGGTTTTTAAAAAGAATAGAAATTCAGAAGATGCACTGGGATTGAAGAATATTTGACCATGCAGAAATCAGAAATAGTGAGATATCTATATATAATGTCTTCATAAAAATATCATGACATAAGGGACAAAGGCCAGTTGCAGGAAAATGCATACAACACTTATGTTACAAATAAAATCAAAAATTTCTACGAGCAGATAATATGAAATTGAATAGGAAAAAACTCAAATGATTCAAACTAAACTGGGTGGTGGAGAGTGGGGATTGGGGACTCACTTTATCTATACTTTCGAATTATTTACAAGAACGAGACAGTCATGTATTGTTTTGTATGATTATTAATAAATTGAAAAGATTAAAATGTACATAAACATTGGTATAAACTTATAGGATTTTATAGGAGAGAAATGGCACTTTTGATTGGTTGGACATATTTTCAAAGAAGTATTTAATTTAGTAAAAGGCATTGTAAAACATTCAGCACCAGTAAGCAAGTTCATTTACGAACAGAAACATACCCAAATATAAAATAGGTTTTTCAGCTTTGATTCAGACGTTTGACTCTAACTTCATTAAAGAGATTAAATATTTTTTTTAAGGATCAGAATTGCTGGCTTGCTTACATTTTTACAGGAGGAAGATTTTCAAGATTTTGATAACAGTTATTTAGAGGTTCAGCATGTGGTGACTCAGGTCCTTTGCAGCTTGACTCTTGCTTTGCTCATCTGGGTTTCCAGTTTCTTTCAGGAAATTCTAGGAATCCATAACCAGGGGTAGGGAACCTTTTTCTTGCCAAGCGTCATTTAGATATTTATAACATCACTTTCGGCCATATAAAATTATCAACTTAAAAATTAGCTTCCTATATTTTGTCAAACATTTAATTAACTCTCCCCTAATGCCTTGGCAGGGCCAGACAAATGATTTTTCAGACCTTATAAGGCCCATGGGCCAAACGTCCCCCACCCCTGCACTGGACCAATGGCTCTTTTTCCCCCTCAGCTTTATTGAGATATAATTGACATATACATTTGTGTAACTTTAAGTGCAACAACATGTGTTTTTAAAATCTTTATCCAAAGGCATGCTTAGAGAGAGGAAGGGGGACAAACATCAATGGATTGCCTTCCATATGTGCCCTTACCTGAGATCAAACCAGCAACCCAAGTATGTGCCCTGACCAGGAATCGAACCGACAACCTTTTGGTGCAAAGGAAAATGCTCAACCAACTGAGCCACTGAGCTGGCAAGTTACACAACATGTTGATTTGAAATAATCACATAATGCAAAATGATTAGCATCATAATGTTAGTTAGCACCCACATCACGTCACAGAATTACCATTCTGTTTTTTGTGGGGAGGAATTTAAGACCTACTCTTTTAGCAGCTTTCAAGTATATACTAGTAATACAGTATTTTAGCTATAACCACCATGCTATACACTAGATCCCAAGAACTTATTCATCTTATAACTGAAAGTTTGTACTTCCCTTTTCTCCCTACTTCCCAGCCACTGGTAGTCACCATTCTGGTATGTTTCTGTGAGTTTGGCTTTTTTCAGATTCCTCACATAAGTGACATCACACACTATTTGTATTTCTCTGTGTTATTATTTCACTTAGAATAATGTCCTCAAGTTCCATCCATGTTGTGACAAATGACAGGATGCCTTTTCTTATGGCTGAATAATATTCATACATATGAATAATATTTTCTTGTTTCTGATGTTAAGTTTAGAAAAATAGGAGTTTCTGGTGGGCTGAATTTGAATGGTTAATTCCTTGGCCTGTTCAATAAATTATAGATTTATATGTTATTACATATTGCTTCTAGGGAGGCAGTAAAGGTTCAATAAAATTGACAGATTTTAAACCCCAATTTGACAACATCATTCTCCTGTTTCAAGTTTTTTGAGCTATATGCCCACTTTTACTATAATTTCGAGCATTTGAATTTAGAGATACAAACTTACCTTCAATTATTCATGTATTCACTTTCCCCCTGCAAGTATATATTGAGAATTTACATGTACCAGTCAAATAATAATTTTTAAATGTGAATAACTGTCCTCAAAGTGCTGAACATAAAAAATGTAAATGCTATCTATTAAAATCCTTCTTAGCCTCAAGTGAAATTGCTCACTCATATAATCAGTCCCATTAGGCAGTGAAGATTTGATGGTTATTTAATAAATTTCAGTCATAAGGTCAAATAGACAGCTGATGCTGCAGAGCTGGTTTCCTGGATCAAATGATCTGGTTTTGTTAGCCACAAAGACCAAGTTAATCGAGAATTTGCAGATATCTACTTCATTTTGTGTTGGGTGGACACAGCAGAGACGGGCAAGGAAGCTGAGTTTTAAAAGGCAGGATGATTCCAAAGAAAGGATGACACTGTGGGAATGAACACAGTGTCACGTGGAAGAGCATCGATTACACAAAGCCAGATGGCGCTGGGTGATGGACAAGGAGGACCAGGTATCTAAGGCTCAAAGAGAGTCAAGGAGTCTGCTGGAAAGCGGCACAGAGGGCACTTGCCAAATGGTTAGTCTTTGGGGAGAAGTCTGAGCTGTGCTGGTGAAACAGGAAGATTCAGTGTAAGATGGAGTGAGCAGATCTCTGAGTCTTCTCTGCTCTCAGATTTGGCACTTTTGATTGATGCCTAGAGTTAGTGACTGGGATGCCTAGCTATAGATTTTGGGATGGAGCATCCAGGACAGTTTTTAGGTGTAGAGATGGGCCAGAAATCCTAGATTGTTCAGGATTTCAGGCTGTGGTCCTTAGGTGCAGGGTCTATGTCTAGTTCACCGTTGTATCCTGGGGCCAAGTCCTGACCCCAGATCTAAGAGAGTCACTAAAAGTGGTTGGATGCCTGCATCTTTTGTTTCCCTTATTACTTTTCAGATAAAGGTCCCTCCTGGGTAAACTCTCCCCATAATTGGGAAGAACAAGAATATCAGAGAAAAGGCATTTGTTTCAGCAGAGATATTTTACCCTGGAACATCATCTTTAAAATTTAATAACAGACACCTGACCATGGTACAATAGGTTTAAAGAACTTTAAAGGGTTTCATTTTTTTGTTACAAATATAACTTCTTGCACTGTACATACTGATTTATTTAATATATATTAAAGTCATCAGAGGTTATTTTTAAAAATTTTCAAAAAAATTTTGGGAAAAATATCTTGACTAGAGCATATAAGCCTGATACCCCCCTACTCCCCAAAACATTCATATGTCAGCTTGGAGTGTGGGATGGGGGAGAAAAATCTGAAAGACTGAACAGTTTTTTTGGAATCATCCAAGAAGACACTAAGATACCTAAGGAAATATCAAACACAAATCTCTCTCAAACTTTTAATGATGGGGAGGGAAACTGGCCTATGCTCCCTGGATGGGCTGGAGTCAGTTGGGTAGGAGGATTGCCTTTGTCTCTTCCAGCCCGAGCTCCTCGTCATTCTCTCTATACCCTTCCCCACTTCTGAAAGACCAGACTAATGAGGCATGAGGTTGCAGTAGGGCCTTCACTTCATGCAGCTGACTACACTTGTGCCATCTCAGTGTAGGTAGGCTTACAAAACTGCCTGCTCCTTCTCCTTTGCCTCCGATACCTTCTTCTTCAAGACAGCTCATATGTTACTTGCTCTCAAGTTCTTCACTTCCCTAGGCAGGATTTCCCTTCTGGGCACACTGTGTTGTAATGATTTGCTTTATGTCTATCTCCATGGCTAAGCTGTGAGTCGGTAAAGAGAGCACTTTCTGATTTACTGTTGTATCTCCAGTGACAAGTAAGGGCTTGACCTATAGAAAGCGTTCAATAAACTGAGTGACTAAATTACTTAGACTTTGAAGTCTCTGCATTGGGAACCTGTGGCTTTTCAGCATTGACTGTGAAAGGGACATTCTAAGGTCAGAATGAAAAATCCATGTATTGAGCCCAACAACTGAAGACACTGAGTGGAGTTCAGGCTAGTGTAAAGAGCTCCACAAAAGGTTTGCCCAACTGCTCTAAAAGAAGGCTGATCAAAGTGATTCTAACATACCACATGCAGAAAAGACACTGCTTCTGGCCACTGCCCCATTATCTTAGGATAGTCAAGTAAAAAATCCAATTACTTAGATTTATACAGTGCTTTATAGCTTCTGAGTACTTTTTCTAATTGATTTCACTCGATACTTATAAAATACTGTGAAGTAGGTATAGATTTCAATTCCCATTTTAGAGATGTAAAAAGTGAGGGTCAGTGATGATGAATGATTCTCCTGGGTCACAGAAACAGTGCTTTCTTCATTCCACTTTGGCTCTGAGGAGATGCTGTCTTGTTACCTGTCTAAGCAGAGCCATCATATACCTCCTGTGATGGAATAATAAGAACTACCATTTTTCAAATGGCCATTTTGTGTCAGATGCTGGGTCAAACACTGTGCATTGACTCATTTAATGCTCACCAAATGCACTGCTATTATTCCCATTTCATAGATGTGGAAACTAAGGCATAGAGAAGTTAATCAACTTGTGCACAGCCACACAGCTGCTAGGCAGCAGTGCTGAATGTAGAATTCAGGCAGTCTGAGTTCAAAGGACACATTCTTAACCACTCTAGCACACGGTCTTGCGAGAATACAGGTTCTAACATTAGATCACCATGTTTAGAATGCTGGCTGCTACTCTTGCTAACTGGGTAGCCTTGGCCAGTTTTCTGATTTATAAAACGAGGTTAAAAATAAAGCCAGGAATAAAAGAATGAAATATGCCAACATGCCTGACACATAATAAATGTTCAACAAATGTTAGTTGTTATTTTGGCAGCAGATATTCTTTTTTCCATTCCTAGATGACTTGATGGTAGGCAGTGATGGGAAGTCAATTCTTGGAATGTTGAGTATTTGATTAATGAAATCAGAACATACCAGATGAGAACAGAGCCATGAAATTCACTCTAAAGAGACAATGACGTCCTAGCAGGTTTGGCTCAGTGGATAGAGCCTCGGCCTGCGGACTGAAAGGTCCCAGGTTCGATTCCGGTCAAGGGCACTTGCCCAGGTTGTGGGTTCGGTCCCCAGTAGGGGGAGTGCAGAAGGCAGCCAAATGGTGATTCTCTCTCATCATTGATGTTTCTCTCTCTCTCCCTTTCCCTCTCTGAAATCAATAAAAATATATTTTAAAAAAAGGAGACAATGACTCCCAGGCTCCCAAACCTGATCAAAGTTTAACCAATAGGGTGTGAAAGAGTATGAGAATGGGAGAGCAAAGCTCAGCATGGAAACCCATAAAAATGTTTAGAGAGGCCACAATAGGGTGTATGCATCCAATACTATTAGGGGAGATAGTGACCCAACCTGGCTATGCTCCTATCTGGTTACTTGGAGGATATATCAATTTGAGGTTAAGCATGAATCTGACTCCTATGGATTAATCTGATGGAACATTTACTTTTCTCACATTAAGTCCGCAAGTCTGGCAATAGATCACCCGAGGCTGCTACCACCCGAGACCCTGCCTTCTCCTGTGTTTCTGCTCTGCCATCCTTGGCTTTCATATTGATGCCTGCTTTGTGGTAACAGGATGGCTGTTCTTTCTCTGTCCTCTTGTCTACATTCAGGTAGAAAGAAGAAGGCAGAAGGCAAAAGAAGGACGAAATGACATTTATATTTGGAAATGAGAAATTCCAAAACTTTCACTTCCAAGCAGACTTCTGCTTATATGTCATTGGCCAAAACTGTGTCTTGAAGAGCTATTGAAAAAGAAAAGTGCATGGGAAATAGATGTTGCTTAAGCAATTGTGCAGCAATTTTGTCCCCATTGGTCCACTCTCAAATCTTTTCCATCTCTTCTGCCTCTATAAGGTGTCATCATCAAGTTCCTAGGCCTTTGGCTTCCATTTGGGTTTGGCCAGTGGAGCCCAGGCAGGAGACAGAAGGGGATTAAGAGAAGGAGATCAGGGCCTATTTCCTCAGCTCCCTCCTTGAAGGATTATCCAGAGGTGGCTGTGCCCTTGACCAAAGATCACAGCTCCTCTAAAATGGCCCTCTATAGAATCCTTTCTTTGTAATCTAAGTGGCTATTCCTCCCCAATCTCTTTAGGCTTATAGAGTTGTAACAATAACAACATCATGCACTTCCCCTATACCAGTGGTCAGCAAACTCCTTAGTCAACAGAGCCAAATATCAACAGTACAACGATTGAAATTTCTTTCGAGAGCCAAATTTTTTAAACTTAAACTATATAGGTAGGTACATTGTTATTAACTTCATTAGGGTACTCCTAAGGCTTAGGAAGAGCCACACTTAAGGGGCCAAAGAGCCACATGTGGCTCGCGAGCCGCAGTTTGCCGACCACTGCCCTACACCATACCCATAGTTTTGTAAATAATCCTTTTATTAAATCCTCTTTAAATCATCCCAATTTGCATGTGTGCTATTAGTTATTTGAGGGGAAACAACTGATAGAGAAATCATCAGTGCCTACCACTCAGGGCATATTCCTATATTACTATGGAGAAATGGATACATTCAAGTATTATAGTGAATGGCATAATTTATTTAGCCAGTATTTATTGAGCACCGATATAGCAGAAGATGATGGTAGATAAAAATCCATTTCTTGGCCTCAAGTAGCTCACAGATATGTAAACATTTACATCACCCAATTTATTCTCCTTGTTCAGTTTCTAGGCTTGTCAAGTCATCTCTAAATTACAATTTGGCTTTCTGGTAACTTTTCCACAGGGATCAAATTCACTTTTCATGCTATCTCAAGATACAGTTGACTAATAATTATATATTCTCATTGAAAAGGAAGACTTATAGAATGATGCTTGAAAGCAAGGATTTTGGAGTCAGATGAACATTCAAAAGTCACCAGATGTTTAGCCTTGAGCAGTTACATAATCTCTGTGGACCTGAATAGTATTATGTATAGATGGACTATATTGCATTACTCCCTCTGATTGTTGCAAAGACTAAAGGAGTTCAGGTACACAAAGCTCTTACTTAGCTCAGTGTCTGGTTCAATAATTAAGTGGCAGCTATTCTAGTTTACATATTACTTTCTTGTATGTGTGTTACAAGCAATCTGTAAATGATTGGTCATCTCTTAAGAGACTTGAGTTTCCTGACCTGAAAAACTTAGGAACAGACCCTGGTCTGTGATAAAGTCATTCACCCAGAAAATATTACGAAGGAAGGTTCTCTCTGGGTAGCTTGCAAGTTAGTCTCTAGCCTTTGCTTTGCTTGAGGATGCAATCCACAAGAAAGTCCCAGTCCTTGGAAGACTGGAGTCTGGAGACTAGATTCAATTCCAACAGATAAGTAGAAGGTATGTGATATTTTAAAAAATATTTTTATTGATTTCAGAGAGGAAGGGAGAGAGAGATAGAAACATCAATGATGAGAGAGAATCATTGATTGGCGGCCTCCTGCATACCCCTGGGGATCAAACCTGCAACGCAAGTATGTGCCCTGATTGGGGAGTTGAACCATGACCTCCTGGTTCATAGGTTGACACCCACCTGCTGAGCAGAAAGTATGTGATTTTAGCTAGAGGAACAGATTTGAGAAGATATAGCTAGTCTGATCAAAGCAGAGAGAGAAGGTTTAGAAATTCCAGAATTTTTCCCACTAAGACCTTGATTAGTTAAGACTCTAATTTGAAAGAATCTTGAAAGAATTTCATCCTGTTTGACTATTGAATTCCCATAACCAAACAGCTTCAAATAAGCCCAAGAAGCTCTAAACATTAAGAATCCACAGAATAAACAGAATTATACTACTGCTGTCTTATGTGGTTCTGATTACACATTGTTTATAACTTAATAATACTTTATGGTTCCATAGCACATTATAGTTTTCAAAAGATTTTTACTAGAATGATATAATTTAATCCTTACAGCAACATTATAAGGCAGTCATGATGATCACTCAGTTGTAAATTCAGTTCGGCTCAATTCCATTGAACATTTATTGAGCACCTACTATGTGCTGGCATTCGGCTAGCTACTGAAGTTTAACTTTCTTCACACATAAATGAAGACCACCCAAATGAGAACAAGCAAAGATAATTTATCCAGAGCTTGGTATGGAAAAGAGTCAGCCACCATCACTTGTGTTTGGCAGGACTCAAAGACAGGATGAGGAGTGGGAAAGCTTCATAGTGAACAAAGAAGAAAGTTTAAGTTATGCCCTGATTGGAGGTGGGCTGTCTAGACGATGGGCAGCCTGATTTATGAGTTAGGGAAGCATAATTGGTCAGTTCTAGTTGCATAATTGGGAATGGGGGGGAAATTAGGGAAGCTCTATTGTTGATCAAGTCCTGGCTATTGTGGGTGGATTGCTACAGAGTTTGTGGTTTTGTTTCTTGGACTGGTTGCTGCAGACATTGTGGGTCAGAATTCTGTTTCTGTAGGTGGTCTGGCTATTTTCTGTGTGTATATTCAATATCTCAGTAGTGTAGGTGACAAATACATAACAACACGAATGGGCCACAAAGTAGGACATGAAGAGGAAATGAAGACATGGGCAGGGAGGTTAGCAGACTTTCCTGAAGTCACTAACAAAGGCGAATGGAGCAGCAGAATTTAATCTGGGTTTTCCAGCTATGCTCCGTGCTTTTCATGGTCATAGGTTTAGGAGTTTAAATTTAGTTTAGGGAAGATGTGAGCAGAGACTTTCTTTTAGTACAGGAACAGTATACTTCTGAGCACGAGTAAAATTTCCCCCTTACAGTGTGGCTGAAGATAGTGATCAGTGAAACACCTTTGTTATTTGCAGTCAAAGTTTGACAAGAAAAGCCTGGTGCGATAGCAGAGATGCTGCAGACCCAGCATCAGGCCCCCAGTTTACCAGCCCTAGGCCTCCTTTTGGGGACTACGTGACAGTTTTCGGTTCTCCTGAGGATTTTCACTATTGTTTGCTAACCTCCCGGAGTCTCATTTCCTTTTTGGTTTTAACATCTGCTTTCCATCTTATTGTACACCACATCTCCCTCAGCCATCCTTGGAAAGTTTGACAACCATGCTGACCACCCTTCCCATATTATGCTTTCACACATTCTATCTTTATTTTTCCCTCACTAAACAAAAACTTACTAGGCAATGATTAGGTGATAGGGACTCTTCTAGGTGTGGGGAATACAGAGGGGAAAAGACAGTAGAATCCCTTCCTTTGTGGTGCTTACACTCTAGTGGAGAAGTAGACAACATACAGATAAGTAAATGAATAAAAATATTGTGTTATGTCAGGTGGTGATAAGTGCTATGAAAAAGGTCAAAGGTAGTAGAGTATGGTGTGTGTGTGTGTGTGTGTGTGTGTTGTGGGGCAGTTGCTTTAAGTAAGGTGATCAAGAATGATCTCTCCAAGGAGGTGACTTTCAAGCCCAAGCTTGAATGGAAAGAGGGAGTGAGCCATGGAAGTTCTAAAAGAATATCATTCCATTATTGAGACTAGCAAGTGCAGTTCCTGGAGGAGGCATTGGTATATTTGAGGAATAGCAAGAAGTCCTGTCAGGCTAGGGTGGGATTAGAGAAGGGCCTTGTGAAGCTATAGTTTAATAACTAAATTTTTCACCTGAGGAAGAAATGTCAGTAAAGACAGAAAGAGAACATTTTTTTTGTTAATCACATTGGTTAAAGGAACACAGACAACTGATGCTCATTGTTTTTTTAGTATCAAGGATGTATGTGGCTCTCCAGCCCATCCCACCTTCCCATCAGGAATACTGTAATATGATTTTGCCTTAAACTTTGAGAAGAGTCATTATTTATTTTTGTTGTATTGTGTTGGTTTTATGTGCACATCCTTGGCCTTCACCTGAACATGTATAATGCTCATGCGACTGCAATTGTATAGTCAACAAAGAAAGAGTGAGGGGCATAGAAAGGAACATGGCATGAGTGTGGAACATTCAGTAGACACTGTTGGGTTGCCTTCCCACTACCACTTCTTCCTTCTCTAATAGCACTACTCGATCCTTTCATTTAAGAGGTGCTCTTTGCTGCTCCACATCAACTATGGAGTTTGAATAAGAGCTGCCATCTTTTTGTGGAAGTTTCCCTCACCTACAACCTCCCAATGTCATGTTGACTCCTTAGCACAGTTGATGATACCAAGATGGACAGTTGACTTACACTGAGCCAATTAGAGAATTTTCATAGTTTTTTGGGGGCTGGAGCTAGAGAAAAAGATTTATACCATCTTGGAGTGCAAATCCTACAGGTGGGTTGGGGGTTGAAATCTGTTGGTAACTATGTTCTTTGCTTTATGTACTTTGTCAGGATGTAGCAGACACATCAATGCAATAGTAAAGATGAGTGGGGGTCTGGTGGCATTTTATCTCTGGTTCCATTAATCTTTGAAGCATGGCTGTGTTTATTCTTCCCTTGGTTAGCTGAAATTTCAAAAACATTTATCTTTTTAAGCAGATTTGAGTTGCCACTTTCAATGGAAAGTGTTCTGACAAATGCAAAATACATTAAAGATATACCATTTTGAGCTAGGGTACATTATTTTTTACATTCAAAATTATGGTTATAAGTGATCCTACAATTACTTGATGTAATGCTTAGAGTCAACTAGAGCAATGTTTCTCATACTTTAAAGTGCATACAATTCGCCAGGGAATCTTGTAAAAATGCAGATTCCAATTCAGTAGGTCAGGGTGTGTCTAGAGAGTTTGAGTTCCCAGGGAGCTCCCAGGGGACACTGCAAGTTTGAGAAGCATGGAACTAGACAGTGTGTATGTAAAGCATCCAGCACACAGGCATGATGGTCATAGATGCCAGCTGTTAAGTACATACCCTACTGAGCTGAGTGAAAGCTTTCGCATCCACATTGGTCTACTGAGGTTCAATAATGAAATGATGTCAATTGAGAGAACAGTTTAATACTTGGCATTGTGAGGTTTACTCACCAGAAAACACACTCCTGTATCTTTTTAAGATTTGAAAATGTGCTTAACACATTAAAAAGTTTTTGACAACCTGGAACCTAGTCTTTAGAGAGATTGCCTGGTTCCGTGGCAGGTGTGATCATTCCCGGAGCCACACAGCCTGGGGCTGGAAACATGCTCCGTTCATTTCCAATCGTGTGTACCAAGAATGTTCTAGTTCTTTCATCCGTATGTAGTGGGTAATTTTATGGTCAAATTTGAAATTTTCTTTATCTCTCTATTAACTGAGCTAAGTGTATCTTTTAAGCCTGTGTAATCAAGTACATTTTTCTTAGTTTCTTTTGGATAAAATTTACTCAATTCAAGAGTCCTCCACCTACTTCTATTCTTATTCTCTTCAAGGAAATTTCAGTTCTGAAGGGCTCCTGTGTGGTCCAGATGTGGCCTTTACTTCTCATCCTTGGTCTTTCTCATTTCTGTGCTGGCACATTTGTTCTTTGGCAATCTCTTTCTATACCTTATCTGTTAAATTATCTACTGCCCCTACTCTCTGGGTTATTGCAGACCATTTTGCATCATTTTTTGTTCACTGAATAACCTCTCTAGGTCAAGTGACCAATTCTCAGTCACTTCTAAACCCTTCTTGAGGGGCGTGGGAAACATTTAGAAACTCTTCAGTTTCTTAAAGATGCATCTTATCCATCTTTTATGTGATTATTCAGTAAATATCAAATGTCTCCTGTGTAACAAGCACAGTGCTGGACACCAACACCAATATTCTCAACCCTAACTTAGTGCTTAGCCTATAATAGATGCTTAATAAATGTTTACTGAACAAATGGATATTTCCTAATATGAAAAAATTTTAGGAAGAAACGAAAGTATTTAGATAGATGTTTTCCAAAATAACAACCATTCATGAGAATAAATAGAAATGTTTCAGAATACTTTATCTGATACAATCTAATCTCCTTGAGGGTGGAGTGAAAATGTCCTTCGATATCATAACAGGACACTGAATATATTTGATGTTCTACAGAGGTCAGACGACGGGCAAAATGTTCCATAGTGCTACTTTGTGGTATCATTGATTTATTTAATTGAATTCATGATTTACTTAAACCTTAACTTGTTTTTTTTAAGTGTCACTAATTCTAATACTTGATTATTCATGACCATGACAATTCCTTACTCCAGCTCATTTCCCACCCCCCTCACTCCTACTTGGGCTACACCAGTTCCTGTGTGTGCATTTTGTGGATTAGCACCATTACTGATGGACAGCATGCCAGGGGACATCAGACACATTTATAAATATGGAACATGTCTAATTGTGTTGTTCTGACATCTTTGTCCTGTGTTATTCTTGGGTCTTGGAGGCTTTTGTAGGTGAGGAGGATTGGAGCTACTTAAGTTTGTGCTTTTTAAAAAACTTTTGTTTTGTTTTGCCTAAGCATGGGCTTTCAACTCTATGATGACTAGGTAGTAGATAGCTGATATTGGGGAATGTGATGGTTTAGGAAGAGGCTTTATTTGGATAAGACTTATAGATTACCTTTGCTCAGGAAACACCTAAGCCTACATGGAGTTTTACCAGCTTTCCTTGTGCCTCGGCTGGAGGTGGGCAGAAAGATTCCTTAGGTAGCCACTACCAACAATCAAGTCTTATTACTTATAATTTTCTCCCTCCATTAGTTTTTTGAAATTTAATGTCTTTTTATTGATGGTTAAAAAAGCTTGTGCAATATAATTTATTCTTTCCTATTCTAAGTTGACATAGCTTTCTTATTTAAGTCTTCAAGCCATTAGTTTTCTACCAAATTCAATTTCCTTTCTTTTAAGCCTAGCTTTAACATAGACAACTTTAGATTTCAAGACTATTTTCTGAGCTTTGGATTAAAACCAAACCAAACCAAACCAAACATCTATTCAGAGACTCCTTTGCCTTCCTGGTTTTTATCTGCATTTGCCCTCCTCTTGCAGGGTAATGAAATCACCCACTCAAAACCTAGTGGGTCCCCAGGCAACAGGAAGAGAGAGAGAGAGAGAGAGAGAGAGAGAGAGAGAGAGAGAAACATCATTCACAATCCTAGAATTTTATCCCTTTGCATGTAAAAGGGGCAAAGCGTCAAGAGAGAGGCAGACAAGGCACAAGATGACCTTCTCCAACAGGAACATTGGTACCTCTTGGGTTCTCAGAAATGTGCTGCAAAGTATGGAGAGGAAAGGATAAAGGCAGCAGTTACATATATAAGCAGACAATCAACTTTACTGACTGGTAACCAATTTAAAACATGAATACTTTTACAGTAAACCAAATGTTTAACATGTATATATGTACATAGAACACACAAAATTTTCTCTGAATTTCAATAGAGCACCCATAATTAAAATATCCAGCTTGTAGGGGACTACTTAAGCCTTTCCCCTTAGCCCTTGAGGGTACCTGTTGGTGCTTTGCTGCCATTAGGTGTATGTAGGGGATCTCTTCCAGAGGCGCTGGGGGAAGGGAATTGTTCTAAACTGCTTGGCTGTGTATTAACACAATTCTCCCCTTCCCCTCAAAGGAAATCGTCAATCTCTATCAAATGGCTAAAGCCCAATCTGTCTGAGAGAGGGAGCTGGCCGTGCTACAAGAATCCACATCTCTATCCTCCCAAGTCCCATCTGTGCCCCGGATGTCACCTGGAGAGATGGTTTTTGGAAGAGCAGAACAGGGACAGGCCAAGGACAAAACGTGGGTGAGTCAGTCCTTGCCTTCTTGCATTGTTCCTGATGTTGAATTGTTTATTTTAACTCCCCTTTCCTGTGCCTTTAAAGGCTGCTTTCTGAGATTCCAAAAGCTTCCTGAGACCGCTAGCAATGCTGCCTTGTTACCTATCTCTGAACTCTTTTGAGGTAGAACCCTGAGATATTTGCTTCTCTTCCCAGGATTATATTTCTAATTTTAAGGTTATTTCTAATGGAGCATGGCTGAGAAGAAACACAGAAAATAGTAATTTGTCATGGAGTTCCCTTCCCCCTACTAACACACACACACACACACACACACACACACACACACACGCTGCAAATGGGAAAAATGTTTGAAATAGAGGCAGACTAATTATCTAGGTTGGAACAGGGCCAGAATATTGGTCATTGGATTCTCTCTCTCCCCTCCCCAGTTTCCTTTCCTCTCCCTTCTGTCATCTTTCCCCCAACCATCAGGTGGGTGGGTGGGTTGCTGGCTGGCTGCTGGTTGGCAAACAGAAATAGTTTAGGAGCAAGTGTTCTTGGGGTATGTTCACTGAAGGATGAACCAGAGCAACAAAGAATGATTTTTCTCTCCACATTCGGCCTATTTACATCCAGGGAGAGCAGGTGGGGAGATGTAATTTGTAAAGGACTGAAGACAGAAATATAAATCTGAGTAAGTGATAGTAATATTTCCCAAAGTAAAAAGATGGAATGTAGAAGTTAAATAATCTTGAAGAAACGTGAGTGGGGTGGGAAGTATTTTAGCCAAAGAGCAATAAATAAAGGATGTACATATCCGCCACAGCAGACAATAAATTACTCCATTCCCGAGGGATGCGAGGCTGAATGTAGACAACTTGAAAGAATGGATTTCACTATGAAATGGGCATGAGGGTAATTAAAACCCATGAAGTTGAAGGCACCAGGAGAGGAGCAATTTAAATGGCCCGGTGTGTTTAATGAACTAGTCTTTTTCTGGCTGGTGAAATGTCCTTATATTAGCAGCATCATATAGTTCATACCAGGAAACTGTGCTCACAGATTAATTCACTCTTAAGATACGCCCAGTGAGTGCTACAATTTGTAATCTGGGTTTCAAAGCTGCAGTCTGTTGATGCTCAGACAGTTTAAGAGGATTTGTTCAATAAGCAGAGATTTGTCTTGCAACAAGACTGTCTGGGCCACCTACAGAAGAAAGCAAGCTGAACTTCGCAGACTCGCCTTTGAAGCTCTTTAGTAACAGCTACTGCAGATCTTCCTTTCCACGCCTACTGCTGGCTTCTTTTGGGCTACACAATCCCTTTGCTCTACCCAGGCTGGGTCCTTACCACCAAAAGCACCTGTGTGGCTGATTCTGGGCAGTGTATCTTGTCTGATGCTCTTTCTTTCATCAAAAAGACTTTTTCTTCTCCTTGGTCAATCTGGGTACATGCTTTTTTTTAGGAGGGGGAAGGTGGTTCTCCTACTAGATGAATATCGTATAAAACTTCATTCTGTGATGACAGAGCCTGCTGGTTGGGAGAGAGGAATATTGAACGTTACCTACTGGAGTCAGTCCTCATTGCATAGTGTGGTGGGAAGGACACAGCCTTGGAGCCGGAGCTCCGTTTGGTAACAGTTGCTATTTCCTTTAGATCTTGCATTAAGTAATTACAGTCACTGTTTCATTTATTTCTCTTAGCAATCCAAATGGAGAAAAGTGAAGCACAGAAAGATTAAATAACTTGCCAGGGTGACGCATTGAATAAGGAGTCAATTTGGAATTAATAACCCAAATCTCTCTGATTCCCATGCCTGATGCGTGTGACGTCTCTGGCCTGGGCAAGGTATTTGCATTTCCAGTGCTTTCCAGGCCACATTTATCAATAGTAGACAAGGATTCGAGATTAAACACTTAATATAACGGCTGACAATATTAAGTGCTTCCTCAATGCTAACTAGGTTCTTATTAGTATTCATGTGGTTGTTTCACCCCTTGCTATTCAGAGTTCGGTCTGAGGACCGGAGCATCAACTTCACCTGGGAGCCTGTTAGAAATCTTGGCAGAATCTTGGTCTGACCCCAGACCTCTGAATCAGAAGCTGCATTTTAACAAGATCCCCAGGTAGCTGATCTGTATGGACTTTATAGCTTGAGAAACACTGGACTACCCCATGCATACCCACTGAGAACAAATCTTGTTACCTTTTATTTCTTTTCGCTTTATTTAGACATATTTTCACACAGAAATATAACAAGAATAGTACAAAGGACTCTGGTTCCCTTTAGTGGAGAATGGTATTTAGAAATTAAGATCCATGTAACAGGTGTGCTCAAAACCACAGAATTCCTCCCAGCCTTCCCCCTTTTTGTATTTGTAACTCACTTCTCTGATGGTGAAAAGCCTGGAGCCATTATTCCCAGTATGTTTATGTATTTGTCTCCCTCCCCTTGTGTGTAATCAATTTCCTGATTGGCCGAGCTTCCCATTTGCAGGGGTCCTGACCCCCGGCAGCTCACCACTAGACCTGGTGGTGTTACTGGACTAAGGGGGTCCATTTGCTTGCACACAACAAAGCCCAATAAGACACAAATGAGTTTGCAGCAAAGAAAGTAAGGGTTTGTTTTTCGGAAATTGCCCAGCCCAGAGACACAGATGAGCTGATGCTGAAAGACCAGGGGATTTGTTATGTAGGGGGAAATCACTCATCACGGTGACAAGGGAGTTAAGGTCATGGTGTCTACTGATTGGCCCCAATCAAGGGTTGGGGTCCTTGATTTGTGATGTCAGACATGGCGTGGCTTCATCTGGTTTGGCTGCTCTTCTGGGCCTGGAGCTGAAACACAACTGAGGCCTCAATATTATCTCTAGTTTGACTGAATCTCTGTGTCTGTGGTCAACAGGCCCAAGGCTTTGTTCCTAAGAATATTTGATGTTGACCAGAAGGCTTATGATTAAGGGAGTGGTCCTGCAAGGGAGAAGGAGGTAGCTGAGTCAGGGTACTGAAGAGGCCAGTTTGAATCAAAAGGAAAGGATAAAAGCTCATATTAAAGAAATAAAGTTTCTACATGGTTACTGTGGCCTATTATTTCCTGAGGCAGATCCTTGTCATGCAGAACAGGTCTTACCAAGACAAGGTTCTTTCTTATAGTGAACTAAAGCCGTACTCTCATATCTTCCTCTCCCCTCTTTTCCTACTTGGGTGCTGGCAGTGTAAATGTGCTCAGATGTCATCATGAGACATTTTCTCCCTGCCAGAACTGCTCACGTTGTGTTATCTCCCATTGCCTCAGTTTTTCCATTTGCAAAACTAGGGACAACATACCCACTTGCAGGTGATTGAGGACCAAATGGAACAAGAATATGAATGGCTAAGCCGAGTACTTGGTCTATAATAATGATAAAATAAAATGACTTTCCTTCCTTCCTTCCTTCCTTCCTTCCTTCCTTCCTTCCTTCCTTCCTTCCTTCCTTCCTTCTTTCTTTCCTTCCTTTAATACAACATTTCAAAGTACCTAATCTGTGTTGCATGTCAGTAAACAAAACAAATATAGTCTTTTCTCTCACAGAATTTACAGGATAGAGGGTAAATAGGCATTTAAAAAAATCACCTAAATATGCTATTAGAAACTGTGATAAGTATGTGCTGTAGATGCGGGGATACAGGAGTACGCTACATAGAGAAGAGCCCTGCTCTCATGGAGCTTATATTCTAGGGGATGAGAAAAATAATAAACAAGAAACAAATAAATACATGTATAAGTTCAATTCAGATAATGGTGACTGCTGTGAAGAAGCAAAGGCAGAATGATGTGATTATAATGGAGCGAGGGGAGCCTCTTTGGACTGGGTGGCTGTGGGAGACCTCTCTGGTGAGGTGGCCTTTGAATAAAGCCCTGGAAGTCAAGTAGTCAGCCAAATGAAGATGGAGGGAGAATGTCCTGGGAAAATGGAATGGCTGGACAGAATGAATTTGTGTGTTTGAGGAGTAGGGAGAAGGCTCATGTGACTAGAGCTCAGTGAGTGATGGATGGATGGATGGTCTGAGACAGGACTGGAAAGGGAGGTCCAGCTGCTTCATGTGCATGGGTGGGGAACGTCTGGCTCTTGGGCTGTATAAAGCCTGTGAAATCATTTGGTCTGGCCCTGTCAAGGCATTAGTGGTGAGTTAATTAAATGTTTGACCAGATATGGCAGACTAAATTTTAAGTTGATAATTTCATATGGCCCACGAATGATGTTATAAATATCCACATGGCCCTTGGCAGAATAAAGGTTCCCCATCCCTGATGTCGTGCCTTGGAGGCCACAGTGGGCTGTTCTGTGCCATGTCACTATAAACAAGAAGTTCATTCTTTTGATGGCTCAGTTTCCCTGCCTGAAAAAGAGGCGGGGGGGAGGCACTAATATTCTTCAAGCTAACTTCATGAGGTTTGTTGTGACTATAAATCATGAGGAAATAAAAGAATTTTGTAAATCACAATGTGATTGTTGTCATGTCTAGTAGGCCTTCTGTAAAACTCTTGGTGATTAAAGAGACCAAGAAAAGAATAAGATAAAAAAGGAGCAAAAGATAGCCAACTATGCAGTCTGTCTTTCTCATACCTAAGAGGAAAGAACAAGAGGTGCTTGGAAAAGGGCTTCAGACTTGAGATCACAAGAGAAAAAGCTTTTTAGCGAAGACATGAATTTTTAGGATGCATTGTCAGCCAAGCAGATAGACAGCATTTCAATGGCTTGACAAAAACACTTTCTTTAAAATGCACAAGTAGAAAGGTTAACAATTTGAATCTATCTTGACATTTCTGAGTGTAGTCTCAGGGCTGTTTTCTTCCTTGCTTAGGATAATTATTTTTCATATATGATTGAGATTGCTATTTCCTGGCTGGACCACCAACCCCGGAGTGGAGGCTGAGTGTGAATGTCAGCGGGGGCAGTCATTGGGCAGCATCCACACCGTTGTGTTTTTCTCTCCTCTACCCTTCACCTCCTCACCCCAGGTTCTTGTGACCTGGTCATCATGTGGGTCATGGTGGTCTCACCCCATGTTATCATGGCCTGGTGATCATGTGGACCATTGTGAGTTTGGACTGGAGCCTATCCTTACACATGCCAGAAAACACTCGCTAGATTGAGTAGATCCTGTGTTCCATAGACACTGACATTGCTCTCTGAGGAGCTTGGAAAACCAGCACATCCAGTGATCTTGATGAGTTGGGTTGCTTTTAGGGAAAACTGTAAGAAGGCATATGATTTTTCCCTGTTTTTCTTTTCTTTTTTAAACCAGTGCAGTGGTGGACATCTTCCTTTTATTCCTCCTGATTTCCTCTCCATTCTCTTTTCCCTATTCTCTGAGTAGGCTGACTTATATGGGCTATATCAACAGGGCTACATTTGCGTTTTATTTGGGAGCAATGGGCCCCTGGCAGGAGTTGGAGGGTGAGAGAAGAATATTATTGGGATATTTTTACCTTTCCAACAAGGTCTCTTTGGACTGAATGTACCCCTGACAAGGTCATTGCCTTTCACGAGAGGGTTAACCCCAGAGGCTGACCTAACATTACCTCCTCCTCTGGAGATTCTGGTGATCATACCCTCTCTTTCCTCTTTGGGCCTCTGAGTGCTAACAGCTCAGTTGCATGGTTGGCTCCAGGTTATTACACTAACCCTTATGGTTCCCATTCACCCCACTTTTGTTAATAGCCCCTTTGTAAATAAACCCTTTTCAAATCATCCTGTTGTGAGTGTCCCATCTGTGTGGGACCCTGACTAATATCAGGGCTATAGGCTGGCTGATAAACATGGTCTGTGCTTGGAGGCAACACAGTGTGGTGGAAAGAGCTTTGAGTTTTTCTGGACAGTGTTTGAATTTAGTTTTGTTAATTCTAAGTTTGTAACTGTCAGCACATTTTATGTCTCTGAACTCAATGATAAAAATAGGATAACAAGACCTCTTTACAGAGTTGTTTTGATGCTTATAAAAAATGTCTGCACACAGTAGAGCCTCAATAATTGCTGGTTTGTCCCTATTCTCACAAGTGTTCGTTCATATTACAAAAAAAGCCAAATGATAGATTAGGAGAGCGACAGGAAAGCTGGTGAAAAGTTGAGTTAGGCTGATGTCTGAAAGTCTCTTCATCCAATCCCAGCACTTGCTTGTTTTCCCAGCAGGCCCCTCTGCAGAATGGGGTGCTGAAGGGGGCTGCATTTCTCTTCAGGTCAGTGACACACTGGCTCTGATTGGAGAAGTTCTCAGTGGCCACACAGAGCAGAACTCAGCCAGCCCAGCTGCTGTCCCCAGGTAGAGAGAGCCTTGGCTCCTGTGCTCAGCAATGTTGAAAGGGCAAATGCTGGTGGTGGATGAAGTGTGAATGAGCCCCAAAATGCCTCCTAGCTTTGGAATCTTGTTGAACTTCATCTGGCCTCCTTTTGGATGCCACTCTCACAAATTTTTGTTCAACTCTCTCTTACTCTGCTTCCATTTTTGGCCCCACAGATCTACTCTCTACGGTAACCAAAGGTCTACCTTTTAAGAGCAGAGCCAAGGACTACTTAGAGTAGGGACAGACTTCCACCATATTCTAGATCTATCTACAAATCCATTCCAGATCAACACACAATTTAAAAAAAACTGAAGTCTTAGGCAAATTCAAAACACATTTTGTAGCATCACCTAAGTGTGCTGTCCCTCAGTACTTCCCACAGGGAAATTCTGGAGCCCCCCTATGCTGCTATCTATTATCTCTTAGCCCTTCCCTCATCTTATACCAGTGACCCCTGCCCTGTTTTCCTCCAATCTCCCTAATTTAAATGCAATCACTGAAATAACAGTATTGAGTGTCTGATAGATACAGAGCAGATATATCATTTCTCACTTTCCTGGGAGCTTTCAGAAAGCTACACACAGCAGGAAGCTTCAAGGGTCGTTCACCTATCTTCTTCTTCCCTCTTATTGCTTCTACTAACTCAAAAACGATTTACCTTTGAAAATAGCTGTTTTCAACTTTTACACCTCCCCAAAAACACACATTTTGTCCTGCATAATGATGAATATTCTCATGTGTCATACACTTCTGTGGGCATCCATTGGTTCATCATTTACATTTAACAAATGCATTTCGAACACCTACTATGTGTCAGGTTCTGTTTTAGGCAGTTATGAGGGCCTTGCCCTTGAGGAGCTTCTATACGCAGCTACTATCTCTGCCCTCCCTCCCAACCTCTACTAAAGCAACAAAGAAAAATCAAATCAAAACAACAGCAACAAAAGAGAGAAGTAATCAACTTTGCTTTGAGGATAGAGAAAGGGAACCCAATAATTGCAAGTGGCTGAAATATAAAGATTTAATGCTCAGATTCTGGAGCCAGACCACCTGGGTTCATATCTAGGATCTATCACGTAATAGCTGTAGGACCTTGGGAAAATTACTTGTCTCCTCTGTTTTTGTTTTCTTATCTGCAAATGAAAGTATCTATAGCGCTATCTGGAGTTGTAAGGATTTATGGTGCCAGTCATGTACAAGCCCTCCATGAAGTTTGTGTTTTAAGCCCATGAACAATGATTGAGTGAGTGATGGCCAATACTGCCTTCCAAGCACAACTCTAAAGCCCTTCTATGTATTGAAGCCTTCACAACCACCTTATAAATAGGGACTATATTACCATGATGAGGAAATGAAGAGACAGAAAGGCTAGGTAACTTGCCTAAGATAACACAGCTAACATGTGCCCAAGTTGGACTTTGAACCTGGCTCATCAGGTGCAGAGTCTGCTCTTTTCATTACTCTATACTTTTAAGGTGCTGGGCCTTCGATCAGTTAAAACAGACTTTGAACTATTTGTACCGGTTCCCTCTTCAGTCAGGAAACATCAGAAAGCACATTAGTGAACATAACCTCAGCATTTTTTATTGTGACCTCCCTAAGACCTTACCATTTTCCGCACAGAGCAGACCTATTGGGACCCTCACTGAGGGGTTCAAGGGCTCTGAGTCCATGTTCAGTGAAGAAAAGAAATTGGACAGATTCAAATGAAAGTGCATAGCACTTGTACCTTGTTGGTTTTTCCACCTCATGTTTCCCTCTGGGATAGTTTCATCTCCCTGTGATGGTATTTCCTCATCATTAGTGTGAATTTGTGAGTGCTGGGATGTGTAGTCCTGTCCCTTGCTCCTCCCTGCATGAAAGGGGCAAAGCCATTTTCATCTCAGATTGCAGGGACATTCTATTCTTGCCACATACACAGGTCTTCGGTGACCTTTGCATTTCCTATCACCTCCAAAGGAATCTGTCTTTGGAGGAAAAGTGACATGAGCTGTATGCATTATACATAAATGTGAGGATGCCCCATTGGCTTATGTTACAGCTTTATGGCATTTTTCATATGTCTACTCACTTCTTAATATAGTCTAATTTATGCACTTTTTGACCACTGCCATGCATTCAACAAATATCTCTATTGGGCTGTCCATAACAATGCCTAGATCTGCTTCCTGTGAGGTGGTAATTGATTCAGATATGTCTGCACATGAGAGCATTCTACAGTCTCTTCTCCAAGGTTCTCCTCTCAAAATGGGAATGTGAAAGATTAACACATTTAATCAGTAGACACTGCATCCATTTGTTCCTGAGGCTGTCTGTTCAAAAGGGAGATACGCATTTTACAAGATGTAATTCTAATTGTGGAATGATAATTTAATGATATTTCCTTATAATGTACACTAGAGGCCCAGTGCACAAAAACTAGTGCACTCGGGGGCGGGGGGGGGGCATGTCCCTCAGCCCGGCCTGTGCCCTCTCACAGTCTGGGACCCCTTGGGGGATGTCCACCTGCTGGCTTAGGCCCACTCCCCGGGGGATCGGGCCTAAGCTGGCAGTCAGACATCCCTCTGGCAGCCCGGAAGCCCTCGGGGGATGTCCACTTGCCAGCTGGGAGCAGGCCTAAGCTGCAGTCAGACATCCTTAACGCTGCTGAGCAGGTGGGAGAGGCTCCCGCCACCACCGCTGTGCTGGCAGCTGTCAGCCTGGCTTGTGGATGAGCAGAGTTCCCCCTGTGGGAGCACACTGACCACCAGGGGGCAGCTCCTGCATTGAGCGTCTGCCCCCTGGTGGTCAGTGTGTGTCATAGTGACCAGTCATTCCCAGTGGTTCTGCTGTTAGGGTCAATTTGCATATTATCCTTTTATTATATAGGATAGAGGCCTGGTGCATGGGTGGGGGCTGACTGGTTTGCCCTGAAGGGTGTCCCGGATCAGGGTGGGGGTACCCCCTGGGGTGCCTGGCCAGCCTGGGTGAGGGGCTGAGGGCCATTTTCAGGCTAGCAAAACCCCCTTCAGGGTGGAGGTCCCCACTGGGGTGCCTGGCCAGCCTGGGTGAGGGGCTGAGGGCTGTTTTCAGGCTGGCCACACCCTCCAGCAACCCAAACTCCCAGCCTCTCCTTTTTAAAATGTTTTTTATTTCTTTCTGGGATTTATTTATCTTCTATAATTGAAACTTTGTAGCCTTGAGCGGAGCCCAGAGCAGGCCAGGGCAGGTGGGAAGCTTGGCTTCCTCCATCGCCGGGGGCAACCCAAGCCTCCTGCTCGCTCCAGCTCCATGGCTGTCGCCATCTTAGTTGGATTAATTTGCATACTCACTCCTGATTGGCTTGTGGGTGCGGCTTGTGGGTGAGCATAGCAGAGGGACAGTTAATTTGCATGTTTCTCTTTTATTATATAGGATATGCATGGTATGGCAGTTTGAAATGGTATTATTTCATAAAGCAATTCTACAAGAATGCATTATAAATAGATCAAATAATCTCTGTCTATCTGTCTTTACCCCTCTGCCACACACATGTAATACATATATAGGGGTGGGGCAAAGGTAGGTTTACAGTTGGTCATATGGAAAACACAATAATTAATAAATAGTAATCCAAGGATAAAGTCTGTGTTGCATGTACTCACAACCGTAAACCTATGTTTGCCTGTATATATATATATATATATATATATATATATATATATATATATATGAAGTCAGACATACCTTTTATAATATGCAATGATACACACACTCATTCCCATACTTACACTCACACAGCACTATGGCTCCATAGGGTGGGTGACATTTTCGATCCCTGTTGATAAAATTATATTGGTTTATCCTACCACTGTTCCTGGTTGCTGTGATCACCTCTCGTTGGACTGTCTTTCCTTTTACTCTCTCCTTGTAGAGGTCCTTTCCTTCCTTGAAAGTCCATATCAAATCCCACCTCGTCCACAAAGCCTTCCCTGATTTTTCTAGCCTACTCAGTCTCTCTCCCTTGTTTCTATTCATGTAGGATTCATGGTCATAGCATACAATTAGGTATCACAGTTATTGTCTAATTGCTTCAGGTGAATTGTGTTCCCCAGATAAGATTAAGGACCCATGAGGAACTCTGATGATATGTAACTACCAGTGCCTGGAAGAGTGTAGGTTTTCCAGAACTTTTTGAATTGAAATTTAGTTATTAAACTAAAATTTAAAATTTACATTAAAATGAAAACTTTGTTGCTTCCAATGTTGCATACTAAAATCTTGTGCATTCTTCATAAACTTCAATGCAACACCGGAGCAATGTAGCTGATGCCAATAAAGAGTTCTTTATGTGATACCTTGATAAGGAAGGACACAACCTGCAGTAAAAGAGTAATCTTAAAAACACAGGAACAGGAACATGTGTAGCCCCAGACAATTGCCCCCCCCCCCGCCCCAGCATAGAACAGCTAGTTTTTCATCAATGTAGTTTTCATGAAGCTACATGGGCAGGCGTAGCCTTTGAGGGTATTTAGAAAGATATCTGTCTCCCAGGAACTCTTAGAAAGCTGGCTTGCAGTCAACACTGCTTCTGGGCCACCCTTAGCAGAGCAGGGAGAAGCTGATGAATGCAAAGTGCAGGGAAGCGAGTGTAGGAGCCTGCGATTTCTGTCCCGGTCTGAAGACTGTCTTCTTCAGTGGCTAGGGTACTGCCTGCCCCCCAGGAGGGACTCAATGAATACTTATTGGATTAATTTAGATAGACTTCACAAATACTGATGTCAAGCAAGTTTTGAGATTTCTTAGTCTGTTGATCGCAAATATTCATGCCAGACAATGTTTCTGGAAGGAATTACAGCAGTGCGATGCAAAGCCCAAGGCAGTCTTTGCATAGCCAGCTGGCCACGTTTTTGGTGTTAAGCACTGACATGCCCTATAGATCATTCAAGGGGCCAAATGGTTCACTTTCCCAGTTTCAGGACCAGTTAGGAGCTTGATTAAATATGCAAGAGTCAGACCTGTCTCTCCCGATCAGCTGGTGATTCCTGTTTCTTTCTTCCATGATTTACCGTTTTGCCAGGAGAAAAGGCTTAGAATGCGGGAAAGCTTGTAACAGGTGTAGTGTATGTTCTTGTTTTTCCTAGGCGCAGATGGTACTGAAAGAAGATCATCTCTGTGGGGCCATTACAGGATAATGTGCAGGAATAAATAAGCACAGCGATAGGTCTCAGCAAAGATAGCGGTCTCAGGGTCGCTCCCACATTTACAAATGGTACCTATACACCGAGCGAGCTTATCTATAAGCTCAGGAAGTCCGATTTAAAACTCTAGTTCTTTCCTTTTTATTTTCCTCCATAAACAATCCTCCTCCCCCCACTGCCCCCCTCCACACACATACACACATTCAAACAAGCCTGCTTCTCACTGGAATTATAGGTAGTGTATTAACAAGGAGCTAAATAAAGTGAAGTTCTCTGCTACAGAGCTTGGTACTAAAAGGGAAGAGGTAATTTTCCTTGGAGATTCTTCCCAGCCCCCAACAATTTCTGTTTTTATTTTAATGGGTTGGGTGGGGCTTGGTCTTTGATCTTGGCCTCTTAAAATCCAAAGAAGCAGAGGAAGGTTAATTTCAGCAATTCTACCCTAATGCATGCCTGCTGTTCTGCATGAAGGACGCTGCATGAATATCATTTAACCTGGTATTGGACTGAAGATATGATTATGTTCTTTTGTGCAAAGGTAATTCTTATCTTTCCTGGAAAACAATTAACCCCCACGGGCATTAGTTTTATATACGTTCATATATTTGTGTATTCACATGTATGCACATATACGTATATTCGGCAGATTATAAATTTCTCATATTTAAATACCTGTTTAAATTGGACAATGCCAGGGCAGTGTTTCAGCAGGACCTACACTCATCTTCTCCCTCTCCTTGTTTAAATTTTATTTCCTAATATCCCAGCCTCAGCTGTATTTGAAGAATATTGTTCCCTTGGCCTAATGCAATTTTTTCCACATGATGTATTCTTAGTCTGTCCCTTATCTTCCCTTCACTTGCTGACACCACTGTTTAGTCCATTTGGGGCTGAAATACACTGAAAGCAAATAATACTATTTTAACATTCTGCCTGATTCTTGTTCATTAGCAAGAGATTCTGTCCAGCAGTTTGGTTAAATGGCCTTTACCCTTTTAAGAAAAAAAAAGCGCAAAGAATTCTGTTATGTCTTTGACAAGAGAGGTGATGCACAGATACAAGCTTATCAAAAATAATAACATTTTCCAAAGCATCTGACTGTGTATATGTGTGTGCGTGCACATGTGTGTGGGTTTATACATATAATCGTGCATCCACAACTAGATTAATTTTTATTTTATTTCTCGGCACTGTAATCATTGATGCTTTCTGAAATCTCATTAAGCATCTAGATCTAAGACCTACTGATGTGTTTCCTTTCCTATATTTAAAAATATACACTGAATGTAAGTATTTAAAATGTGGTTTTTGTGTGGTTGAACTGTACACAAACATAGGCGTTTGAACTATGGTTAACCTCTGCAGTGCAAATGTCTGTGGGCCCCAGTGGGTTAATCTTTGATTGCTTGCTCTCCCTGCATCCTTGGAATTGAAAGAAGCCTGCACAAGGAAGAACAAAAACAGACGGTCTTTGTGATGTCACGTGCATCTGCCTCTAAATTCCAGTATGGAACATAAATGCAAGAAGAATTGAAAGAGAAAACAGAAGAGAGATGGCTCTTGAACTGGGCTGATTTTATTGTAAAGCTCTAAATTAATTATCTCTTCAGGTTTGCAATTTTTCAAACATGGGGTGCAAGTACGGGTGGTGATGGGGTGTGCAGGGCAAAAGAGGACTCACAAACATTGGCTAAATCTGAAGAAACCCCATGTCATTCCCCTATCCTACGATTTGGCTAAATTGCCAAATAACAACCACTGGGGTATAAACCAAGTTAAGAGAATGATGTGGTGTGGTTTTTCTTTTTGTCAAGGTCTGTGTCTAATAGTAATGAACGTGTAGAGAAGGCAACGTTATTGTAGTGGGGATCATATTTACTGAGCTTATTAAATAAAAACAGCCCATTCTACAACTGAGAATCACATAAAAAAATCTTCGCTTTAGTTAGATAACACAATTTGAATTTCTCTTATCATTTACCATGTCTAATTAGCCTTAGCTTCATTTCATAGGCAATCTTTAATTATTGGTATTTTTAATTTACTTTAAAAAATATTATCATCTTACCTTGAGTGCAATTATCCATTCCTGTCTAGTGGGAGTAAATTTGCTCAGGAGTTACTGCAAGGTAAACATGGTTTAGAGACCATAATTTTGCTATTGTACTTGTCTAGTTAATAAAGGGAGGCATTTTATTTTCCCCTGGTTACCACTTGCACTTTGTTCAGTAATTAAGGAAGTAAGTCGGTGCTCCCACATTTTAGCCTTTCTGTAACCCCTGCAGGTTTGTCCAGAACGCTGGGGCCAGTTTTGTTAGGGTGTTGGCTAGTTATGGAAAAGCCTGGGATGACAGCAGAGAGGATTGTAATGGCGATACCTTAAATTAGTATCAATAATTTGATCAGTGTCTAACACATAAAGGATATTCTGCCTGAGAATAATCTGCAGGTTCCTTTTCAGCATGTATGTTTCAGAGTTCTCAGAAACAGCTCCTCCATCCACGATGCAATACATTAAAACATGCGCATCATCTCTGTGTATTTTTATGTATCCATTTCCTTAGAGGAGAAGCTGCATTTTGCTGTCAGATGAGGGTCTGAATCCTAGCTCTACCACTAATTAGCTGCGTGCTCTTAAGCAAGTTCCTTAACTCTTTTCCTGAAGGTTTTGTTTTGTCATGTATAGAGTGAGGATAACGATATTGCTTATTTCATAGGATCAGTGAGAGGGTTAAATGAGGCAATGCATATAAAATGCTAGGTATGGTGCTAGACAAATACTAAGAGGGTTTGATAATATTGCAATTATTCCCATTGTTTAAAGTGTTTTATATATAGACTGTGTGTTGGACTATAAAGTTGCGATGCTGATTTTTGAACGATGTTCATGAAATTATTCTACTCGTTTTTCACCTTGTGAGTACAAAGCACGGTTATAAGCAATCCTTGTGAAGTCCACTTTTCTGTCTTGTTCGACTCACACTTCGAGTCTCCACCCAGATGTTCCCCCTTCCCGGAAGCTCTTCACCCACTCCCTCCAGCTGGGACCCTTATTCCGTGTGGCACAGCCTCTAACCCACCTCCATGAAAGCTCTGTCACTTTCTGCGTCTTGTGACTTGCTTCCTGCATCTTCCTCTCCAGGAGGTGCGTTCCACATCTTGTTTACCTTGGCATTCCCACCGCTTTGTGCACATGTGATCATAGCAAGAAATCAATAATGGTTTCTTGAATAAAAAAGTGAAATATAAAATACTGTTATTTATGTATGCAAACACCGATATTTTTTCAGTGATATTGTTCTTTCTTATATTTCCCCCTTATCTTTAACCATGGTTTTGCTTCTAATTCAAGCCATCTTTGGAACTTGTGACATACCATGAAGCATGTAGAATTATGTGTCATTGTACTTATTCCCTCATTTTGGTAGAAATTTAGCTGGGTGGGGAAGCAAACTTGTCCAAAACAATTACATTTTTAAAAATCTGTTTTAGTCAGTTTAGTCCATTGTTAAGGCTAAAATGAAAAGAGACTAGCAGAAGTGACATGAAATGGAAATTGTCACACAGGGAATGCATTGTTTATGGAATTTGATTTGCTACTTACTAATTGCTTGGTCTTTGCCTAGTGTCTATGTCAGCAAGCTATGTTGCTCAAGTTTCTGGAAAAGCCTGGAATCTTATAGAATGTAGCCCAAACTCGGCAGGTACCTTAGGCTTCTCTGTTCCGACTAATATATGAAACCAAGAAAAAGAAATTATTTTTTAAACTACAGGTGAGTCTTTAATGAATGTGCACATTAAGACTTAAAAGATGAACCTACCTGAAAGTTAAAAAAAGACACACACACAACTAATGGTAACTGACTAGCTATCTCAGTGCCAAGGAGAAAAACAAATGCTTACAGGCAGATTTTATGTAATTTATGTAACATTGATTATTTTTGCTTTATATTTCTTTAAATAACTCACCCAGAACAGTTGAAAACAACCCCTTTCTTCCACTGAGGAAATGCATTTCCTTGTTTGTGGAAGGACTTGCTAGATTGCTACCATATTGTAGGTGATATTTTGTGTGATAGCAAAATCATGTGAAACTCTAAGTACATGACACTTTGAAAATTAGCTGCAAATAAAAAACGCTATTTTACTCTTATGAGATAACATCAATAACTACCAGATTAAGAGCTGAAAGTGCAATCTGGGTTTAGCAGTGAGGTTAATATTTGTTTTTCCTTAGCATGCTCTCATTTACCATCCATTCACCTCTGTTATGGACTAGGCACATGGAACACAGAGATGATCGGGGCGTGGGCCATGTGTCAAGCAGCTTATGAATACAGTACAGGAGAAAAGAAAACTTTCCAAATCACCATGGTGAGCACCCTAAGGCAGGGACTGAGCTGTAGGCATGTCCGGAGCCCTGTATGTCTGGGAGAATTTGTGAAGGCCTCTTGGAGACCTTGGTCTTAGAACCAGCCCACAAAATATGGGTAGGTCTTTGCCAGAAAGAGAAGGGCAGGAAGAGAGAGGAGAACATTTCAGGCAGAGGAAATGGTGTGAGTCAGTTGTGAAAATGGACACTTTGTGTGGTAGTGTTCGCAGCACAGGACATATGGACTTGGCTAGAGTAAGAGACACATATAGGGGAGGAGTGAGAGAAACACCTGAAATTATGGGTTCATCTCTGATCATGAAGACACTTGACCACATTGGCTAAGGGATTTAGAATTTGTTCTGAAGGCATAATTGCTAAACATGCCGACAAAGAGAAGTGGCAGGATCGGCCATGCTTCAGGAAGACTCCTCTGGCAGGATGCGCATGTCCTCAAAGAAATTCTCAAATCCTTAACATGTCCTATCAGTCCCTGCATGATCTGGCCCCTACTGCCTCTCCAGTCTCCTCTCCTGCCATTGGCCCTCTTGCTGTCCAGGCCCACTTGGGTTCACTTAGCCTGAGGGTGAAGGTACCCCATGCTTCCTGCTTCTCCCACACACTTCCATAGCCTGCTAATAACTACTTTTCACAACTTAGCTAAATGTCACATCCTTAGGGAAAATATCCATGACCACCAAATATCTTTTCCTTTCTATTTATCAATTATCCCAATGGTGAAATTACTAGATTTAAAAAGTTAACAGAATCAGAAAGTATTTACCCCAGAATAAAGAGAAATATTTTATGTATCTAGTTGATTTTATGCAATGATTTATTATTTGTAGTCCTTGGATTAGAAAATAACAACACGTCCTCTTCCATAACAACTAGCTATTATGTGGAGGTTTATAATTTTCATGTTCACATAAATGTGATCTTCATATCTCACACGACTTCAAAATACCCTTGGGGAGTGTGTAGAGCAGGTGTTACCTGGTTTTACAGAGTCAGATGAGGGCAGAGAGGTGACTGGCCCAAGGGCATGGATTTTAAGTAACAATCTGGGACTTTATCCCTTCTGACTTTGAATCCTGGTCTTAATTTTTTTTTAAAAAAATTAAAGTTTGCATTAAATATTAATTTGTATTATTTTCAGGTGTATAGCATGTTAATTAGACAATCATATACTTTACAAAGTGTTCCCCCCAATATTCCAAGCACCCAACTGGCACCAATCATAGTTATTACAATATTATTGACTCTATTTCCTATGCTGTACTTTACATCCTCATGACTATTTTGTAACTACTTTTCAATCCCTTCACCTTTTTTCACCCAGTCTCCCAACACTCTTCCCTCTGGCAACCATCAGTTTGTTCTCTATATCTATGAGTCTATTTCTGCTTTGTTTGTTCATTTATATTGTTCTTTAGATTCCACATATAAGTGAAGTCATATGGTATTTGTCTTTCTCTGATGCAAATGGTAAAATTCACTTCTTTTTTTATGACTGAGTAATATTGCATTGTATATATGTACCATAGCTTTTTATCCACTCGTCTATTGATGGGCACTTGGATTGTTTCCACAGCTAACTATTGTAAATGACACTGCACTGAACACAGGCGTCCATATATTCTTTCAAATTAGTGTTTTGGGCTTCTTTGGATATATTCCCAGAAGTGGAATTGCTGGATCATAAGGCAGTCCCATTTTAATGTTTTGAGGTAACTCCATACTGCTTTCCACAGTGGCTACACCAATCTGCATCCCCACCAACAGTGCACAAGGGTTCCCTTTTCTCCACATTCTCTCCACATCCTCTCCAACATGTTGTTTGTTGATTTATTGATGATAGCCATTCTGACAGATGTTAGATGATATATCATTGTAATTTTAATGTGCATTTTTCTGATGATTAGCATCATTGAGCATCTTTTCATATATCTATTGGCCATCTGTATGTCCTCTTTGGAGAAGTGTATATTTCTGTCCTTTGCCCATTTTTTTAAATTGGATTGTCTGCTTTATTTGGTGTTGAGTTGTATGAGTTCTTTATAAATTTTGGATATTAACCCCTTATCAGATGTATCATTGGCAAATATGTTCTCCCATTCAGTGGGTTGTTTTTGAATCCTATTGTTTTGACTGGATTGTTTTTCTTCTCAAATAGAATATCATGAAGAGAAATTAATATAAGTGTAAAAAGTGCTATGTAATATGTAGCATAAGCAGTCAATATTCAATTAACATACGGAGAAATGGTGAAAGAATAGAGAGCCCACAAAAACAACAGAGTGGAATAAGATAAAGGCTTTGACTCATATCCAACTTGTTAGAGAGCCACATTTCTTTTGGTCAATTTGAAAGATTATCCAGGAGCAAAGTATTTACATTTTCCTACATGACCTCAATTTCTATCAGTAAATTACTAGTCTTCTTTGCAATTAGTCATCCAGCTTTTCAACCATATGAGCAGAGGATTTATTTTGTGTTGCAGGCAGTTCTGTTGAGAAGATGGGCAACACGTTATAATCTGGCTATGCCTCCAGGTAATATGGGGGAGGGTTGGTGCTGGAGGGGTGAGGCAGAAGCTGGGATTATTATCTCAAGAAGTTTTCTTATTGTTCAGTCAACCGAGTTGATATTCAGGCTTTGTCCTAAAATTTAGTTTAAATGCACTGTTTGGAAGTTGAGAGATTTATTTCTATGGGTATGTCTGGCTCAAGGCCAGATGGACAGAGGGGAAAGCAGAGTGTGTCCTAGAAAGCATCAAGGGAGTGATGTCTAGTTCATCATTTGCAAGGTGGGATCCTGAGTGGCAGCCAGATTTAATTACTTGGAGATCACTAGAAAGTGCTGTGAGCTGAAGCAGGAAGGAGCTGTGGACCACAGCCTGGGGAAACAGAGAAACCAGAGACCAAAATGTAGGAAGAAGTGGACATGGAGCAATGACTGATCCTGCCAGAGGATGTTGCTATTGCCCAGGGTTATGCTGATTGGATTGTTGCAGGGATATGCCTTCTTGCCCAGATAGCTCTCTAAGTTGCCATGAGCATCACAAGTCAAGCTCCCTACCCTAGTTCCTCCTAAGACATTGTTCAGTAGTACCACCAAACCTAGACATCATATGCAGCAAAGTTTCTATGGGAAATATAGTCAAGATTTCAATTTGGCTTTTCATTTTAGATTAATGTTTAGCTTCCTAACTGGTCTTCCTGTTCTACCCTTGATTTGCTTCAGAAATATATCAATATGGAAATTAGAGTGATCCTGTTAAACTATGTAAAATCCTGTATTTTTGTTCAAAACCCTTAGATGGCTTTTCATTTCACTCAAAGTAAAAACCAGAGTTCTCAAGATATTTACTCCTCATCCTTACTTATAGGATCTTGCCCATTGCCCTAACCTCACTCACCTGCTCTGGCCTGATTGGCGGCTTCGCAGCTACTCAAAAGTGCCAGGCATACTCTATACAAGGCCTGTGCACTTGCTTTGTCACTTCTTAGACTCTCTTCTGTCCTGCACATGTCTCCTCTGCATGACCTTCAAATCTTGGTGAGCAATCACCTTATCAGAGTCCTTTCCCAATGGCCCTACTAAAAACTGCACCTCTTGCCCTTGCCATCCTTCTTCCATGTTTTTTTTTAACTTGCCATTTCCTTTACTTAATACATTTATTTATTATCTGTTCCTCTCTAAGGTGAAGTTCCATTAGGGCAGGGATTTTTGTCTTTAAAAATATTTTGTTAACTCTTGTATTCCCTGTGCCTAGAATTATTCCACATGCATAATAGACATTCAATAAATACTTCAATGTATAAATAACCTTTCATTGGTCTGGCATTGGTCCTCTGCTCTGTTATTTTCCGCCCATCCATTTATCCATCCATCCATCCATCCATCCATCCATCCATCCATCCATTCATCCATCCATCCATCCATCCATCCATTTATCCATCCATCCAGTCATTTATGACCCAATCACTCATCATGACCTCTGATGCTACTCTCCCTTTTGTTTATTATTCTCTAATTTTATTTGCTTCTTGTAGCTTCCTAGGAGTTTAAATTGGTTTCCTCATGAAAGACTTTGTACTTTCCCTCTCTTTTGTCTTGAAAGCTCTTCCTCCAGATACAGATCTCACCTCCTTAGAGAAGTCTTTCCTGACCATTCTACCTAAATCCTCCCTTGTTTCCAACCCCAATAACTCTGATTGCTATCATGTTACCCTATTTTAGTATAATTTTGGGGATAAAATAGCACCATTCAGAATTGTTAATGTATTTATTTACTTGTGTACTGCCTTTGTCTCCTCCTGTATGTCCCCTGGTAGGATGTTAAGTTTCTTCAGAGCAGGGACCCGGTGATTGTGTTGCCCATTGTACACCCAGTATCTAGACCAAAGGCCTGGAACATGTTTGATGCTTAATAAGTATTTGTTGGTTGTTGATTAGAAATATGTTTTCTGGAGTTCAATACCAGCTTTATCATTGCCTATCCCTCTGACTTGGGGACAGTGTTTAACTTTCCTATACTTCAGTTTCTTATCTATAGATGAGTTTTGTAATAGTAAATCCCTCATGTGATTGTTGTGGGGAATAATAATGATACTAATTATTACTACTATTATTGAGCAATTGCTGTATAGCAAGTGCTATTTTAAACTCTACCTATATTTAATTATTTAATCCTCAATGCCACTCTATGAAGTGGGTGCTATTTTCATTCCTATATTATAGATAACTAAAGTTTTGGAAAGACGGATAATATGTAGTTACTAAGAGGTGGAAAAGGGATTGAAGCCCAGGCAGGTTGGCTACAGAGCCTGTGTTTTTATATGTGCTCAGGACATAGTAATTGCTCCATAAATGCCAGCCATTATTATTATTAACTATGCAACATTACAAATGAATACACTGTAAATCCTATTATTTCCCTAAAGATGTCTGCTGTGAAACAGGCAGCTTCATTTTAGATTCCAGGAAAAACAAGAGGAATTCACACTGATGCTAGAATATAATTTGAAAATACCATCCTTTTTTACTTAGGGAGTAATTAAAATACATATAAATAAATTTATTTTATTTGATCATTAACTTTTATTGCAAATATAACATGTGCTATATTATACTGGCAAGTGACATCTGTTAAAACAAGATTCCAGAATGCCAGTTTGGCTTAAGTAATTCTGTGAAAGAGGTTCAATATCTGAGTTCTGGATAATTCCCCAATACAAATTTCTTGGCAAATTAGAGCATGCAGGCTTTCAAATTTGCTTTCAAATAGTTAAAACTAAACTGCAAATCCTCAAATGTCAAGGGAATACTGTGATTTTGGTTTTATACTTGTAACTTGCATTATGGACATTTATATATACTTACCAATATTTACTAAGCTGCAATATTTTTTTTTTTTTGCGAGCAGGTAGTAATTTTCCTAATTTTTTCTTACTATACTTATGCTAGAGCCTTGAATTTTATAGGGAGTAAATAGTTTTTACCAATATTAGATAACCATTGTTAACTTGTACATATTTGGAACTTATATTTCATATTCAGGGAAATTGTTTTTTCTGGAATTACATCATGACATTGAGTGATTAAGTGTCTCTACATGTCAACTGTGTTTTATAGGAGATACAGCACCTCTGTTCAAATGAAAGATTTGTATTTAGACTTTTGATAAGGGCAGTGGGTCTCCCTAGTGAAGGCATTTAGAGGATGACAGAATTTTAGAGCTGGAAAGAACTTTGGGAGCCTATAACCCAATTTTTTCCTTTTACAAATGAGGAAACTGGAAACCCGGGAGTGTAAGTGACTTGTCTAAAATCTCAGCTAGTTTCTATCAGAACTGGAGCTTGGGCCCAGGTCTCTTCCTTCCTGTTTCGATGCTTTGCCAGAGCAAAGAGACAAAATGCTCCAGGAATTTTGCTCTCTTGACACAGACAGGAGAACTTAGGAAATCTAGATGAATGGATAGTTAGTGTGCTTGTGACACCATCTGTCTCAATAACAAATGCATTTAGCAAAGTTTTCATGCATCTTGTAACTGAATCTGTTAATAAGAGTCTCCTGTGAATAGAGTTATATATTTCAGTTTCACTAAAAATAATAAATTTCTCTCATTAAAACTAAAGCCACAAATTGGGAAAGGCTATTTGAACACATAAAATAGGGAAGGTATTAGATTCCAGGTGAATAAATGATAAAATAACTCCTAAAATTCATTGAGTAAAGACAAGACAATAGGAAAAAAGAGCAAGAGACTAAAGTGTAATTTCACAGAATAGGACACAAGAATGACTGTGAAATATGTGAGATGTTAAACCTCACCAATAATCAAAGAAGTGCAAGTTAAAACAACAACTAAATGACATATTTTGTATCTAACAGAGGCAATCCAAAACTGTATGCCAGTAACAAATATTGATGAGGATGTAAAAGACCAAGCACTTTCAATTATTGTAGGTGGGGATATACATTGATACAACCACTTAGGAAAACAATTTGGGATTATGTTGTATGATTTAAAACACATGGGGTAAATGGACTCTATGCTGATTCCCAAGGATCTCCACCTCCTGGAATTTACACCATGTAAGTTCCCTCCCTTTGAGTGTGGCAGGTCTGTGACATGCTTCAGTAGACTACGGCACAAGTGATGGAATGTCCCTCCTGTGAATAGATCTCATAAAATTCTGACTTCCATGTTGCTAGCAGATGCTCTGTCTTGCTGGCTTTGATGATACAAGCTGCCACATTCTCAGTTGCTCTGTGCCGAAGTCCAAATAACAAGCAGCTGCGGGTGGAAAGCAAGTAAGGAAGTGAAGCCGCTGGTCCAGCAGCTCACATGGAATTGAATGCCACCGAAAACTACATGAACTTGGGAGCAGCTCCCTCCCCAATTGAACAGTCCAATGAGATCCCAACCCTGGCTCACATCTTGATTGCAGCCTGATGAAAGACCCTTAAAGCTGTGGATCCAGCTAAGCTGTGTTGGAATTTCTGACCCAAGAAACTGTGAGATAATAAACATGTCTTTCTATGTTGCTGCACTTTTGTGGTAACATCATCCTACAGCAGTAGATAACTAAAATAAATTTCCTAGGTCAGCAATTCCACTCTTAATCATAAACCCTCAAGAAACTCTTGCACTTCTCCAGGAGGTAGGTACAAAAATATGGGTAGCAGTATTATTTGTAAAAGTAAAGGTATAAACATTATATAAGAGTCCATAAATAGTAAATAGTCAATGGAATAGACATAGGAATAGTAAATGGGAATAGTCAATAGAATACTAAAAAACAGTGAAACAAATGAACTGCAACTATATACTAGTACATGAACCTGATGAAATTCAGACACAATGTTTTGCAAGACACTGAAGAGTGCAAACAGAATGGTTCCATTTACAGATAAACAGGACAAAGCTGAACAATATATTGTTTGAGGATGCACACTTTTCCGAAAGGGAATCATAAACAAAATTGAAATAGTTATTTTTGGTAAGGGTATTATAAGAATAAGTATTTCTATAAGACTTAGATTGGGGAAGTGAAC